>NC_138552.1:206604385-207204385 GCF_964273705.1 Natrix helvetica | reverse complement strand
TACTATAATGAGTATAGGGGTTAAGATAAATTCAGGAATGATTAAAACCACTATCATTGCCAACATTTACTCTCATGCACTCAACCAAGGAAAATGAATATTTTTTTCAAAAGCAATTTGCAGAATTTGCACAAAGGCAACAGGTAGCATCTGTCATAGGAGCTGATACTGATTTGGAGGAGGGAATGCAGAGGGAAGAGGGAATGGCCTTTAGGGACAGGAGGAAGAGTGCTATCAAGGCAATGGTCAGATAAAAGGGCAAGAATGTAACATGTGCAAAGTCTCAGACAAGCTCCTCTCCAGTACATCAATGATAAAGGGACTTGCAAGATTATGTTACTATAGTTCTACAATTAAAGCAATATTCACCTACAAAGCATTGTTTGATTCTAGTCTGATTCATCTTGAAGGGCTGATAGGATGTGACTGGCCCAAAGACACCCAGCTAGTTTCCATGCCTAAGAAAGGACTGGAACTCAGATCTTTCAACTCCCAATCTGAGAGCATTGCCACCGCAGTTCTTAAACAGAAACTCTTCCACAAAATTCCCCATTTCCTTGCTGACAATTTCTCCTTTGCTAAGAGGGGAAAGGCATAAGAGGATCATCTATTCTTGACATAATGCTAATGGAACGGGGGAATAATGTTTCAGTTGAACAATGACAAAATACTTGCTAAAAGAAAGGTATGGCCACTCTATTCATTTTTCTGGCAAGAGAGGAGGACTGCATCATGATGAAGAGTCCTCCTTCTTCCTCCCTCATGTCTGCCAAGAGTGGGGGGGGGAAACAGTGAGTCACTGCCTTCAAAATGACAAGTCAAAAATAAAGTCTGCAAGCGCTTTAGTTAGGGTGAGATCGCTTTTAGTATCTCTTTGAAAAGTATTTGTCAAGGAACAGAGAAGAATCACACTGTCATTCATGTCATTTCATTTGCCAGTTTAAAAGAAGGAGGTTTGGAGGAACTTGCAGTAAGATATAAATGGGCCAAAGATCGGGGAGAATGAAGTAGCATATTTCCTTTGACTGTTATTCCGCCGTTTATTGTAAATGATTACAACATATATAAAGACAACCATCATGTTAACTAGAGGGAGGAACCATAGGAGTGTATGCATTTCATATGTGTGTTTATGTGTATGAATATATAAATAAATGTATGTACATATATCTGTTTCAAGTATCATATATTCATTTCAAGTGAAATGAAAGTTGTTCAGCTGGAGAACTGAAGTCAGTCGAAGTTGACAATTCTGCATTTAATAGGCTAACTCTTTTGGAAGCAACTTTCTTCAAAAGTTGAGGTACATATATAAAACTAGGGAATTGCTTTACATTCTTATGAAAGTCTGTAGGCATGTAAAATAGCACATTTGGTTGTTCTATGAGAAGATAGCTTAAAGGAACCAATTTTTTTAAATAATCTGGCAATTAATTGGGCCGCCACAGACAGCTAACCAAAAAATGTCATAGTCTAGTTGAAATGCCACTTTAAACCCTTCTGCAATAATTCAAATAATTGGGAAAGATGCTCACTGTCTGTATACATAAATAATTGTGAAACAGACAGACTGCTATTCAGAAATACTTTACTGCTTCTTTAGAGAGATATTAATGTCCAGGTGCTTTTTTGCCCGCTGTAACTATTTAATGTCTTTGGTTAAATATTTGCTGTTCCCAGAAAACGGCTCCTTTAACGGCCCTTGATTTTCACAAAGCTAGTTTAAAATGAAGCAGGCAGACATCATTAAGATTTGATTTTAATATACTGTGTCTGAAAGTCTACATGCTTCTCCTTGGCAAACTGGAAGGAAAGCTTTCTGGAGCATTAGCAATGAAACTCTCTCAAAGTGGACTCTTCATTTGGGGACCAGCCTTCATTCCAAAAGTGGAAGTTTGGTTAGAATTGTATTTGCATACTTGCATTCATAATACACACACACACACACACACACACACACACACACACACAAAACACTGGGATTCAACATTTGTATCCTATTTAAGCAGAGGAATTTTATTCCAAGATACACAATTCTCATGGCTAATAAAATTATTAAATCTTTACTTAAGTACTGTATTCTATTTCTCTATATCATTTAACCCACTTTCCATTAAATTTAATTACATATCAGGGGTTCTTTTCCCCCAAAGTCAACAGCATGTCCAAATCACTTCATGTTCTGACCCTATTTGGGTGTTCAAGAGCTGACCTTTATCAGATTGGCAAAACCTTGTTTGATCGTTCTGTTAAAAGATAAATACTTGCCCTCTGCGGCCCTAGAGGCTGAGGGGAAAATATGCCCGTTTTACAGGTGATTCTCCACTTACAACCATAATTGGAACCAGAATTTCCGTTGCTAATCAATTAAAGTGATTCAAAGAAAATTCTTAAAATAAATTTAAGTTTAACTCAGTTAAACGTGCCACACCCAATATTAGGATCTTTTTGTCATGGTTGTTAAGTGACTCACTGCCCTTGTTAAATGAAGGAAGTGGTTGCTAAACAGATCTGGCTTCCCTCATTGATTTTGCTTGTCAGAAGACAGGTGGGGAGGTTGCAAATAGCAATCAGGGGCTCTCAGACCATTACAACCATCCTAAGTACGTGTCAGTTGCCCTGACCCGCGCTCGGTCGGAGGACCTAGTCGACGCCTGGAATAGGGTGACGGCGGGGGCCTTGGACCGGGTTGCGCCTCTGCGACCTCTCCTATGGCAGCGACCCACCCGGGCTCCCTGGTACACCGAGGAGCTTAGGGTGATGAAGCGCCATAGGAGACGTCTAGAGAGCAGGTGGAGGTCCTCATGCTCCGAATCTGACCGAACACAGGTAAGAGCCTATTTACGGACCTACCTTGTGGCATTGAGAACGGCCAAATGTAGACATTGTGCCGCTCTCATTGCGTCTGCGGATAACCGCCCTGCCGCCCTGTTTAGGGTGACCCGCTCTCTCCTGTCGCAGGAGACACGGGAGGCACCCTTGCAGGGAAGAGCAGAGGAGTTTGGGGAATATCTGCAGGACAAAGTCGCTCAGATCCGGAGCGGATGGCCCCCCCCCCAGTGGACCGGACGAGCCATCATCAGTGAGTCTTGTGAGCCCACTCTGGGAGGAGTTTGACTCTGTTGCCCCCGAAGATTTAGACGGGTTGCGTGGACGGCTGCGACCCACCACATGTTCAATGGACCCGTGCCCCTCCTGGTTGGTACTGGCATCCTGGGAGGTGACGCGAGGCTGGCTTCTGGGCCTGGTGAACGCCTCATTGAGCGAGGGTTCCTTACCGACTGCCTTGAAAAAGGCGGTGGTGAGGCCCCTGCTCAAGAGGCCTTCACTTGACCCAACGGAGCTAGCTAATTACCGTCCAGTCTCCAACCTCCCCTTTTTAGCGAAGGTTGTTGAGAATGTGGTGGCGCAGCAATTTCCACGTCGCCTCGACGAATCCGTATATCTAGACCCATGCCAGTCCGGCTTCCGACCCGGGCACAGCACAGAGACAGCCTTGGTCGCGTTGGTGGATGATCTCTGGAGGGCCAGAGATAGAGGTTGCTCCTCTATCCTGGTCCTATTAGACCCCTCAGCGGCTTTTGATACCATCGACCATGGTATCCTACTGCGCCGGCTGGAGGGGATGGGAGTCGGAGGCACCGTTTTACGGTGGTTCGGCTCCTACCTCTCCGGCCGGATGCAATATGTGTTGACTGGGGGGCAGAGGTCGACCCCGAGGCCACTCTCATGTGGGGTGCCGCAGGGGTCGGTCCTCTCGCCCCTTTTGTTCAACGCATATGTGAAGCCGCTGGGTGAGATCATCCGTGGCTTTGGGGTTGAGTACCATCTGTACGCTGATGATACTCAGTTGTACATCTCAACCCCAAGCCACCCCAACGAGGCTGTCGAAGTGATGTCCCGGTGTTTGGAAGCCGTCGGGGTCTGGATGGGGGACAACAGACTCAAACTCAACCCCTCCAAGACTGAGTGGCTGTGGCTACCGGCACCTCGGTTCAGCCAGCTGATTCCATCACTGGCCATAGGGGGCGAACAATTGCCCCCTGTGGAACGGGCGCGCAATTTGGGCGTCCTCCTAGATGCCCGGCTGTCAATGGATGATCATGTGGCAGCCGTGGCAAGGGGGGCGTTCCACCAGGTTCGCCTGGTGCGCCAATTGCGCCCCCTTCTGGACCGTGATGCCCTACGCACAGTCACTCATGCACTGGTGACGTCTTGCCTGGACTACTGTAACGCTCTCTACATGGGGCTTCCCTTGGGACGCGCCCGAAGACTGCAGCTAGTCCAGAACGCAGCCACGCGGGTAGTCATGGGGAGTACTAGGTACTCCCACGTAACACCTCTCCTGCGCGAGCTGCACTGGCTGCCTGTAGTCTTTCGGGTGCGTTTCAAGGTTCTGATTACCATCTTTAAAGCGCTCCATGGCATAGGGCCTAGTTACCTGCGGGATCGCATCCTCCCCCATACATCCCTGCGGCCAATTCGCTCTCACAGGGAGGGCCTTCTCCTGGTGCCGTCCACGAGGCAATGCCAACGGGCGACACCGAGGAGTAGGGCCTTCTCTGTGATGGGCCCAACCCTCTGGAATGACCTCCCCCCCGACATTAGAACCACTACTTACCTCCGCTCCTTCCGACAGAAACTGAAGACACACCTGTTCCGACTGGCTGGTCTAGCATAATTTATAACTTCTACCTCCTGGCATACACACTCTTACTGGTTTTTAGAGGGATAGTGTTTTAAATTTGATATGACATTGGGATTTTAAACTTTTGTATCGATTTATTTATTTAGCTGTACAGTTTGGCATATTTTATCCTCCTCTCATACGTGTATTTATGTAGTTATTACTATGTTTTAATTTGTTGTATTTTGATACGGACTGTACACCGCCCCGAGTCCCTTTCGGGAGAGGGGGCGGTATATAAACGCTAATAAATAATAATAATAATAAATAACTACCAGAATTTTAACTACATGGCTATGGGGTGGGGGGGCTGCTGCTATGGCCATAAGTGTGAAAATTGTTTGTAACTCACTTTTTTCAGTGCCATTGTAATTTCGAATGGCTAAATGAATGGTTGTAAGTTGAGGATTACTTACAACCAGTGGTGAAATTCAAAAATTTACTACCGGTTCTATGGGCATGGCTTGGTGAGTGTAGCAAGGGAAGGATGCTGCAAAATCTCCATTCCCTCCCCACACTGGGACTAGCCAGAGGTGGTATTTGCCGGTTCCCCAAACTACTCAAAATTTCTGCTACCAGTTCACCAGAACCTGTCAGAACCTACTGAATTTCACCCCCTGCCTACATCTATTTCTGAGAGGAGTGGTCTCCATAATTCAAATGTCTTTATTTTTTAACTTTCAAACACATAATGTATGAAAAGCTTGGAGCATCTACCATAGCATAATTCTAGCACAAGAATAAAGTCCTTTTCATCACCGTTATGCAGTGATGTATTAACCATTAAACAGACTAAGCACATGCTTAGGGCACCAGGCCCAAGAGGGCACCACAAAGTTGAGAAAGAAAAAAAAACCAATGAAGATTTGTACAGTATGTATAAAGAAGGGGCACCAAGATTTGTCAGTGCTTAGGGCACCAGTGAGCCTTCATCTGCCACTGCCGTTATGTGTATTCTCTCAACTTCCACTTAAGGCAGAAGCATTAAAATACAAACATATCATTTAAATTGGGAACAGCCTCTTCTAAAAGAGTGTTCAAAACTTCCTGGGTGTTTGCGCTTTAAATTTCCACCACAAAGGTGTCTGTTTATTTAATAAAAGAAACAACAAGGCAACAGCTGATTCTTTTACACTCTGAAAAAGTAGGCCTACCATATGTGGGTGGCAAAAAACAAACAAACCCAGATCTGTATGAGATGATGATGCAGAGATGCAGAATGACTCTTTGCTGTCACCTTGTGGATCAGGCTGGATGCCTGTCAAAAGTAAAAGCCCATTTCTTGTCTTTTTCCTTTCAACATATTGAAAGAACTTGAAACCATTGGAGTGCTTGTCAATTTGCATATCTCTTACATAGTTCCCATATTCTGATAGAGTTTAATTAAATGCAGTCTTGCGGGTTAAACAGTTGTTTCCTCATTTTGTTTTCTTCTTCTCTCTCTCTTCTCTTCCATTCCTCATGCTACTCAATTCAACCTCAAGGTCTCAAAAGCTAGCATGCAGTTTTATTATCTGGCTGTAGTAGGGTATTTGCTTCTCTCCCTTTTTCTTGGGGAGGGGGTAGTGAAAATTATCATGGAAGTTCCTTATATTATCAATCCTTCTGATTTTCTTTTTTCCTTTCTGTATTCATCTCTTATTCCCCTTTTCTTTTAAAACTTATAAAACTGCTCTATTCTCATTAGTTCTGGGTCTTTGTTTGTTTGTTTTTAATGTTTATTTGACCCTTCTATTGTTCTAACTTCATCTCTGTATCTCTTTTTGTCTTTTTACAGAAGATAATGTTAATATTTCTCTTTCCGTTTTCTTCTCACTTTTCTTTTAATGATGTTTCAGCCACAAATAAGTCCTGTTCTTCACTGGGTCATGTCATTAATAATTTGTTGATCCATGCCCTCTCAATACTAGGGCTTCTAAATCCATTTGCCTCATTTAATACCTTGAACCTTCAAACAGTATTAATATAAGTAACGTCCCTTGGCATTGCTGGTATGACATTTCCATGTTTTCAGTTTTCTCTCCCTTACAGACATTCTCAAGTTTATCAAATAGAAGTTCTTTAGGGCCCAATGTTGGGTACCTTATCAGTTGTTTTTTTACATGTGCTTATTGAATCATTCCTCCTACTCCTCCGTTCAGTTGTCAAACATAACACTGATGACTTGAAAGTTTGTTCATCTGTGGGCCTTCTCTGGATAATGCATGTGTGAAAATCTCTTTCCAGCTGTCTAGCCAGGATTTATCACTGGATGGTCTTGCTGTTCTGGCTTAAATTGAACATGCATAAAACAATGATTATCCCATTCCAGCTGCATCAACTCATCCCTCCCTTTGCTTGGCTTTGGTGTTCTTCTTGTTTTCAAAGCTGCCAATAGCAGATCTTTTGGTTGGAGAAGAAATTGGGAGTCCTAATCCATGATATATTGTCTAGAAATGGCCAGCATATATTATTACACAAAAGTGAAAAGTTGAGGCTGTATGTTATTACCTTATTCTACTGCCCGAAAATGAGTTAAGGTTTTTTCCCTTCCCTTACACTTTTTTTCTCTTTCCCTTTTCCTCCCCTACTTTTCCATTATTTTCATTTTTCTTTGTATTCTACACTTCAATAAACTAATAAAATTTTGTCAAGCCATATAAAAAGATCCATGCCTGGTCCTGCCTCTGTTGGATTATTGCCGAAGCCTAATGGCTCTGGTTGTCCATGATCTCATTTCATCTTTTGACTCATATGCAGAGGGCTGCTGTTCATAGCAGTCTAGATTTTCTTCATTTTATCTTTATCTCTTTGCACTGCCATTCATTATATTGACTTGGTTGGTATTTGTGAGATACCAGTACAAATTGCTGATGATAACACTTCATCCCCTGTATATTAGCACAGCAAGTTATCTGAAAATGTAATGGTTCATGAGCATGTCTTTTCTCTATAGATTTCTCTAAATATTTCCAAATTTGTTCCCATGCACCTTCTTTTCTTTAACTCTGTTTTCCTCAACAGTTCAGACAAGGTTTGGCACAGTGGCTCTTACTAAAAATACAGGAATAAGATAGGTGTATCATTGAATATGCTAATAGGCACTTATTTCCAATGAAGCATACACTGTAGACTGCTGCAATCACAAACAATCTGTTTCATGCTAAATTAGCTGTGTGGAAGTGCATTGATCCATGTATAATTTTACCATATGTTCTGTTGTACTCCTCATCTGGGAAAAGACAATGATATGCTAAAGGTAGTCTTAGTTACTGCAATGCATATGTATGCATGTAAGTCTATATGCATTGTGTGGACAGTGCTTACGTGCATACATTCACACATATACACTTTATGAATTTAGTTCAGAACCCAATTCAACAAATAATACAGATTACTTGAAAAAGTCAGGTGACCTAATTGGTTATAGAGTTAGCGCCATAGCAAGATGTGGAAATCTGCAGCTTTATAGCTTCCATTGAAGATATGGAATACTGGAAGCAATAAGAGGTGGATACATGAAATATAAAAGCAGCAAGCATTCATTTAAAAGTTTAATGCAAGGATGGGAAAACCGAGGTGCAAAAAATTTGACCTTCAAGTCCAACCAATTGCTCTACCAGTTGAGATAGTCCAGCATCTGCAGTTTGCCCCATTCCTGGAAATTTCTATTTATGCAGACACACCACCATCTAACATCCAGTAGAAGAGGGGTCCAGATCTAAAAGAACAATCAGGTCTTGGTGACTCTCTAAAACACCAGGATGGGAGCCATTTTGATCTAAAGAGGAATCTCATTCCAGAAGGCAGGCATTATGTCAACTTGCTTCCTGGTATAGTGATAAATGGCATTTATTTGAAAGACTTTGAAATAAAGTCTGGTGTGCCAAACTTGTGAGCCTGAGTAAGGAAGGCATACATGTGAGAGATAGGTGGTCTCTCAAATAATCAGGCCCTATACCATGACAGTTTTGTAGGTCATGAGTACCACCTTGAATAATATCCATGATAAACAATGTAGCATGTGGAGCAAAGATGTGACATCAGCATACCAATGCATATCCTTAACTACCTACACCAATTCATTGTGGACCAGTTGAGGTTTGCAAGTAGTCTTCAAGGGCAGCTCTATGTACAGCATGTTGCAATAGTTGAGCCTTAAGATTATTACAGCATGAATGACGGAAGGCTGCCCCAGTCTAGAAAAGGGTGCCTCTGTTATATATTCTTTACATATTGTTTTACTCATGGGATGAAATAAAGGTTCAGTGGTCAGCTTTCTTTAACCACTTTCTATGGTTTTACTGGTTTTATTGACTATAACATGCTTTGAGAATCTTACAAAATGGGGAAAGTTATAAACATCTTAATTATGTTATCAAACAATAAAAATTAATCCTTCCTACTATGTTGGACATATCCCAAATCTCCAGTGAGGTTGACAATAAATATGGAAATATACTCTAAGTCTCTTCCAATCTAGAGCCTCCTACAGAGCCATTATGATAGTCCGCTGTGATTCTTTTTCTCTTTAAATAAAATATTAATAAAACTCACATCCAACATTACTTCAAAAACAGAAAGTATATGTGGTCTTCGTGTGTTCTACAAATCGGTTTCTGATCTTTAATGCTGCCAAACATTTTTTCCATTAGATTTTGTCTTTTTGCTATTTCACTGTTTTCTACAATTCAAAGCCTTTTTTTGTTCATGTTGACAGTACCCCATAATTAATTACCTCCAGCATAACCACAATATTTTGGAGATTGTTCTACATGCCACTTGATAATTATGAGCAATATTCCTCACATTCTGAGCATCCTCTGGGTAGTAGTAGAGAAACTGCTATCCTTCCTGGTAGAAATTGATTTACAACAGATAAGGTCCTTTGCAAGTATACTTAGGATAGCACATTTATTTTTCTAGATACCCCTATATCCTTTTGCAAAAAGCTAAGCTTATTTTGCATAATCCATCCACATATTGCTTCTACAAAACCCTCTATGCTTATCAGAATGCTTTTACCTTCTTTTGAAGACTTCCCATTAGAATCTAAATGACATTTCCAGAAGTTATAGATTATATGTCTCATATTCCCTGATCTTTGGCCACATTAGCTAACCAATTTCCAGAACTGCAGTTGAAAAAATCTGGAAGGAGTCAGTTTGGGACATGCTGCTATGAGCTACATTCCACACTACCATAAAATTACAGGTAGTCCAACATCTCTTATTTTCACTTGCTTAGAGATACACATAGAGACATACATCAGTAAAACCATGATGCATAATACCACTTATGCTTGGTTTTGATTCTGGTAGTCCTTTAATACCTACCAAAAATGTGCCAGAATCTTTAATTATTCAATTTGTTTGTGACATTACATTTCAATTTTCATTCAATTTAATTATGTTTGTTTCCATCTGGAAATCTCCCATGTTTCCCAAATAATTCTTCTCTTTTTTTCTCCCTGCTAAGCAATTTTTTAACTATAGTACCAAGAGCACTTTATTTCTAAATTCATTCTTTTAACTTTTTTTAATCCCCATTTGTTTTATGTCATTGATTTTAGTGGGAGATTCACCCACCAGCATATCACTTTTTAAAGTTTATACTGACATCCTGTTACTCTTTTAAGACGTTAGATCTGTCAAGTTTCAAACACATTAGAAAAAAGGCTTTTTGTTTTGTAGAAAAATGTGTAAAATGCTGCATAGATCTGCAGTAAAATAACTGATCATTTTTAAGTTAGTGGCTTGTTGACTGGCAACTTTTACACATTCTATAATTAAAGTCACACTCTCAACAAGAGAAAGAGATAGGAATCAGGAAGTGAATATATTAGAAATTCATTTTCCCCAGGTGATCTGATAGGATGAACTGCAATCTGTTTCCAGATTAGCTGTGGGTTTCAGACCCAATGCCCCCAAACCTCTGGAAAAACTGGAATCAATGACACAAACTTGGCAGGGAAGAATTGGGGAGGTAAGTGAGTAATCTCCCATTTTCCATTCAGCTTGCTCAATATGTATTCCATTCTTTGCCTCTCTATCTGATTTGCTCAGTCTATTTACAGATGACTAGCTTTAACATGCAGATCTTTGACTTACCAAATATGTTATAACTAGTCTACCTTCTCAGGGGTGCCTTCATTTTTTTAAAAAAAATATTCAATTCGTTTGTGTTCTTATACCTATCCCATAACCAGCTTGTTTGATACTGCTGGTTACATGAGCAAATAAGTGTCATTTATTTAAAAACTTAATCATGGAGAAAAATGGACCTTTCATTCTGTCCCCTTGAGATTACAGATGAAGGGGCAAAGAACAGGTATTAACATGTCAATACATAATGCTTTGACCTGGGGAAATAGCCAAACTCATAAACCAAAAAAATCAGGTAGAAGGGATGGGAAGGTGAACTTGCGAGGGGGATCTGACAGGTTCATGCCATTATCAGTGACAAGACACTCTTACCTGCAATTGAAAAAAATCTTATAAGCCATCCACAAATTTCACAGGAAAATGAGCAGCTCTTTGGGTTGCAGATTGTGTTTTCTATTGATCTGACATTCTATTATCTGTTCAGTATATAAGACATGTGAAACTTTAAACAGATATTTAGATATTCTTTTAAATAATGGAGATATACGACTCAATCACTCTTTACATGTAACTAGAAGAGCAGGAGTCCAATGAAAATGAAAGATTTTGCAGGAATCCAAAAAAATGTATTCAGCAATTATTTATTCTCATTAAAATCTGTAGGTTTTTTTTAAATGTGCACTGTAGCAGCTCTTATAAATGACAACTGTTTTCCAAATGTTATTGCTTCAGCTTTTCTACCAAAGGAAATAGTAGCAGAGACTTGACCTAGATAGATCTTTTTAAAGCATTTGTTTAATTATTAAAGTGGATTTAGTTCAGACTAGATTTCTTAAATTAGCAAAGTATTGAATCTTTAATCTTCTAAATCTCTGCCTGATATTCAGTTATGGGAACTGTCCTGAGATGAATGGATGGTCACTTCTAAATCTCTGATCCTATGATATTACTAAGTCTTTGATAATTTGGTAGGTTACTAGAAATTCAAAGTATCTATGTATTTAAGCTTCAACAAGGAAGAGATGCCACCATTTCCATTCCTGTGTTGATTTTTCTTTGTCTTAACTTGTTGCCACAAAGAGAGAAATGGACAGTGTTAATTTAAGGACTAACATAATTCTCCCCAATTCTGGGTCATGGTAGATCATGGAATGGCTAGGAATACTACGTATTCATAGTCAGTCTTGGCAAATCCTAACACTGGGGAAATACTGAATATGGATATTGCTATTATTTCACATATGAAACTTGAGGTATGAAGTTTCTCCTTTAAAATGAACATTTCTCTGCTTTAAAAAGCTAAGATTCAAGAAATCTGGGGACCCCATGGAAAGTATTTCATGGATCATGGGACTGAAGCCAAAATGGATGTTTTAAATTTTAAATCAGTTGCTATTTAAATTTTAGCTCTCCAAGTGCTAATCTTATCTGTTTAATTTAGAACTAAGGAGAACTTTCCTGACAGTTAGAACAATTAATCTGTGGAATGACTTGCCTCCAGAAGTTGTGAATGCTCCAACACTGGAAGTTTTTAAGATAATGTTGGATAACCATTTGTCTGAAGTGGTGTAGGGTTTTCTGCCTAAGCCTGGGGTTCAGGGGTGGGTTGTTCCTGGTTTGGCCCACATTGGGCCAACTGGTAATAGCTGTGTCAGGAGGCTCCACCCACCCACCTGGACCTGTGTATGAGAGCGCCCGAACCGGTAGTAAAAAAATTGCCAACCCACAACTGATGGGGTTGGACTAGAAGACCTCCAAGGTCTCTTCCAACTCTGTTATTATATTCCATTCTAATTTGTGCCAATGTGATATTTCTTCCAAGTAGTATAGTTTCCATATGGAATGTTCCTGCCTAATACTCTTCTTCAGATTTTAGTAATTCTTTAATGTGTTAAAATTGGATGCAATTTTAAAGAACTTTTGTAATATTTAAACCACTTTTGTAAACATATTTTAAAAATGGACTAATATTCTTGGAAACTTCTTATACATGTCACAGACTCAAAACAGGCGTATTTTATATACAGAAAAATTGCAGACATAGGAACATCTGTTTTGTAACTTGTCAATTACTTGCCAATTACTTGTGAAGTGATCTTATCTCTTGTTTTACAAAGCAAGTACATTGACACTTGCTGTAAGCTTGTATCCTAAGAGGATTTGTTGCATCTGGAAAGATCTGTTCACAGGAGATTTTTCCTCCTTCTGCCCTTCCACTCTCAGGAAAGTTTCAATTAGCAATAATCGCACCTCGGATAAACCTCATTGGCTACTATAATGCCACTGTGCAAAGCAGGATAGTTTATGGGACAGAGAGAGGGAGACACTGCTCAATATCAGGCCTCTGTGAGATTCCACTGTTTGATGAGTATGAGAATTTTGTTTCATTTTTGATGCTGAGACCATAAGCTGTTCACTCAATTATACATATATTATTTATTAAGATACTTCATTGGTTCTTCTTATTGTTCTTTTTCCTCAGAGTAGGCAATAGTTTAACTCCAATGAAATGTTAATTTTTGGAACATCCAACCGGACCTCTGCTGTTTTAACTATTATTTGCAGAAAGAAAGGAGGCACTCAGTGGAGAAGTTATGAAAATCCATCTTCTTTCACTGACACTTGAAGCAGGCACAAGGAGAGCAATGATGCTGATGAGAATGGATCAACCCCTCAAGACGAGTTACTATTTCGTAGTCAGCAAGAGCCACGGTGGCGATATTGAGACCCAACATGCGAGAGATAACTCTTCGGAAATCTGCCAGCTGCAAGGGCAAAGGAAAACAAATATGGTAAACTATATGGCATGTCTTCTCCCAAATCAAAATGCTGGTTTACAGCAATCTACATCAGAAACTCCTCTAGATATTCCCATTATCTGAAAAGATGTCAGGAGTGCCTAGCAGATGACTATGGAGCAAAAATAATTATTTTGTTTGTTTCTCGAGAAATTTCTAAATTACAGGAATTTAAGAATAACTAGTGAAACCTAGTCTAAAGAGCTTAGTATGTTTCATAATCAGTGGCTTATTTTTTATCAAAGCTAGGGCCAAAGGTGGTATTCAGCAGGTTCTGACCAGTTCTGGAAAACTGGTAGCGGAAATTTTGAGTAGTTTGGAGAACTGGTAAATACCATCTGGCCCTACTCCCATCCATTCTCTGGCTCCCTAGCCCCAGCTGATCCAGAGGGAATGGGGATTTTGCAGTAACCTTCCCCTGGAGTGGGGAGGGAATGGAGATTTTACAGTATCCTTCCACACCACGCCCACTAAGCCACGTCCACAGAACTGGTAATAAAAAATTTAGAATCCCACCACTGCCTAGGGACCTCTGAAGATGATGCGCTACACAGTCTCTGAGTTTTGCAGGTAGTTCTCAACTTACAACAGTTCATTTAGTGACTGTTCGAAGTTAAAATGGCACTGAAAAAAGTGACTTATGACCATTTTTCACAGTTACAGCCATTGCAGCAAGCCCATGGCCACATGATCGAAATTGAGATGCTTGGCAATTGATCCGTATTTATGATGGTTGTTGTGTCCCAGGGTCACGTGATCACCATTTGCAACCTTTTTATCAGCATGGTCAATGGGGAAGGCCAGATTTATTTAACAACCATCTTACTAACAACTGCAGTGCTTCACTTAACAGCTGTGGCAAGAAAAGTCACAAAATGAGTAAAAATTCACTTAACAACTATCTCACTTAGCAACAGAAATTTCGGGCTCAATTGTGGTCATAAGTCGAGGACTAACTGTAGTTGCTGTTCGCTTGTTTCTATACAATACAATACAATACAATAGCAGAGTTGGAAGGGACCTTGGAGGTCTTCTAGTCCAACCCCCTGCCTAGGCAAGAAACCCTATACTGTTCCAGACAAATAACTAGCCAACATCTTCTTAAAGACTTCCAGTGTTGGGGCATTCACAACTTTTGGAGGCAAGTTGTTCCACTGATAAATTGTTCTAACTGTCAGGAAATTTGTCCTCAGTTCTAAGTTGCTTCTCTCCTTGATTAGTTTCCACCCATTGCTTCTTGTTCTACCCTCAGGTGCCATGGAGAATAGTTTGACTCCTTCTTCTTTGTGGCAGCTCCCGAATATTGGAACACTGCTATCATGTCTCCCCTAGTTCTTCTTTTCATTAAACTAGACATACCCAGTTCCTGCAACCTTCCTTCATATGTTTTAGTCTCCCTAATCTCTTTGTTGCTCTTCTCTGCACTCTTTCTAGAGTCCCCACATCTTTTCTACATCGTGGAGACCAAAACTGAATGTGGTATTCCAAGTGTGGCCTTACCAAGGCATTATAAAGTGGTATTAACACTTCACATGATCTTGATTCTATCCCTCTGTTGATGCAGCCTAGAACTGTGTTGGCTTTTTTGGCAGCTGCTGCACACTGCTGGCTCATATTTAAATGGTTGTCCACTAGGACTCCAAGATCCCTTTTACAGTTACTACTGTTCAGCAAGGTACCACCTATACTGTACCTTTGCATTTCGTTTTTGTTGCCTAAATGTAGAACCTTACTCTTTTCACCACTGAATTTCATTTTATTAGATAGTGCCCAATGTTCAAGTTTGTCAAGATCCTTCTGTATCTTTGGCCTATCTTCTGGAGTGTTGGCTATTCCTGCCAGCTTGGTGTCATCTGCAAATTTGATGAGTTCCCCATTTATTCCCTCATCCAAATCATTGATACCTTCCAGTCAGTGTTGACTTCTGACAACTGCCTGAATTAGTCCTATCAATTTTCTTGGCAAGATTTTGCCCTTGCTTCCTTCTTAGGGCTGAAAGAGAATGATTGGCCCAAGATCACCCAATTGGCTTTGTGCCTAAGCTGGAAGTAGAACTCATAGTTTCCAGGTTTCTACCCTGGTGCTTTAACCATTACATCAAACTGGCTCACATATATATTTGAAAGGTAAAGGTTCCCCTCGCACATATGTGCTAGTCGTTCTTGACTCTAGGAGGCGGTGCTCAACACCATTTCAAAGCCAAAGAGCCAGAGCTGCCCAAAGACATCTCCGTGGTCATGTGGCCGGTATGACTAAACGCCGAAGGTGCACGGAATGCTGTTACCTTCCCACCAAAGGTGGTTCCTATTTATTCTACTTGCATTTTTACATGCTTTCAAACTGCTAAGTTAGCAGAAGCTGGGGCAAGTAATGGGAGCTCACCCATTACATGGTGCTACGGATTCGAATCACTGAACTACAGACCTTTCTGATCAACAAGCTCAGTGTCTTAGCCACTGAGCCACTGCATCCCTTTTATATATATTTACTGACCTGTAAATTATTGTCTCAAAAAATAGCTGCCCAAGAGAATAAAAATTAAAAAAAAACCTAAGTGTTAACATTGCTGAAATCTTTATATTATTATAGTTTGTACTTCAATGTTGGTTTTCAGTTTTATATGCTAAAAAGCAGCCAACATAAATTCAAAAAATCAATCAGTAAATCTGTTGGAACCCTTGTTCGTGACATTTTGTAAAAAAAAACAAAACAACCAACCTGTGGAAGAATATCACCTAAAACTGTGCAGGTGGACGGAGAGGATTGAATTGGGGTGGGTGTGTGCAATAGTGCATGTGTGTGTACAATTTTTGGCACGTTATAAGAAAAAGGTTTACCATCACTGCCCTAAGAGAAACATATTCTCCTTCTCCTGTCTGAAGTTGTGGCGCCCGAGCTTAGATTTAACATCTTCATTAAAGTCAGAGAGACATCAGTTAGATAAATGGATAAATGTTCAATGTAATCTACTTATTAATACAAGAATTATTACAGGAAGAAAGCTGAAAGTAATTGTTTTGTGCCAAACACTGGAGCATATTGTGATTTTTTTTTAGAACAAATCAAAACAGAGGGGAAATTTTCAAGTTCTGTGTAATTTGTATTGCAGTCACATATTTAATATTACACACCTCACTGCATGATCTGAATTAATCTTAAAATACGTTCAGACCTTTGTTTGTGGTTCAGTGTGTTTGAAAGGTCGCATGCCAAATGCTTACAATTATTGTTTGTTCTTTAGTCTTGTGCTATTAAAATAGATGACATTTGATGTAACAGATTGCAATATTTTTGTTTTTGAAAGAAAGGCAAGTTTTGAAAAATTAAGTTCATGTGGTATCATGAAGTAAAACTCTACCTATAAACATTGCAGTTACATTCACACAGATCATCAGATGCGTTTGGGCATTTGGGCATAAGTGGGCATTTGTGCTCAAAGGTCTCATTTGATCATTCTGTATTGTCCCCAGAAACCATTTCTCTTGGGAAAGTATAATGAAGGCACCTATCATAGATCTGTGGGTCCTCCCCTTTAGGATGAAATTTCAAAAACATATTGGAACTAAATTAGATTGTGCCAAATTATAATAACGGCAAAGTAAAGGATTTAAGAGAAAAACCCTCTCCATGCCCTAGGTTTGTTCTTTGGGGTTGGGGTTGTTGTTGTTGTTGTTTTTTTTTGGGGGGGGGGGGCTTAAAATAAAGACTTTTCCAATATAGTCTTGAGAATGTATAGCAGAGGTGCAGAGAGATATACAATGGTGACTCTTTGCCAAAGAACTTCTCAATAATTCATACTTGCACAAGTCTCCAAACAATAAAACACATCTGACCCCATAGCACAAAACTGACCCAGAATAATTGAAACTGTGACTTGTCAATAATCAGTAGTGGGAAAGGCCACTGAACTGCAACTTTTTATTGCTTTGTCTTAATTAAAACTCTTGAAATATGCTCAAAACCCTGTAACATAAACCTGATATTCTACTCACATCTCTCTATCGTACCTTTGTAATGGGAGATTCCCACCTTAGGAAAAGTCTCATGAAGCTCCCAAAACTTTATAGTGACCATCATGGTTTCACTGCAAATTTCGTTAAGCTTCTGGCATGCCAATAAATCCTATGGGTTGCACTAATTCCTTTGGTAATGCAATTACTCATATTCTTTTCAAGGCAATTGTGCATATGGCCTTACTTGTTCCCCAGGTAACTGGTGCCACACACTAGCATACATGTGTAGATGAGATTAGATGAGGTTCTTAGTCTTTATTGCCTATATCCTCTTCCTTGGTCTTTTCAACTGAAAGAGAACTTATAAAATAGCTTCAAAACCCAAACTGGCACGTTTTCTATCAGAATTATTGCAATGTGCTCTATGTGGAGCCGCCCTTGAAGACCGTTTCTTACAGGTGGTGCAGAAGGCAGTGCTGTGAATGGTTATGAACGTGCATGGCACAGTAACACCAACCACTATGATGTATTTGTGAGCTGCTTTGGCCCCAGTTGAGTTTTGGGTCCAATTCAAGATCTTAGCTATTAACCCTAAAGCCCTTCATGGCACAGAGCCATGTTATTTGCAAGGATTACCTGTCTCCAATTATTGCTGCCTATCTCTGACAGGGTAAGCATGCTTTGAAACCTTTCTATCAAACAGGTCCTGCCACATGGAACAGTTATCCCACCAAGATTCAGCTGGCCCCAACCAGTGGTGGGATTCAAATAATTTAACTGATTCTCTGCCCTAATGATGTCTTCCAACAATCAGTTCACCAAACTGCTCAGAAAGTTAACAACCAGTTCTCCCGAAGTGTTGCGAACTGGCTGAATCCCACCACTGGCCTCAACCCTGTCAGTCTTTCATAGGGCATTGAAGAGCCAGTTTGTCCCTCAAGTATTGGATGAAGATAATTGGTGACCTCATCTTCAGGGATATGATTGATATGATGTGATGTGTGACTCACCCTGAATGCAAGGTGTTGTTTTGATTATTCTAGATTATTTATGATTCCTTTTAATAGACCTGCCCTGTGAGAGGACAAATATCTAGATTGATGAATGGATAAAGATGACAAATAACACATACCTCTTATTGGTGATCTTGGCACATACCTGTTTCTCTCTTTTCATGACTTCTTCAAGAGTTGATTTAAGTGCTGTTGCTTCTGTGGTCACAGACTCCAACAAGTGTTTAGCCTTTTCTTTATCTTCCTTTGCTTCACGTTCTCTAACATGTAGCTCAGACTGGACAGAGGTTAATTGCTTCTCAGCTTTAGTCTTCATCTTTTCCAGTTTCTCTTGAGATTTGCTTAGTTCTTCTATGGTTTTGTCTTGCTCCAGTGCTTTGATCTAAACACAAATTCCAAAGAAGAAAACATGGAAGTGGTCTAAGGGAAATATCACATAAGGTGCCAAAAAGCATTTTGCTTTTCCCTGAGCCTCATCCACCCAAATAAGGCTCACTTGCAGGAGGAGCGCAGCACACATTTGAAGTTGGGTCAAGTATGAGCTATCTCCTAAATTTCAGGTTCTTGAAGAAGGCACATTGCTAATCATTTCAAAATTGCTTTCTATTGTGGAGCGATTGAGATGGGCAGGTTAGGCATAGTTATTAGGAAGTTAAATCCGTTCACTTTTATTCATACCCCTCTAAATATGGTTTGAATCACGCTATTAGCTTTATTACCCACCTTCAGTTCGTTCGTGTCAGCAAGCTTAACTTTCAGATCTGTGTGTGTTTCTCTCGCCAAAGAAAGTTCGTTCTGCAATCTGTCTATTTTCTTTTGTAACTTTCTGAGTGTGAGGTTGGCCTCGTCCCTTTCTACTGCCAGGGCTGTGCGCACTTGCTTCTCTTCTTCCAGCTGGACGATCTTCTGACGCAGAAGCTTCACATGCAGTTCTTTGTTCTCAAGTTGCTCTTTCTGAGCTTTTACCTACATTTCCATTTAAAACAAAACAAAACATGTCACCCGTGATAGTAAATATTCATTTATTTATGTGCTCCATTCTTCCTGAAGGGAAAAGTACTTCTTCCCCTCTCTTCACTGTGATGGGATCTGAGTGAGACTTAAGTGAGTACTATCCTATCCCTTAGGATACTATTTAAAAAACGAACCAAGCATTAATACCTCTGCTGTTTAGATATTTTTCCTACCTTTCTCTGCAGGTTTCGGAGCATGATCTTATTGTCAGTCAATGTGTCTCGTTCCAACTTGATCAACTGCTCTGCACGAGCCAGCACTGCATCCAACCTCATGTCAAATCCAACCTCCACTGCTATTCTGTCCAGGTCCATCTTTTCAGAGAGCTGATCCAGAAACTTAAGATACTTTGGAAAGAAAATACGAGGAGAAAGGCATCCAGTTTGCTCAGAACAAAGCTTGCATTCTTAGCCGCTTACAATTGCTTTAACAGAAATAAAGATTTATTAATGCAATAAAAATGTTACATTTTTATTGCTTCGTGTTTTCTTGCCATGCTGCCTTTTACTATTAAAAGGCATATATTTTCAGACATTTGCAAATAATCCAATATGGCTCAAAAGGGTTGCATGTAATCTAACATGTGAAAAATATTTTAATTAATTCATGCTTTCGAGAAGACTTTTATGACCAAGACTAAACCAACACATGTAAGTCTTTTTGATTCTTTTTAATTGCAATAGACTGGACCCAAAAGGATTCTTTTTTCTTTCCTTGCTCATTCTGTCTCATGATTGTCCACGTCTTCAGACCTTAAGAGAGAATACCACCTAATAAAACTGGGGCAGGCAGCCCACCAGAGAATGCCAATATTTAATCTGCACTAAGTACATCATGCAAGCTATGCCATATTGCAAGGGTTTCCCGCCCCCCCTGAAGTTCTGAATACAGATATCACAAGTTTTCCAAACTTGTGTCACCAGCAGGCCTTCCTTTGGCTTCCAATAGATTTCTGGGTACAACTCAAAGTGCTCAAAGTAGCTCATAAAGTCCTTTTTTGCTTAAGCTCCCAATATCTTCAAACAACTTTCTCCCATCAGAACTCATCATCCAGCACATGTATCTCAAGAGAATCTTCTAGTGATGTTTCACTTTCCTGAACTAGGGACAGGAAGGCTGAGACCAAGAGATTGTCTTCCTCAGGGATGGACTTTATTCTGTGGAATAGCTTCCCTCCAGAGGTTAAACCTTTGAGCTTTCCAGAAACTGGTCAGAGCAGAGCTTTTCTGAAGAGCATTTGGCATTGTCTATCTTTTAACTATTCAAATGACATTGTTCTTATATATTGTTGTATTGTTTACATTTTTATGTTGTCAACATCTTGGAATCTTTAAGGATTATGGCAACATACAGGTAGTCCCTGACTTATGACCATATATTGAGAGACCGTTTGGAATTAAAGGGCACAGAATGAATGGACTTACAACTCCTGCTCAGAGTTATAGCCACTGCAGTGCCTCCAAGGTCACACAAACAAAATTTGGTTGCTTGACAATCCACCTTCCCTTATACCCAATTGCAGTAATGCGGCCTCTCTTTCCCTCATCCTGCCCTCTGGATCCCCATAGGCCTTATGCCTGCTTCACACTCCACTGGGTCCTACCACACATCCCCATTCTCATCATAGCTCGGTGACTTAAGTTTTCCATAGATCTCCTTTGCAAAGCAGCCATTCTGTTGCACAGTATTCTAACATGGAGGCCCCATAGTGTTATCCTGGAAGTGGGCACCAATTTGGGAGTGGCCACAATGAAAACAATGAGGAACCACAATCTGGCCATTCCAAAATGGTGCCCACTTCCAGTACAGCACCATGTAGCCTCCATACTGCATAGGAAGTATGAGAGGACATTTTGCCTAAAAAATGGCCAGCACCTGTGCTGCTGTTGCCCTGTCCATTTAAGGCCTCTCCCTAGCTAGAATAGCAACTGTTGGCTATAAAAGCTGAGCAGGGAGGCAACTGGGACTGGAGTATTACTATAATGAGCAATAGCTGGAGGAACAGTAGCTGGAGATGTAGAAGCAATGGGGAAGAGTGGAACAGAAAGCAGTTAGTATCGGCCTATGAATACCAGCCTGTGAGTGCTTGTGTGGGTGTTGTGTAGGACCTGTGTTGTTGGGTTGGATCTCTGGTGTTTTAGAGCCCACTGACTTGGGTCTACATAAAAGAACCCCTAACAGAGATGTTGAGGGGAAGAGGGACCATCTCTTTTTCCTGAATATGATTTTCATTTGAGCATTTTAGTGGGAAACTGGCAAACAATGCTAGAAATCAGCAAAAAACCATTATGACTTGTGGTCATGAGGCTGTTGAATGCCACAACCTGTCATAAAGCTGATCTGCACTACATGCAGTCATGGGGTGGCACCCCCAACTATTTATGTTGGCTGGGGATCTTTATGGGCTATTAAGGCACCCGTTTCATGGTTATTGTAACTTTGAATGTTTGCAAAATGACTGGTTTTTAAGTGAGGACTATCACTTCTTGACTCTATCAAGAAAACTGAATGGACATCTCCAGGAAGTCAGCAGGAACTAAACTTGATGAAAGAAGTACATTAAAAAAATGTTTAAGATACCACAAAAATCTTATGCTCTAAATGGCACAATGGTTGTATCTCTGGAGTTATTCCATTCTCACTTAGCAAACAAATGGAAAATAGTAAAGGTGTTAATGTTTTCTAAAGAACATGAAAAAACAACTCTTTCTAGAGTTGTGCATGCACAGGATGGCATACAGTTTGTGAAGTGTGCATGTGCTCTAATCTTTAAGCTTCCTCTGATGCATAGCATCTATATCAGAGGTGGTATTCAGCAGGTTCTGACCAGTTCTGGAGAACCTGTAGTAGAAATTTTGAGTAGTTCGGAGAACTGGTAAATACCACCTCTGACTGGCCTCGACCCCATCTATTCTCTGCCTCCCAAGTCCCAGCTGATTGGGAGGGAATGGGGATCTTAACAGTATCCTTCTCCTGCCACACCCACCAAGCCATGCCCACAGAACCAGTAGTAACAAATTTTGAATCCCACCACTGATCTATATTCATATGGAAGTAAATGGCTTAAGGCAATTTTTACAACTACCTTGTCTACTGCTGGCACTGTGATATCCTAGGGAAGGAGATAGGATACTGAGCTTCCCATAGAGATTTTTCACTGAGTCAATGCCTACTGGAGAAATGAATGACGAGAGCAATGATTCTTGCCAGATGTATCAAGAGATACAGCATGAATCTTCATTATAGACAAACTTGGGCAATGCATTCAAAACAGGGACATTTCTTTCTAACCTATCACAGTCCCCTTCTGTGAGAAGGACAGAAAAATCTGCCTTTGCTGTTCTCCATTAAGAAGGCATTCAAATATATATTTAATAGGGTTTGAGACAAAAGAGGCAATCTATGCCAAGTTTTTTTGCTAGGGTAAAACTCTTTTATCCATACATTTTATCACCCCAATAAGGATCATTCAACAGAATGAGCAATGAAGCAATTCCGTCACTTTCAGTGGGGTTTATTTGCCTCCAATGACTTAGCACGTCCAAACTGGCCATAAGCTGTGCCACTGTGATCATTATGTGATCATTAAGTAAAGCTAAAGAAGAAAATTTCAGAAAACAGAATCAAGGAAATGTTGACATACTCAAATTTGGAATCAAGTTGATATATTGAAGTTAGGAAAACAAGCCCATATTGCTAAGTAACTAAATAAAAAAGTGACTAAAAGTTTTAAAAAACCTACTAACTGAACAAACATTTTATCTTTTGTAAGGATCCTATGAAACCCATGGAATTTCTTTCAATAATTATAATTATCTGAATAAAACCTAGCTTTGATTCTATTCTTCTCTATCTGGTAAAGAGCTGATTTCTCAGGAACATTTTATTTTCATTTAAAATATATTAAGTTCCCCTGCTATGTTCTCTATAGTCCTGGCAACTTCCAGGAAAATATACTTGGAATACTAATCCCAAAACAGATTGCCTCCTGGGGTCTAGAACTGGCAGTCAGAAATCTTTTAGTAACTTACTTCTACAAGATCCAAAACACCAACACATTTCCTTAGATATTTTCATGGCTTGTTGCTTAACACCCCCCCTAAGACCTCAGTCTTGTCATACTTTTTAATACAGTCTAAGGATTCTGAATGCTTATGTATACATTTTATGTTCAAATCACCACCCTGATCATACTGAAAAATGATTTCGCCAACAAATTTTACTGATGTGAATATGACTGTACCAATCAGACCGTTCATTTACCTTCGATAAAATCACGACCACGTCATTAAATTAAGCTTTCTCTACCTTGCCTTATACCCTTCCTATAAACATAAGATATTACTTGTTGTTTCTCAAGTTTCCAAGCATCTCGCATCACATCTCCAGACACCAGCTCTCCTTCTAGACGCATCAACTGATCATGAAGCATTTCTGATTTATTTTCTGATTTTTTGGCTCTTTGCAAGGCCTCCTGATGCAACATTGTCTGAGTCTCCAGAGTCTCGGTAAGTTTGCTGATTTGGGCTTCAAGCTGGGATACCATCTGGGAAACAAAAGTAAACTCAAATCAGAAATTGAATATGACACTAATCAGTGGTACAAGAAAATCACCAATTATAGAAGGGCAGTAAAAGAATCACTTTCTATTCAACAAACAGGAAACACCTGAACACTTAATCAGAAGGACGTGATCTAGATACCATACAGTAGTGTTCTGACCCCCTCCTCTTGTATACCAAGACACTTCAACACAAAGTCTCTTCAAAGATGTTTATTGACATACAGGTTCCACCTTGGCAGCAATCCAGCCTGTCAAGGTCAAGATAGCACTCTGGGCAGCAATCCAGCTAAAACCTTTAGCAGCAATCCAGCCTGCCAAAGTACGACACAGATCTGAGCTTCTCCAACTCCAATGATCAGTTGATTCCTGCAAAGGGTGTGTCCACAAGCAGTCCCTTTATAGTCTGGAGAGGAGTCTAATGATCAGCAGCTGAGAGCCATTACCTCCTGTAATTGCTCAATTGCTCCTTACGCCGGGTAGCACGTCGGTAACGAGCATCTAATAGCTCACTGCTGATGTCTGACTCACTGTCCTGTGACTCCTCCCCACTGCTCCAAGGCATGACATCAGGAGCCCCCTTCCTTTGGCTTTCACCACTGCTCCATGCCTCAGGCGCCCCCTGGTGGCCAACCAGCCTCTCTGCGCCCTGCTCAGCGTCGGAACCCTTACCAGGGTTTTCCACCTCCTCTTGAGCCGACTCAGAGGACACCTCGCTGTCGGAGTCTGGTGGCAACTCCAACGGCTCCTGCTGGGCCACAACACAGTAGTATAGCATATATGGACTGTGGCTGAATTTGCAAAACTCACTAAGCTACAATTTCTTATCATGTCAATTGAAAAAAAAACTTTATCGACTTGTTGAATTCATATATCACACAAAGCTATAAATTGCAAAAGCTAGAGTCACACAATATGCTAAGCCAATCACAAACAAACCAAAATTAGAGCAACTTGTGAAGCAGACATATTAATATGTACCTTGCAAATTTGAATAAATATTCTGCTAATCTAAATGGGTCAATACATACTCACTTAAAGTTTATTCATAAATAATGCTATAAACCTGCCAGATTACCACTGTTACCAACACAAGAATATTTACAGGTATACCAGAATCTGATATTAATTTAAACATTGAACAACATTGTTTTAATTTCTATTCAATCATGTCTGATTTTTGGAGAATGCCTGCACAAGTCCCCACACTTTTCTTGGCAAGATTTGGGAAGAGGTTTTCCATTGCTTCTTTCCTAGGACTGAGAGAAAGTGATTGGTCCAAGGTCACCCAATTGGCTTTGTCCCTAAGGAGGGACTAGAACTCACAATCTTTTGTTTTCAAGCCTGATGCTCTAACCACTACACCAAACTGGCTCTCAGAGCATGATGTATTCCATTATTAATCTTCCAGTTATGGAAAAGTGAGAAATTAATGCAATGTTTCTGGTGTACAGTACTTCCCTTATAATGTACCATGCTTTCATTTAATTCTTGAAAATTCTATAAAATTCACATAAAACCCTTGCTGGTACCACATCTGTCCACACAGCATATATTAGGAACTATTTTCTCCAAATGGCAGGTACAGCTTGCAGGAGGAATAAAGACTGGGAAATTCTCTTTTTTTCATTGGCAAAGCTAGACTTTGGATAAATACAATCTCTTTCTGTATATAATCTTTTTTTAACTATTTCAAAAGACACTGCATATAAGGGTATAGAGGTTTCCTAAATGGATGAATGAATGATAAGATGATGGGCAGGAAAATAGGACAGACGTAAAGGTGAGAGATGATTCCAAGCTCTGCCATCCGTAGGAAGCTGGAATAAAGACATACACATTATAGGCCTCCTAGGGTTTTCCTTCAAGGTTATTATGTAAGAAGGCAGAATATTCTGATTCATATCCACACCCAGAATCAAGAATATGATCTATTAAACACATTGGTTTGATACCTACTAAGATATAAGGCAAACAATTACTGTACTTTCTATAGCTAGGTAGGGTTGAATCAGTTGAAATGTAGCAAAACATTTTAAAATTAAGATTGACATGCTTGTGATGCCACCGATTTTAAGCCAACAGACAGTAATAAATAAAACCTAATCTAGTGTAGTTATAGCCAAAAACAAAATAAATCCCATTACACAAAACCATAGAAACAATAACATCTGTCTTCAGTATGCTTTATTACTTGTATGAACCTTCCATAAATCTCCAAATAGATAAAATGAAGATTATTGGATTCTATTCTTAACATTGTTCAAAATTAATTGTATTTCCCTGCGGAATTTTATAACTTATTTTTTTGTTCATATTCAGTCCACCCCCCCCCCCCGCCCTTGAAAGCTGTTAAAAAGTTACCCTGACTAGCAAATGCAATCCTGGTGTCTGCAGGCTGACCTCAATTTTGCCAGCACTTATGCATGTTCACTTTCCCACTAAAAGCTTCAGCATTTAAAATTACAATATCTCAAATACAGATAGACAATGTTACCCAAGATGAGACCCCAATAAAAAGTCTGTATGGAGATGTTATCAAATGTACAGTATGAACAGCAAGTCAGACAAGCAAATAGAAGAACTGGATGGAAACTGAACGAGGAGAGATTCAACCTGGAAATATTACAGATGAATTATTGAGTCTGTCATATGCACCTCAATAACTGTCTGGTTTGGTTTGAAGAGAGCTGACATCGTGACGGCACAACGTGCGATCTTGGTGCTTCGAGATCGCAGTCAAATTTCTGCCGCTGGACGGTCCATTTGGACCTAAACTGTCCCGCAGAGACGGTGATTGAGAAGGGCACCTCCTGCTGATCTCAGGGACACCGCAAAGTCCCTGAAAGATCCAGGAATAGCCTTTTTTTCCGGCGACAGAAATGCAGCTAATGAAGCTGCTGAAGTTGGGACAGCTCCGGAACGGGAAGAAAGCAGAAAAAGAAAGTGTGTTGGTGAAGAAATTTTATTATTAGAGGAAGAGACTACCCAAGAAAAAAATTTAAGTTAAGTTAAGATTGAAGACAAAAGACTATAGGCAGCGAGATTGATCTGCATTGAACTTAGTGTGTTATCCAGTTTCTAATTTCTTTTTTTTTCACGATGGAACTTTTGCAGGGGCTCCCTATTTTTTAAATTGAATGGATGAATTCTTTCTTCTTCTTTTTTCACTTTTGCTTATACCTATGGATTGCAATTCTCCTTTTTGTATATAATGCTTGATTTGATTGATTTGATTGTTTTTGATCTCCATTTAAGGGTTTTTTTTCCTTTCTTAACCTTGGATTATAAAGAAGAAAATAAGAAGGATTATAAAGAGGGTTGAAACAACAGGAGGAAAAGTAGTTACACTGCCACTTAGAGGCTGGAGGCTGGATACATTGTTTTTTCTTCTTTCGCTTTGATCACTTGAGATTCAAGGTTCTTTCAGCTTGTTAGTGACAGTGATAGTAGGAAGAGCACAAGTTGTTTATACAGGTGTCTTTTGGAAGTTCATTCACTAGCTATTGGAGAGAAGACAACATTTTGACCTGAAAGTTAATAAATGAACCTGTTTGAAGTTTATTAAAATACCTTTGAACCCTATAGTGGCAGTATCTGCAAAATTGAAAGAATGGCCCAGCAGGAAAAAGAAGCTGTAACATTCAAAATCAATTAGTTGTGACAGAGAGAATTGAAAAGAGATTGGAGAATATGGAATACAGAAACAGAAAAATATGAGGATGTTTACCAAATGAAGAAAGTGGAGGACAGAGTTCAAAAGATGGAAAAAAATGAGTAAAGAGATAAGAAAGCTGTGGATACTGATAACAAAGTGAGCGTTGTTGGTAATGGCAAGAGCGGAATATGGAAAGGGGAGATGGATGGATTGGAACTCTACCCGACTTCAAAGCACAGAAGAAGAAAAGAGATAAAAATTGACAGAGATAAGGAGAGAAATCTTGATAGAAGCACTAGCGATAACCAAAGATAAGCTGATGGAAAGAGCAGATGTTGGGTTTCAAGCTTTTGTGAGATACAAAAGGAACAGCATGTTGCCAAGGGAGGTTTATACAAGATTTATTAAGAAAGTAACTAGAACATTAATGCTACAAATGGCAAGAGATATAAGACCTTACTATTACTGGAGGGATACAGGTTGATGCAATGGAAACGTATAATAAAAATTAAGCTAAATTTAGTTTACTAGTAGTATGTATAAAATGAAGCGACAATAGCTATAGTTAAATAAAGATTAATAATGATAAAAATACATATAGATATATTAGTCTGATAATATGAAATTTTATGTAAACAATATATGAAGATTATGAGAGGAGGTTTAAAAGCTTTATCTAGAATATGTTCTAAAGATGTATTGTGATTGGATGATTTTAGGATGATTTAATGGAATGTCATATAATCCTATTCTAGATTTTGAATATTATATATAAAAGGAGGTAAAAACAATTATAGTCAAATTAAGGTTGAGATATAATAATTGTGATGTACATGAATATAGGTGAATTTAAAATATGCGATTTGATATGAAAAGCAGGTGGTGACTATGGAAGAGATGCATGAAAATACTCTAACCAACTGACACACTTTCTACAATTTGTAATGGAAGATGGGTTTTTTATGTTTGTCCTTGTTCAAAAACAAATAAAAATTGTTTATAAAAAAAAACTGTCTGGTTTGGCTCTGCAACCAAACAAGACAGACACAGGCTTCAACTGATAATTAGAACTGCAGAAAAAACATTTGCTACTAACCTGCTTTCCATTGAGGACCTGTATACTACACGAGTCAAAAAGAGGACCGTAAAAATATCTACAGACCCCTCACATCCTGGATATAAATTGTTTCAACTTCTACCCTCAAAACAACGCTATAGGGCACTGCACACCAGAACAACTAGACACAAAGACAGTTTTTCCCTGAATGCCATCACAAATAATTCTGTCACCACTGTCAAATTATTTACTGTATTGCTATTATTCTTCTCATCCTTCCTCGTACCTATCTCTTCCCACTTACGACTATAACCATGTTGCTTGTAACTTTACAAGTTATGTTGCTTTATTTTTTCCTAGTATGATTTGATTGCTTATTACTAACCTATGACTATCATTAAGTGTTGTATCTTATGATTCTTGATGAATGTATTCTATTTTTCTTTATGTACACTGAGAGCGTATGCACCAAAGACAAATTCCTTGTGTGTCCAATCACACTTGGCCAATAAAGAATTCTATTCTGTTTTGTTCTGTTCTGTTTTGTTCTATTCTATTCTATTCTATTCTAAATAAGGGAACATTTTCTGACACTACGAGCAATCAACCAATGAAACATCTTGCCTTCAGAAGTTGTGGAACCTTCATCACTGACAGCTTTCAAGACGAGACTGGACTGCCATCTGTCAGAAATGGTGTATGGTCTGCTTGGGCAGGGGATTGGACTAGATGATCTACAAGACCCCTTCCAACTCTGTTAATCTGTATCTGTATCTATCGGTATCTATCTATCTGTAACAACAGCTAAAAACACCAGCCAAACTTTAGGCACAACATTAACCCGCTTCTAAACCCTGGTTTCTCTGTATGCATTAGGTGAGAGCTCTCATTCTTCCCTGCCAACACAGCTGAAACCATCTGTGGAATTCCAGACCCAAAAAGATGAACGTGGCCATTTGTTCTCAGTTTAAAAAGAAATGGGCAAGGGAGAGAGAAGAGAAAACCCTGCCAATTCTCTACCAAGATGCTTATGCTCCCAACACAGCTGAAAGCATACCAAAAGGACTTCAGATGCCCTGCAATATGCTTATAGCTATTAAAACTGCAATGATTCTTTAGTTTGAAATAAGAGAACTTGTTTTCAACAAAGATACTCATTTCCCGTATGTTCAGCAAAGATAATAGTCCAAGCAAAGGGAACAATCCATGCAAGTTTTCATTTTAACTCTGTGAGTACACCGTGCACCATAACATTTCTTCAGTAATAAGATTGAAAGGAAGTGGAAACAGGTGACTCATTGTAACTAGGTTCTGACCAAACAAAGTGAAGAACAAATGATTTAAGACATTGCCAAAGGGACAGAAATGATTAGCTATAGCACAAACGTCAGATTGTACTCTCCCTTTGCAAACAACCAATAAAAATAAGTCCTGCAAGATGCTGAAGCATAGCCAGATACATGAGATAATTTAGCAACAATAAACTTTTATACACAATGATATACATAGGCATGTATGAGGGGGGGGTGTGTGTGTCTACACACACATCATATGGATGATATTTCTGTATGTTGAAAATTCCATACACACTTTTACTGCATTCTTTTCTACATTCAGTAAACCAGTTCTAGCCAGAGCTTATTAAATTCGTGAACACATCCAAACTAACCCTGTAGAACACAATGTTCTTTCCGCCTTAGGAATAATAGCAGAACATGCTTAAGCCTCTTCTGCTGTTGTATAGCAGTCTGAGTTCCTGAGCTTCAAATTCAAGCTCTCCAAAGGCTAAAGTGAACACTTCCTTACTAGTGGATATCATTCCATGGCAATATAAATAGGACATTCATCTTTTCAAATCTATTCTATACTAGGAATGTGTCAGAGATTTGCAGCAAATGTGTTTTTTCCTTCCCTTGATTTTTATGAAAAACTGCAATTTCATTTTGCCTATTATAGTACTCTTAAACATTTCTGCCCCATGTATTTAGGCTCAGCTGAAGCACTTTGCTCCAGCTTCCCCTTGTAGACCCAGAAAAATAATCGCATTGTCAATCCTAGTGGTGTGCTCTACTTTCACTAATGAAGCCCCAAATCCTGTTTCTGTTGTAACCAAGGCATCCATTCTTCTTCCCATTGAGATGTCACCTCAGTATTAGTGGTGGCATCCTGCCGGTTTAACAACTGGTTTGGTAATTGCATGTTTCATTGTGTGGGCGTGCACAGTTTTACCAGAAATTACCTTCCACGTTACTTCTTGGGGAGTAACACAGCTGAGGCGCCACAATCTGCTCTGCAGCGCTAATCGGCTGAAAGGATATAGGTAAATAAAGCTCAAGGGCAGGCAGGCAGGCCAACCTGATCATCGGAGTAAACTGGTTTGCTCTCAGCTGATCGTTGGAGCTACCGGTTCATCCGAACCTGTCCGAACTGGCTGAATCATACTCCTGCTAAGTATGTTCTGCTGTTTCTATAACATGATGTCAAGTGTGATGTTATCAGAGGGATTGCATAAGCAGCTTGCTGAATTTGCAAAGTTCCATAAGTTTTATCATTCTTTGCATTTCTAACAGAATACTTTGTCACGAGCTGCAGTGTAACTAGGATATTTGGTATGGTTATTCTTTATCTTTCTGCTGCAAGCTGCTAAAAGCCATTTGGAGAGGAGTGGCATAAAAATGTCAGAAATGAACAGAGAATGCTGACAGCTTTTACATTTTCCCATTTCCCTGGATCCTGTCCATATGTGCTTGGGCTGTAACTTCCAGGATTCTGGTTGGGAATTGTGGGAGTTAAGAGTCCCAAGACAGGCGGCCAGAAACAGGTTGGCGTCAAGTATTTCTGCCTCTCTCTCTCCCAACCATACATATGTATTTCTCTGCAATTGTGTATTATCAGGGCTATTCAGGAAATAGCTGTGGTGTTGCAGCATAGACGATTGAGCCAGCTCATTGCAATAAATCACAGAGGCAACTGTTTACTAAACATCAAGCACTCAACTTTATATCCTGAAAGTTTACTGGGTCTTTTTACTGCACTAATATCTACACTAAATTTCCTGACCACAAGCTTGGATTATTCAATTGGAAATTTGCTTATTAAGGAATTATTATTTTTTTAAAAAAAGCATTTTATAGCACATTTGGATTATCCAAATTACTTAAACTACAATTAGATCATCACACAGAAAACCAAGACATTTAAAAAGTGTGCATGAGCAACCTCTACTGGATCTGTGACATAGTGAACACTCAATGCAGAGGAAACTAGACTGTATACAGGGGCATTTGAGGCATCTTGCAATAATACTCAACTTATGACCACAATTGAGTCCAAAATTTCTGTTGCTAAGTGAGACATTTGCTAAGTGAATCTTGCCCCCATTTTATGACCATTCTTGTAACAGTTGTTGTTATTAAGTGAAGCACTGCAGTTGTTAAGTTAGTAAATTAACTCAGTCGTTACGTGAATCTGGGTTGCTCCATCGACGTTGCTTTTCAGAAGGTTGCAAAAGGTGATCACTTGTCCCCAGGGCACAGCAACCATCATAAATATGAGTCAGATGCCAGAGCTTGAATTTTGATCATGTGACCATGAGGATGTTGCAATGGTCATAAAACAATTTTTCAGGGGTGTTGTAACTTCAAACGGTCATTAAGTGAACTATTGTAAATTGAGGATTACCTGTACTAATTTGGCCTGCAAAGAAATATAATCCAAGCAAATGCATTTATAAAAAGACTGTGTCAACAAATGTGGTGTTGGATTTGTTATCCCGGGGGGGTATCCTGACAGTTGATTAATAAATACCTGCAAGAGATATTTGAATCAGGCCTGTTGTTTGCCATTGCTACTTACTCACAGGACATTAATATTCAAGCAAAATGATCTTACCATAGCGGCTGAAAATCTTTTGAGTTGCAGCCTCAGCACATGTGTCTGTGCTATATTACAACTGTTTATTATACACCAAAAAGCTCTGTTTTATTCTCCGTAACCCTTTTTCCTTCCTTCTCCACTTCATACTTTTATCGATCATATTTTATTTTTATTCTTTTTGTTGAAAGGGAAGGAGGAAAGAAAATGCTACACACATTTGTATTTGCACCCTTCAGAGCACTGGAATGATTTGGTTAGTATGGAGAGAGGGAGGGAGGGAGGGAGGGAGGGAGGGAGGGAGGGAGGGAGGGAGGGAGGGAGGGAAGGTATGTATTCTCCTCTCCTTGCATACATTTTACGTACTAACTGCATTTTATTTGCAATGGGTTGGGATGATGATGATTAATCTAGAAGACTATTTGGAGAGGGAGATTGTCTTAAATTCAGGACCTTCTTTCTTTCATGTAAATGCAGCATATTACAAGACATGAACAGGTCAAGTTGAAAAATGAGAGGCTCAAACTAAGCATCATCAACTAAGATAGGGGTTGGAGGTGGCAACGTCACCTTAAGCCAGGGGGGAAAAAAGTTAAGTTAGAAACCACAATATAGAGGAGGGCAGAGCTGACAACGCTACGACATGACATGCAATCTTGGAGCTCCAGGATTGCTGTCAATATCTCTGCTGCTGGATGATCCTTTTGGACCTAAACCGTCCTGTAGAGACGATGATAGAGAAGGGCACGTCCTGCTGATCTCAAGGACATCGCAAAATCCCTGATTGATCCAGGAGAACCTCTTTTTTTTCCGGTGAAAGAGAAGCAGCCATTGAAGCTGCAAAAGGTTGGGACAGCCCCTGAACTGGAAGAAAAGCAGGAGAGAGAGTGTGTCAAAATGGTGAAATAAATTTTACTATTAGAGAACGCCCCAAAAAACAGAGTAAAATTAAAATTGAAGACAAAAGAGAGCTACAAATTAAGCCTGAATTAAACTTAGTGTGTTATCTTTTTAATTTTGCTTTTTTTATGGATGGAACTTTTACAAATGCCTCTTACTGGTTTCTTTTTTCCCTCTTCTATTTTTTTCTTTTTACATATTTGTGGATTATGATTTTCTTTCTTTTCTTTTTACAAGGCTTGGCTGGATTGATTGCTTTTAAGCACTTTTTTTTGCTTAAGTTTGGAATTTAAAAAGAGGGTAGAGGCAAAGGAAAAAGAAGCAACACTGCCATCTAGAGGCTGGAGGCTTGGAACATTGTTTTTTATTATTTCCTTTGAACATTTGACTAATATCTAATACTTCAAGGCTCTTGATTTTATTGAAAGGGATAGTGGGAAGAGTACGGATTGTTTATGCAGGTGCTCTTCTGGAGTACTATCAATAGCTGGACTACAGTGAAGAGAAAACCTTGTCTTGAAAGATTATAGTGAACTTGTTTGAAAATTATCCAAAAAGCTTTGGATGTTTTAGTGGCAGTGTTTATAACCTGGAAGAATGGCGCAACATGAAAAAGAAAAAGAATTAATATTGCAAATGATTATGTTTGAAATTCAAAAAGTACAAATAAGTACAAAAAACATTGAAAATAGGATGAAAAACATGGAACAAAAAACAGAAAAAAATAGAGGGAAGAGTTGAGAATATCTATAAAATGATGATGAAATTTGAGGATAGAGTTCAAAAAATTGAAGAAAAATATGAACAAAGCGATAAGAAAATTGTTGATATTGACAGCAAATCGAGTGTGGTTGGAAACGGCAGGAGTGGAATGTTGAAAGGAGAGATTAACGAACTGGAATCCTATCTTAAACCTCAAAACATGGAAGAAGAAAAGGGAGAAAATTTGGCAGAAACAATGAGAGAAATTCTGGCAGAAACACTGGTGATAACTAAAGGCAAGCGGATGGAAGGAACAGATGGAGGGCTTCGAGTCTTTCTTTATAAGATACGTAAGGAACAACAAGGTGCCAAGAGACGTCCACATAAGATCTACCAAGAAAGCAATTAGAACACAAATACCACAAATGGCAAGAGATATAGGACTGCACTACTACTGGAAGGATACAGGATGAAAAAATGAAATGTTAGAATAAAAATTGAGTTAAACTTAGTTAAATTTAGAGTATTATGTATAAAATAAAGTAGTAATAGTTATAGCTAAATAAATGATTAATAATGCATATATATATTTACTAGATTGATAATATGAAATTTTATATAAATTGTAAGTGAGGACTATGGAGAGTATGTTTAAAAGCTTTGTTATAAAAGATAAATAATTCTATATAGAATAGAATATAAAGATGTAATACTATTGGATGATTTCAGGATGGTGTAAATGCCATAATATAAATTTATCTTAAATTTAGAATATTTTACATAAAAAGGATGTAATAATAGCTATAGTCAAATGAATGTTTAATAACCATAACAATTGTATACATATATATGTATTAGAATAATGATATGAGTCTTTATGTAAATTGCAAGTGAAGACTGTTGTGAGAAAGCACAAAAGCTTTGTAACCAATCGACACACTGTAAGTAATTGGAGAAGGATTTTTATTTTGTGTGTGTTTATGTCTGTATGTTTTATGTTTGTTTAAAAATAAAAACGTTTTTCTAAAAAAAAAAAAAAAGAAACCACAATATAGTTTATTGTGATATGAGAAGCCTGTAGCAATGCCAATTAAATTACTAACCGGGACTGAACAGTATATAATACACAACATATGAGCACTTTTTCATTGCCCTTTGTAATTATTTTAAGTATAGGATTATAAGTAGAGTTGGGTGACTGCCGGTTTGGCCCGGATTGGGCGAACCGGTAGTAGTAGCGGCAGGAGACTCCGCCCACCCATCTTGACACTTCTGTGCATGCGCAGAAGCATTGCACGTGTGAGAGCATGCACGAGCGAACTGGTAGGAAAAAAATTAGAAACCATTCTGTCACCACTTACAATCCTGTCAATTCAAGAATTAATTTTTAAAACATTTCTGAAGTGAACTAAAATAAAATCTATACACAGGAATAAATTAAGCACACTGAAGACAAATAAAACAAGTTTCAACCTACTTTTTTTTTGCTCTCCTCTCTGTGGTACAAATCTTGGATTTTTTCCACGATGTCTTCCTTGGATGGAGTCGCCACAATGGGGTTACTCCCCAGTAAAGTCACTATTTGATCTTTGAATTCATCGTGCAGCTTTTTTTCTTCTTTGGCTTTCTCTAGATTAATTCTCAATTCCGCTTCTTTTTCATTGCAACGGACTTTTAGTTGGCCCAGTTCTTCCCAAGCCTGCTGGCTGGCTGCCAATCTGTTCTGGAGGCTTCTAATCTCCTCCTCAAGATTCTGCTTAGCTCCTGCAATGTTGCTTAGGTCCTAAAATAAAAACAATACCAATATTTACACGTCACAGAAAAGAGGGAAACAACAGTTATTTCACAACACATTTCCAGGAGAATAGAAGATACAATGTGCATTATTACTAAAAACTTCCTTAGAAGAGATGTATGGATAGTTTCTGCTGAAAGAAAATAAAACTATGGATCCAGAGAGTTGGAACAATAATTACACTAGGTGAGGTTGGGCAAACCTTCAAAGTCCCACCATTGACTTTTGCAGTTATTTTATTTCACTATAATGTAGGCTAGATCTAAATAATTTGATAAGTATAAAAGATCTTTTATTTATGAAAGGCCAGTGTGGATCCAACCCATAAATGATTCAGCATCAGTAAAGGAATAGGAGGAATTTTGATTTATTTCTTGCCATACTGAGTTAAATCAATCCCCCCAAACCCCAAGGCTGAAAGCACTATTTTTGATCCCAGCTAAAGTCTTCACACCAGCGGTGTAATCCTCTGAAGTCTACTACCGGTTCGGTGAGTCTGATACTGAGCGTGCGCTTTGTGCGCATGTGTGCCTAAGGTGCGCCCGCACAAGCACTAAAAAAGGAACATTTTGAAGCCTTCCAAGTCTGCAAAACAGGCCTGCCACACCCCCAAACCGGTTCTTGTGTTTCAGTTCTGCAATTTTAATTGCACTGCGCATGCACAAGCAGCACACAAATGAGCGAACTGGCAGTAGCGCATGCCAGAACCCACCCCTGGTAATACTGAATATAAGCATTATGTGTAAAGTGTTTAAAATGATTTGTTTACCTAGTAGCCCACAAACACTATGGATTAAATTTTATAAAATATGTATTGGATTATGGCTTGTTGAAAAGAAAGCATTGGGAACAATTGTTATGGAACAGAACTAGACACTTTTGATTTTGATTGGTGTGTGTGTGTGTGTGTGTGTGTGTGTGTGTGTGTGTGTGTGTGTGTGTTAGGAGACTAGTTTCAAAAGCCAAAATGACATGTGTGTAGTGAAAGATCAAAATTTATGTAATTATGCCCATGTTAATTGCAGTTTTTTTAAAAAAAGAAAACTGTTAAATACATAGTTGTCACCATTCAAACCTACTCTAGTTGGAGCCGTCACAGTCAGTATTATCTGCTTTTCTGCATCTTGGCATGCTTCCATTTCATTTAATTTAATTTTTCTGCTACTTTTCTTTAAAGGAGTTGGTAGGAAGGGGAAAATTACTCTAGTGACAAGAATTAAATGACAGTTTTTGGGGAAATTAACGAAACATTTTCAGATTGCAATATTATTTCAATAAATCTTCCCCCCTCTTTGTCACAGGTGCAGCGCAACATTGCTTCCCCACTCCATAAACCTACAGCAACTATTTTATTTTTGAAAAAAAAATATTCCGTATTGATACCACACCCAATATGACAGGATCCAAGAAGAAGAAGATATGCCATTAATAAGAACCAAAGTACCTATCAATTTACATTAATTAAAATTGAATTATTACAACATTTGAAGGACCTTCAAACAATTGATTGGAACTCAAAGTGGCTTTTGAGGAAAGGATGAGAGTATTACCATGTTTCCCCAAAATAAGACAGGGTCTTACTTTCTTTTGACCACCGAAATAAGCGTTTGGCCTTGTTTTCGGGGAGGTCCTATTATTTTTGAGGTGTAGGAGGCGGCGAGTGTGGTCACTTCAGGGCTGTTGCTGTGTTGCAATATTTTCAGGGAGGGCTTATTTTGGGGGGAGGCTTATTTTAGCGCATGCGCTCAAAAGCCCAATTGGGCTTATTATCCGTGGAGGTCTTATTTTCAGGGAAACAGTGTACAAGCATGTTGCTTATCTTAAGAGAAAGAAAAGAATAATAAAGAGACAGATGGCCAACCCAGAGAGCAGATTAAATATCCATTTGGCTTTTCTTTTTTCCAAAGCATGTTCTACAGGTAGTCCTCACTTACAATCATAACTGAGCCCGAAATTTATTTTGCTAAGGGAAACGTTTGTTAAGTGAGTTTTGCTCCATTTTATGACATTTCTTGCCACAGTTGTTAAGTGAATTGCTGCAGTTGTTAATTGGGTAACATGGCTGCTACGTGAATCTGGCTTCCCCTTTGATTTTGCTTGTCAGACGGTCGCAAAAGGAGATCATGCGACCCCAGGACACTGCAACTGTCATAAATATGAATCAGTTGCCAAGTGCCCAAATTTTGATCAGGTGATCATGGGGATGCTGCAATGGTCATAAGTGTGAAAAATAGTCATAAGTCACTTTTTTCACTTCCGTTGTAACTTTGAACGTTCACTAAATGAACTGTTGTAAGTGGAGGACTACCTGTATTATGATAACAGTATGATAAGGTGGCAGAATTCACCCTGTATCCATTATTCCCTACACTTTTCTAATTCACTCTTGTCTGCATGGAGGACATTGTATGCATGCATTTGTTAATTCTACATTCCGTATTTCTTCTTAGTGCTTAAGGCAACCTCTAAGGGAAAGAATGGAATGGAAGAATAGAATAGAATAGAATAGAATAGAATAGAATAGAATAGAATAGAATAGAATAGAATAGAATAGAATAGAATAGAATAGAATAGAATAGAATAGAATAGAATAGAATAACAGAGTTGGAAGGGACCTTGGAGGTATTGGTCCACCCCTCTGCTTAGGCAGGAAACCCTACACCACTTCAGGCAAATGGTTATCCAACATCTTCTTAAAAACTTCCAGTGTTGGAGCTTTCACAACTTTTGGAGGCAAGTTGTTCCACTGATTAATTGTTCTATTGGCACTCATTTTATTCCCACAACAGCAATGCTGCATGAGGTAGGTGGGTGTCAGGCCCAAAAGACCAGGTCTACATGTGAAAGTCCGATTAAACTGATGTATTGCTACTTATGCCTATGCAGAGGTATCTTTTCAACTAATGGTTAGCACTTGTTTGGAGTTAGGTACGGGTCAATGGAATTCAAGGGTGGAGGTGAACTTAATCCACTTGTGGCCCCACAGGGATTCTAGGCTGCTTCCTCTTTTAACTCTGTCCCAAGATTCTGCTACTGCTTCTTCTTCAGGAGGGCAGAGAAAGAATCACTGGCCCAAAGTCACATCGAGTTTCCATAGCTCTATGAATTTAAACTTAAGATCAAATACAACTTCTTAACCCCTATTCCCACACACAGGGACTATCCTCCTTCCTTTACTGAAGACTTTGTGGAGGGGTGGTGGTTTCTGAATAAATCCATGCAATGTTAAACTCATACATTCTTGTCCAGATTTCCAGAAGTTCCTCCTGCATGCTCTCTTACTCTGTATCTCCATGAACCTGGATACTTCTGCAGATCTAGAAATATGGTTACCAGTCCATGTATAGTTGCCAAAATGTAACATTACTTTAATCAAAATAAATAAAAATGAAATAAACATCATAAATGAGCTAAATAGACATTTGAACTGGAAAGAAAATATATAGGAAAGATAGGAAGAACAGGCTCTTTCTGAATGCAGTTACGCTGTTTTTATTTTAGAAAAAAGCATATTCCATAAAAACAATACAGTAGATAAGCACAAAAAGTGTCTTGCTCCAAATAAATGGGCAAAATAGAAGCAACTAAACCCCATAGTTAAGACTCTTCTCATAATATTTTGTGGGATACACACAGAAGGGAGGAGCTTCTAGATTGCGTATTATGTTAAAGAAACTAATTATCTGAAAAATAATTTTCTTTAGAATTAAAATGCATCGAGGGAGCTGGTTGGCATGGTTTTTTTTAATCTGAAATACGTAAGGAAAACAGAATGATTACAAACAGCCAGCATGGATTTAATGACAGTGAACTAAGCATTCCAGAATATGCTGGTTAGCTTCTTTGATAAAGCATTACAACTCAGTAGTTCTTGGCATTGTAATTTGAAGAGCTTACAAAGGGGAAATTAATTAAAGAGCAACATAAGAGGATTGAAAGAAATGACATATGAAGCCGAAAAAGTTTTTATGTTTATTGCACAGATAAATGTTTTTTCAAGCATTTTAAAACTTTGCAAGGGAAAAAAAAGCAGCAAAGCTAATGCATCAGACCAAGAGGGGAGTTAAACAGAAGACTTGATTAAAAATGGAAAATCTTAAGTGTTCCAAAGCACCAAAATAATATAAGAATTCTAATTCTATCCATTTTGAAGAGGAAGAAAACTTTAGCATCTTTATTTTTAAAAAGTTGAGTTGTTTGGCCCATAGATCTGAGGACTGTTATATCTTCTTTATTGAATTGATTGTAGAGTGAGTGGAATACACACTATGCTACTTTGCAAATCACTTTGTGAATAAAGTCCCACATTTTTTTTCTGACTTGGATGCTAAAATGGATAAAAAGCCAATAGAAATGCTACTTGCAATCCTGTGTCTTATTATTAAGGATGTTTTTGAGTATCTGTAAGTTCAGATAAGGACAGAATTCTTCCAGCTACGAGAGCTATTACTTGTACAATGTTAATTATGTACAAAGTGTGTTACTTGCTTAAAAAGGATAGTCTTCTATCATAAGGCTAGCTTTATTGTTATAAGATGCAGTTGTGACATCAGTCTCCATTTTCAAACATAATAAAAATGTAAAATTGCCTTTTTAAAGCAACCTTCTAGGGGGAAAAAAGATTGTTTATCTGTTCATATAATGTATAAGAATTCCCAACTCTTAATTTATGCATCTGGGTCAGCGGTTGGATTCACTTACCTTCCCTACGGGTTCTCAAATGTGAGTGAACATGCTGCATCTACGCATGCGCAATGTTCACACTTTACGTCGGGGTGGGTGGGCAGAGCCTCCCGCAGCCACTGCTACTGGTTCACCCGAACTGGAGAGAACCAGCTGAATACCACCTCTGATCTGGGTGGTATACATCAATAATAACCAAAAACAATCAAACCCCAAGAAATGTAAAATCAGTATAACAAATCATAACTGTATATTCATAGGTAACACTGGAAATAAACTCTCCCTAACACAACAGAACAGGCTCAGTTATCACCCCAATCCGATTAATCTAACACAGTTTACCAAGTCATATTATTTCTCTCCACATAAACATATAATTTTACCTTATAACAAAACAGAAATCACATTTCATCAACAAGCAGAGGACAGTTGCGCGAGGAGAAACCCAAATGTTCAAAACAATGCATATTAACATCTGTTGAAGTTTCCAATGCCTCATAAAAGGTTAATGGCAAAAACAAGATAAAACAAAATCGCGTTTTGTAGTAAAGTCATTGCTGTATTTTCCATTGTGGTTTTATCCATCTGGCGCCCAGACACACTTGTCAGACAGAGTAGATGTACAAAACCTATAGTCCAAAAGGCCACCTCCCAAACTTCAAAAGAATTCTTAAGTGCTCGACAGTTCCTGTAAACAGGGATATCAACTATCCTGATCACTTTTCAGAACTGGTACTGAAAAGCAAAATTAAAGCCCATTTCACCTCTGTTCTATCTACACAATAGTATCATTCCAAATCCAACTATCAGGAAGAGAATTTCATAAATGATAAATTATAATTAGCAACATTATAACATTAGTCTCCCCTCCCCCCAAAAAAATTTCGTGGAAGGTTCAACTCCTGCAGAAGCTCTGTCTTGACCAAAAATGAAAGTACCAAGGCTTTATTAACAATCCTTTGATTGAGAAGGCACACAAATTGCGGAATGGAAGTGATGCCCCTCAAACTATTAAATTTGGGTGGCTCTAAATACATGGAGGCTAAGCCTATCAAGGGTTATTAACTTTGAAGACTCAGGATTACTTATGGGCTGGAGGTGAGCAGGGGAATAATGGTAGAAAAGAAGTACATCTCCATGTTATGCTTATGAGTACCCTGGAGTTGGACATTGCAAGAAGCAAAATGTTGGATTATGATCAACTTTGACCCAATTAAGCAGGGCTGTTCTTATATTCTATTATTATTATTATAATCCTACTTTCCTCATGTCTGCAGTACTTTCCTCCCATCTTTGAATGTTTCCTTCACAGTTCCTATACATTTCAATACTTACAAAAATGGGGGGGGGGGGAGATAGTTGTGATCCCAAAGCTCTAGTCCTCCTATCTAGGCAAGACCTCAGAAAACATTTTGGAAAACACATTAAGAAACGCCTTGTTTATAAAGAAAGCTCTAAGGTCATAAACATGCACTAAGAGACATACATCACTTAGCTTTTCTATGTCTTGAGAGCAAGCTGCTGCTTTTTTTTGCTCCTTGTTCACTTCTGACACAAGCCTCATGATGGTTTCTCTGTTGGCTTTCAGCTCCATCTCATGAATTGTTACGGTCTCTCTGAAGGTATCTATTTGTTCTTTGAGCGCGTCATTTTCTTTACGCATTCCACGGATCTGGAAGCACCAAAGTGAGATATGGTGTTCAAACGGGTAATTTAATGGTTGTTGTTTTCAATGTCATTAAAATCTATATTTAAATAGTTTTGTTTTGTCATATTACAGTTGTACCATTAAAAGGAGGGGGAGGTTGAAATGGAGCATTTTAGCCTCTGCTACTGTCCTCTGTGGCCATATTTAACCTTGGCAGTAGAATTTAATCCAGACTTCCTTGTATGGAGATGCAGGAGAATTCCTATTAGTTTATCAAATAGATTCTTTGCTTGCTATTGGGAACTGGGGAATCATCTGCACTAGCATTTAGGTTGCTGTTGTAAATTTAGTTCATTTTTACACCACATTGTCCAGTCTCTAATCCCCAATATTATTTCTCCACCAATATTCCATTTCGTCCAGACTGTTTTTATGACCATTTTTGCATTTTTCATTTTCCGTGTTCCAATTGTGCAACTTACATTATAGGTATGATATCACTCTCACCAATGGGACTGGTTTTAATGATATAAGAAACATTCTTCTCTGGCTTCCAGAGGGGGAAGTAAGATCTACAAGCAGGAAATCACAGCTCCCCCTCCACCTCAGGCTATTTGTCAGTGCATATGGACACACAGCTGTGACTAACCCTCAATCTTTATTGTGAAAAGCCTATATTCCTTGAACAGATGCTCATATAATTACCAGATTGAAATAAAGCAAAGCAAGGTGAGAAGACAATATTTTGTGTGCACCCTAAGAACGCAAAGGATAAACTACTCGGGAACTTTACTTCTACCGTTATAGCCCTACACGGTAGTAGATACCATTTGATTGTCTGATAATGCAACAGATACCGCAGTCCATTCATTAATACTATATGTTCCTACCAAGGAAAAGAAACTGCTTCTGAGGGGGGTGGGGAGATTACAATGCCTAAAATACCAAAGTGGTTCTAATGCAGATGTGGTTAGAATTTTGTACCGCTTGTAATTAAAACTTAAAGAAAATTGTTTAAAATAATAAATCAGAGATTAGAAACCAATAGTTTGCACCCACTGCTAGACGACAACGCTTCGGGCAACTGATGTATGAGAAGTGTGTACCAGCAAATGAGAGCAACAAGCTTCATCCTTCTTATGTGAAGACTAAGGAAGCTAGTGGTCCAGTTGCCTCCGGAAAAAAGCATCTTTGGGAAATGCAAGAGGAAGCAAAACTCCATTCCTTCCTCCTCCTATGAAGAAGACAGCTTTCTAAGTAAGCCTCTTGAGAGTGGATTCAAGAGTAGAATAAAATGTATCCATTAAGATGCATGCTACACTAGACAATTCCATAATTATAGTTCAGAATCAAAAGGTAATCTAGATTTTGTTTGGTAGAGCAGTAAAACTAGTCTTTTTACACTGAACATGCAATGGGATACCTCAAGGGGCTGAGGCAGGGCTCACAAAATATTGATTTGTTACATCAGCCACAATTTTCTAGGGTCACCCAATGTGTTAAACTACAAACTGGTTTTTACAGCATAACAAGGTAAAGGTTCCCCTCGCACACATATGCTAGTCGTTCCTGACTCTAGTGGGCGCTGCTGCTCATCTCCATTTCAAAACCGAAGAGCCAGCACTGTCCAAAGACAACTCCATGGTCATGTGGCCGGCATGACTAAATGCCAAAGGCGCATGGAACGCTGTTACCTTCCCACCAAAGGTGGTTCCAATTTTTTATACTTACATTTTTACATGCTTTCGAACTGCTAGGTTGGCAGAAGCTGGGACAAGTAATGGGAGCTCACTCTGTTACGCGGCGCTAGGGATTCAAACTGCCTACTTTTCTAATCGACAAGCTCAGTGCCTTAGCCACTGAGCCACCATGTCCTTTTTTTACAGCATGCTAAGTCACAAAACCACATTATGGTTTTACAGCAGTTTGCATGGGCCCAGTTATTGTCTTCATTTCTTGTCTTATTGCCATAATTAAATCTTTCTTTTTTTAAAATATATCTTTGAAACCAAAGCTAGGTGTTTTTTTTCCAGACTCACTACTTCTAATGGTTATTTATGATAATTATAATATGCTATTCCTGTCTACATTTATTTATAATTTATTATAATATTTTAATTTGCGCTTTATCTGGCGTTGGTTATTGATTTTCTTACAGATGTTATATTGAATGTAATCCATTGAAAATGAAAGTCTTAACGTGATGACTTCTGCCCACTTAATATTTCCTATGATTACAATGTATGAGCTGTGTGGGGGTTATTTTTCCCTGGTTGTTTTAGATTTGTTCAGAAACTATAAAATCTTACTGGTGTGTTAAAAGCTTTACTAAATGACCAAGTGGAAAAGTAACTATTATTAAATATGTTAAAGAGAATGTGTGCAATAGTGGTGAAAGATGGCTTTTTATTTATTTGTTTTGTTTTATTATTGTTAAATGTATATACTCATGATGGTGAACCTATGGCACACATGCCACAGGTGGCACCCGGAGCCATATCGGTGGGCATGCAAGCTCAGCTCCGGCATGCATGTGCTCATCGGCGAGCTGATTTTTGGGCCTTCTGGCTGTTTTCAGCCTCGGGGGGTGGGAGCCAGTTTTGCCCTCCCTAGGAACCTAGAAAGGCTCTGTAGCCTGGGGAGGGCGAAAAACTTGTCCACCGTGCCATTGCGTGCCAAAAGCAGGAGGAGCGCCGGGCGGAGTCACACGCACATGTGCAGGGGCAGGGCACATAGAATTATGGGTGTGGGCATGTGCATGCACATCGCTTTTGGCACGCGATGACAAAAAAGGTTAGCCATCACTGGTATATACCGGCCATCCTGCTGTTTGGGGCAACTCTAGGCAGCTTGCTTTTAGACTGCCCCCTGCTGTCCCTAGTCTGGTTTCATCAATCCTGAAGATACTGATTTGAGGTGCCAAGTAACAATAAAACAATAGTTTTCTGTTGATTTAACAGTCCCTCTCTCTGATGCATTGTCAAGATCCAGATAAAAGTAAAGAAGTGTTCGGCAGACTCCAAACAATTTCCCCCAAAAATACAAGTAGTTAAGACAAAGTTCTATGGGTCAGCAGAAATTCTGATCTTAATGGAAGTCTACAGTCAATTTCAAAAGAGATTGCCCCCAAATATGAAGTAAAGCAGAGCTACCAGATCTTGGCTGCAAAACTCCAAATCATAACATAAATAGGAACAAACAGCTCAGTGCTCCATATTTTTCTGCTGTCTTCACATAATTATTTGGCTTTCGGCAACCAAGATCTGGCACAAATCTGATGATACTTCTGCTCATATTGAAAATGTGAACTCCCAAGTGCCTTTTACTTGCTTGGTTGAATTTGTGAATTTGTGCATTATTTAAAGAAAAAAATATCTTGCTGCAGTTAACATAAATCGGTTACGCCCAGATTACTATTTAATTTGAAGAGCTGAAAACAAATTAGAACTGTGAGCTGGTACATAACTCAGAATGCATATGGGAACTATGTAGATTGATCAGATAATACCAATTTTGCATTATTTGCAAGCCTAATTCAAAGTGCAAGTGCTAGTATTTAAAGTCCTGGATCAGGTGAGAATGTGTTTTTATTCCCTGGACATATACACACCTGCCCAGATTGTAAGAATGGCTTTAATAGCCTGCCAGCTCCACCAGGAAAGGTATTTGACAGGTAGCCCTTGACTTATGACCACAATCGAGCCCAAAAGTGCTAAGCAAGAGAGTTGCTAAATGAATTTTGCCCCATTTTGTGGCCTTTCTTGAACCCATTTGTTAAGGGAATCACTGTGGCTGTTAAGTTAATAACATAGATGCTAAGAGAATCTGGCTTCGTCTTTGTCTTTGCTTGTCAGAAGGTCCCAAAAGATGATCCTATGACCCTGCAATTGTCTTAAATACATGCCAGTTGCCAAGCACTCAAATTTTGTCATGTGACCTTGGGTTTGTTGCCACAGTTGTAAGTGTGAAAAACCACCATAAGTCACTTTTTTCAGTGCTGTTGTAACTTTGAAAGGTCACTAAATAAATAGCTAAAAGTTGATGACTACCTGTATTGTTCCTTTGGATTCAGAATTAAGGCTAACAAATCACTTCCAAAAAGAAAGGTTGCTAAGGGACAAGCAATTGACAGCTGGCTAAGGGAGTGGAGTGGGGAAGTGGGGAGAGGAGAGGAGAGGGCTACTCCAACAATATATGTACAATTAAGCATGGAGGAAGGGTTAGGTTGGTATAACTCTTGAAAGAAAAAGACTTCCAAACTATACTACCTGTTCGTGAAATTTTATTTTTGAATACAGTTTTATCATCTAAAAGATACTGCCTTACCAAGAAAGCAGAAGACAGACAAGCAATGTAACATCAAAGTTCAATATATGATCTCTACATTTATTATTTGGGGATATTGGCAGGTAGCTGTCCCTAGAATAAACTTGGGTTAAATTATGCCATATCTATCTGAATTATACCCGAGATAGGACTTCTTCAGTACCAGAGGTAGACCCCTTAGGGCAGGGGTGTCAAACTCAAGGCCCGCGGGTTGGATCTGGCCATGGGGTGTTTAGATTTGGCCCATGGAACCACCCTGGAAACAGCGAAGGACTGGGCCGTGGTGCTTCTGCCAGCGAAAACAGAACTTGGGAGGGTCATGCACCCCTCCCGAGCTCTATTTTTGGATGCAATGACCTGCTCTAGCAGTCTGCCAGTGAAAACGAAGCTCGGCCCAGCCACACCCACCCAACCCCCAAGTTCAAACACAACCCTAATGCAGCCCTCAATGAAATCGAGTTTGACACCCCTGACTTAGCCTCACTTTACATTAACTTCAGCACAAACATGCCCCATCGATTATTTCCATAGGACCTGACCTCATGAAGCAGATTTTGCCTCATCCCCAGTGCGTCCTGAAAGCAGGTACTTGCTTTCCATTCTGTATCTAAGCCCACTCCGCCACACTGACAGGAGAGCGATCTGTGTAAAGCTTTTTCCTGCTGGCCACTGACAGGGATGGAAGGGGACGTGCAGCCAAGGGAATCTATTGATTGCTGCTTATAAAGTATAAAGACAAGGTCATTCACAAGCTTTATTATTAGGGTAAATTAGAGCCTAGGTGTCAGGATAGTAGAGTGCAAATTATGCAGATATATTGTTCTTCCCACCCGAGGATTGCAAGAATGCGCATTAACACTGCCAGGATTGTAAAACTCTCTTCTTTAATAACATCCCCTCTCTGGCAGCTTTAACCAATCCCTGAAGATTCCATTTTTATTTTTCCAAGCTTTTTATCATCTTTCTGCTGGCCCCATGGTGTTTTCAGGTTAATATTGCATTTTATTATAACAACATTTATAGCATTTTCATAGTAAGGGCCCACTTGAGGGGCTACAATAAAACCCAGAGTGGAAATAGATTTAATAAAAAGTCCTGAAAGAATGATCTGACATCATATTTAATTCACCAGGTTCCACGCATATGATAGATGTCTTTAGGTGCTTTGCTACTATTTCTGTAGCTTAATTTGAAGAGGTACATTTTATTATTGTATATTTTTTAAAAGAAAACCTTGGAGAGCAGACGTTCTGGTGACTCTTCGTTTCCTCCTATGCCCAGTTCCAGAAGATGACAAAGTTGTGCAATGAATTCATTTTGTTCTCTGCTGACCTTAGAGGCGTAGGATTTGCTTTCTTCAGATTTATTCAAATATTTTCTAATTAGGGTTCAAACCAAAGCAGAAATAATTTTATAGGTTAGAAAAATATGACCTGTTATCATTGTTTATATTAACTGTATCATGATACCATTATGTCAGACCGAGAATACACAATTTTGTTAGCTTAGCTAAGCATATATCTGCATAAGCATACTGCTGCAGATCTAATTAATCATATCCTCAACTGTGAATATACAAGAGAATAGATAGTAGAAAAAGAGCCAGTTTGATGTAGTGGTTAAAGCATCAGATTAGAAACCAAGAAAGAGACTGTGAGTTTCCAAGAAAACTGTAGAGACTAGTTTGGGCAGTTGTCAGGAGTCGAGATTGAATTCACACACACACACATACACCAGGGGTGAAATCAACTTACCTTTGCTACTGGTTCGCAAATGTGAGTGTATGCGCAGAGCGTAAAAGACAGGACGTGTTGACGTCCAGGCGGGTGGGCGGAGTCTCCTGCTGCCACCGCTACCGGTTCACCCAAACCAGATAGAACCGGCTGAATTGCAACACACACACAAACACACACACATACCGTACTTCCTTCTTTTCCTATTCTAAAATGGTTGTCTGCTGTTCAAAGCTGATCTTGCTCCTGTATTCTGGTCTGGAGAATCAGAATGGCCTCTCCCTTAAAGGGATCCTAGTCAAAATGGATCTGTCTGTTTACAGGACAATATCATTTTCAGATTAGGAAATCTCTTCCATGGGACTCAGAGAACACCAATACACAGTAATGAATTTCCTTTCTGAACAAAAGTCATAATTATAATAAGAGTGCAAAAGTGCTATACAATCACAGAAATGTATCTTTCTATAAAATGTTGATATAAAATCTTATGCAATCTTATCCATATAATAAATTATATGTAACATAGAACAGGATACGTTTCATTTATGTAGTATTTATTAATAACTAATTAATTGTACTGGCAGGATTGTTATACATACCATCAATAAATAGGAATTGAAAAACTGTACGGTACCTTGAGTGGGAGCCAAGACTCTACAATACTATTTCAGTAACTTCTGCAGGAACTTCTCCCAAATGCAACCAAAATAAAATTATACTGACCAGCATTATAGAGCTCAAAGAGAGCTGATGATCAAGCCTGCCAATCATTAAAATGAATTAATGAACATAAAGTTCTGCATACAGTAACTGTTCCTCTAAGAGAGAAGACATTGTTCCCTTGGGTCCTCTATGCTTTCACTAGGCATTCTTTCTGTCCAGGGAAAAATACGCCTCCCCATCCCCCATTTCATTTCCTAGCCTTACCGAGCAAAGATATTAACGCTGCTTCAGATTTCTGCAATTGAAAATGTCCTGTCCAAATAAGAGCAAAGTCTGTTATCAAAAACCCACTTATACTGGGCACACTCCTGAGGGTCAGGTGGATGAAGGCAGACTGAAGTGGAGAAATTTATTGAGTTCTAAGCAGCAACACTGGAATGAAGGAGAAAATTGGCCTAAGAACTGTTAGGAACTGGTGCGATTAAGCACTAGCAATGAACCCCAGGTCGAGGTTATAACAGAGCAACCCTGTAAAGTATACGCAGCGTGCGATAGATAAAGCAACCACACTGAATAATGGATAGTAAAGTAACAAAATAAATCTTTACTTTTTGAAGAATATAGCAAAATCCATAAACACAGCCAAAAAGTCATACACAGAAAAAGCAGTCCAATACTACCAAGATAACTTGGATACAAGTAGCAAATAACTTACACACAGTAAGTAGTAGCAACAGTAGTAACAGTTAGGCAGCAGTTATCATACAGCAATCAAGAGAGAGAGAGAGAGAACAACAACATCAGCTGCAATTTAAAGGCTGTAATCTACTAATTAGCAGAGCTCCTCTCTTAAAGATACATAACATGCCTTGTGCAATATATTGTCTACCCAACTTGTTGGTTACACCCTAACATTCTCCCCTTTGGGTAGATCAATATATCCACTCACAATCTAAGATGATAACCTTCACATGATGAGGTATGTTTCACTGAACTTTGTGCCTTAGTGAAGTTGTCTGCTAAATTGTCTTCAGTTGAACAATATTCCAACTTTATCAGGCCATCCTTAATGCTTTGTCGAACATTAAGATACCTCAAATCAGTATACTTTGATCTTGTCTTAATAGCTAAACTAGTCGCCATTTTTATTGCTGCCTGATTATCTTCATAAACAGTAAAAGGTTCATTGATACTTAATCCCATATCTATAAGCAACTGCTTACAATATATCAGCTCAGTACATGTCAACGACAAACATGAAAACTCAGCTTCCATTGTGGATAAGCTTATGTGTTTCTGTCGTATCGACTTCCATCCAATCAGTACACCACCTAGCATAAAGGCTATGCCGGAAGTTGACTTCCTATTATCTATAGCAGCTGCAAAATTCGCATCAGCATAAACAATCAAAACTAAATCCCTATTCGGCTCTAAATACAACGCATAGTGGATAGTTTTCTTTAAATAACGCAGCACACGCTTTGCTGCTTGCCAATGCCTCTCTGAAGGATTATCATTGAATCTAGCCAGTTGGTTCACACTAAATGATATATCTGGTCTAGACCAATTACTTAGGTACATTAGGCTACCTATCAAAGATTGATAGATTCCCTTATCAAAACCAGTACCTTCAGTAACCTCAGGTTTAAACTCCAATGCCATTGGTGTCTTTGCAGTCTTACATAGCTCCATGCTATATTTCTTAAGCAAATGATTAATTTTACCAGCCTGCGACAGCTTAAAACCTTTACTGGTTCTAACCACATCTAAGCCCAGATAATGCTTAATTTCACCCAAATTCCGGATTCTAAATTTACTCTCTAATTGTGAAACAATGTCAATAGCTTCCTGCTCAGACCTAGTAATAATAGCTATATCGTCCGTGAACAAAAGCAACAACGAGATCAAACCATTTTTCACCCGTCTAAATAAACAAGGATCAGCCAAACCTGGAATAAATCCCATAGCTTTTAGTTCATTTACTATGCATCTGTTCCACTCAAAACCGGACTGTTTTAAACCATAAAGGCTCTTTTTAAGTCTCCAACAACCAGTCTGGCCATTAGAATCCACACCTGGTGGCATCTTCATATAAATGGTATGCTGCAATGGAGCATGAAGATACGCTGTTTCAACATCAATATGGGTAACATTACACCGATACTTAGCAGCCCACACCAATGCTGTCCTCAACGTAGAGGCTTTCAAGCTCGGAGCAAAAACCTCATCGTAATCCCTCTCAGTTTGGGAAAACCCTTGAGCAACTAAACGAGCCTTATAAATAGCATTGCCAGCAGCATCGTTTTTAATTTTAAACACCCATCTACAGCCAATTGCATTCTCCCCTGAAGGGAGCCTAGCTTCTTCATAAACCTTCAATTCCTGTAAGGATTTCCACTCCTTCTCCATAGCTGCCTTCCACAATTTCTTTTCCTTTTCAGGATACAGCCTTAACTCTGCAAAACTAGAAGGTTCTATGCTAACTTGCAATACTGCACTGGCTTGGTATCTGTCGGGTGGATGCCTGTCCCTAGTAGACCTCCTAGGCAATACAGGACTTGCAGGATCATCCTGTTCCACCTCATGAGTAGATTCTACATCTACATCTTCCTCCCCTTTCAGAGTAATAGATGGACCATCCTGATTCTCTAACTGCTCATTTGGTGTATCATGATTAACCAAACGATCAACATCTACATCATCACAAACCTTGTTAAACTCTTGTTCTAGCTTCTCCCAACCAACATGTTCTGAAAATTTAGCACTAGCACTGTGCATAATTCTCCGAGTTCCAGGTTCCCAGAACCTAAACAATCTATGATTGGAATTGTACCCAACAAAAACCATCTTCCTAGCTCTGCTTTGATCCTTCCGTCTAGTCTGTGAGGGAATATGCACCCAAGCAGGGACACCAAATGTGTGTAAATAACTCAAATCAGGCTTCCTACCATGCCAAAGAGTATAAGGAATCTTACCAGTAGTTGAGTTAACTACTATGTTCAGAATATGGTTTGCACACATTATAGCCTCACCCCAAAGCTTTTCTGACAAACCAGAATCAACCAGCATAGTTCTGGTCATTGCCTGCAATGATTGACCACGTCTTTCATTAAATGAATTATGTTCTGGCCTGTAGGGGGCAGAACGCCTATGTTCTATACCAGCATTCTCCAACATTGATGTAAACCTATGATTAGTGAATTCAGACCCATTATCAGTGACTAGGCAAAGTACTTTTTTATCCATCTTACGTTCAACAAACTTTAACCATTTAGTAAAATGTTGGAAAGTTTCTGCCTTTGATTTCATTACATAACAGAAACCATACCTAGAATAATGGTCCATAATGCTGAGTATATAGCAGGCACCTCCTAAGCTAGGTTTCTTAGGGCCAATTAGGTCTGCAAACACTACTTGGTTTAGATGTCTTGAATCCTTTAAACCGGTTTGCAGGGGTAACCTTACTTTTAGCCTGGTTACAGGCATTACAGTTAAGATATTTTGAACAAGGTTTCAAATTGATTCCATTAGATAGAATAACAGTTTGACATACCATTTTAAAATTTACATGGCCTAAACGTCTATGAAGTAGATGTATACAGTTATCATGGGGCTGTTTATTCTTATAACCAGGTTCAGAACTCGCAATATTTAAAGAGTTCTCATGTAGAATAAATAAATTATTCTCCAAATTGGCAATAACACTATTACCTTCCTTTTCGATAATGCATCTATCATTCTTAAATGTTACTGTAAACCCACATTTCACAAGGTCTTTTACAGATAATAGGTTAAATTTCATTTTAGGTACATATAACATTTCCAATTTTTCATTAATACATGGACAATAAGCTGTACCTTCACCTGAAGCCTTAATTTTCCAACCATTTGCTAAGGAAATGTGCTGTTTGCTAGCCTTCATAGTAACAAACCTTTCTTTAACCTTGGTTATAGAATGGGATGCGCCACTGTCAACCACCCAGAAACTATGGTTTACAGGCTTATCTACCTTAGCTACAGTTACAGTAACATTGTTGCTTTTTCTTTTACTATTAGCAACACTCCTTTTCTTGCTATTTTTACAGTTCTTAGCAATATGCCCCTTACCACCACAAGAATAACATTTCTTAACAAAATTTACAGTTGAAAACTGTGTTTCTTCTTGTGATTGATTGTCTCTGAACTGAACTCTATCCTCTCTTCGTCTGGACTCTTCAAGCAATCTCCCGGTAACCTCAGATAATGTCAGTTCATCTCGTGAACGAACTTCCAATGAGGAAACAAAAGAGTCGTAGCTTTCATCAAGCGACGATAGAATAATATACACCTGGTGAAGCTCAGAAAAAATTAACTCTTTTTCTTGCAAATCCTGCAAAGTTTTCTTCATGAAGTCTAAATGAGCCAACATATCACCACCTTTTTGCAAATGGGCTCTAAACAGTTTCCGTGTGAGATGAATATGAGCACCCACACTGTCCCGAACATAAATTCTCCGCAATGTGTTCCAACACCTAGCAGCAGACTCTTCGCCACGAATATGGACCAGTTGCTGGTCATTCAGTGTTAGTCCAATAATGCAGAGAGCTCTCTCATTGTCCCTGTTAAACTGCGCAATCTTCTTCACATCCTCATTATCAGCAGGATCCCAATCTGTAACATCTGGTGGGTTCTGAACCACAGACCACAGTCCTTCTCTACGCAGAAGGAGGGAACACTTCAATGACCAGGAAACATAGTTGGTTCCATCAAACTGGGTAATCATGGAGATTGCAGCAGACTGTTCTTGTGCCATATTCACAAAAATAAACTATCCAAAAAGTGGTGCTTAAAAAAAAAATTATGGTTAAGGCAGCGCATCTGGGCCCATAACCAATGTTAGAAACTGGTGCGATTAAGCACTAGCAATGAGCCCCAGGTCGAGGTTATAACAGAGCAACCCTGTAAAGTATACGCAGCGTGCGATAGATAAAGCAACCACACTGAATAATGGATAGTAAAGTAACAAAATAAATCTTTACTTTTTGAAGAATATAGCAAAATCCATAAACACAGCCAAAAAGTCATACACAGAAAAAGCAGTCCAATACTACCAAGATAACTTGGATACAAGTAGCAAATAACTTACACACAGTAAGTAGTAGCAACAGTAGTAACAGTTAGGCAGCAGTTATCATACAGCAATCAAGAGAGAGAGAGAGAGAGCAACAACATCAGCTGCAATTTAAAGGCTGTAATCTACTAATTAGCAGAGCTCCTCTCTTAAAGATACATAACATGCCTTGTGCAATATATTGTCTACCCAACTTGTTGGTTACACCCTAACACCTGAGGGTCAGGTGGATGAAGGCAGACTGAAGTGGAGAAATTTATTGAGTTCTAAGCAGCAACACTGGAATGAAGGAGAAAATTGGCCTAAGAACCACATCATCATTATGAAAAATACACAAGTGGAAATTAGCAGAAAGTGGTTCCAATTTATCTAAGAGAAATTTCATCAAGCTGTAAAGCTGTCTTTAATCGTTAACAGTTGATGAGATCATGTAGTCATAGATTTTTTTAAAAGGGTCAAGAGTCCAGCTGAGGTTCCAGCTAAGGAATCTATGCATATGCTTTTAATATGGATAAAAATACATCTTTTCCCTGCACACTTCAACATTGTATTCAAAGCTTCTGCCAGGCAATTTACACTATTGATGCTCAGACCTTTAACAAAACCTCGTTCTCCCCTAAGGAAGTTAATGTCTGTAAAAAGCTTATATAATGATGCTGAACCTTTATTCTTGATGAGGCAAAAAAAAAAAACCGCCAGGACTCCTTTTAGTTGAAGTTAAAACTTTCTGAAAAGAAAGCAGCATTTTTAGAATCTTTCCTGGGCCACCACTGCTGCCATGGCTCTTCAACCTCTAGGCCAGGTCTGCACATCATGTAGAGCAGGGGTGTCCAAACTTGGGAACTTTAAGACTTGTGGACTTCAACTCCCAGAAATTCTGGGATTTCTGGGAGTTGAATTCCAAGTTTGGACACCCCTGGCCTAAGGGTTTTGGAGGCCCTTAGGAGCATGCCTTTTAAGAGAGCAGCAGTGGATCTTTCTTGGTTATGATGGCATTTGGTGGCAAACTTACGGAAGTGTTTTTTTTAAGTGTTTGTGTGAGGAGGGAGAGATATGGCTCATAGCCACATGTTGTGGAGGCCTTCTGTAGTCTATTACACAGAAAGGGATAGGCGGGTTCATGAATCAGCCGATTCTCCCAGAGTGTATCCTTCAATAATCTTGACCTCTTCATTCTAGGTATTTTGGAAACTAAAGATGCTGATCTAATGAGATGCCACTAATATATTTGAATTCTTTTTTGCCTAATTTTTTAAATTATTTATTATGTTTTCAGGGCACTTGACCCCAGACCATTATGGGCAGCTTACATTTTAAAAGTAAAGAATAACACCACAGATTTTTTTTAAAAAAAGATCAAATGCATCCAAGAGAAACAGACGCAAACACCTGCTCTTCGTGACAATCCGGTTAAAACAGTTCTTCGGTGCCTTAATAAGTAAAGCTTCTATATTCAGAACATGATGAAGGACATCCCTCAGTGCTGGTAAACATGGCTGATGTAGAAGGAAGCCCTCTCAGATCTAGAAAGTAGCTTCCGCATGGAATGAAATAAGCATGACAACAATATGCCTAGACCAGGGCTGTCAAACTTGCAGCCCACAGGTCGGATGCCTCACACGCTAGCCACACCCATGACCAGTTTGGCAAAGTGGGGAGGGAGTCGTGGTATGTCACATGACACCACCATGATGACGCGAGTTTGACACCCCTGGTCTAGAATCTTGACTAATGGAAGATTAAGGAAAAAATTAAATGGTTATTATAAGGCCCTAAGGGGAGAAGAAGAGTTGCAACAGACCAGTTGATTTGGTTGGTAAATGCTTGGCAGAGCAGCAGAAGTGACTAGGAAAACACACTGGATATGATATCTACTCACACAACAGACCACCCAAAATCCTGTAATTTAAATAAGCCAAAAGTCCAGCTGGCCTGCTATTGTAGCAGAGATTCAGTATCTTTTCCTTCAAGCAAGAAGAATGTACAGATGGCTGATGGGTTGCAATTCTCCCTCCTGTTCCTAAGGGAAAGGATATGTTGATTTGGAAGGTCATCAATACAAGCCTTGTTACCGAGTACAAAGGTTTGGTGAATCCAGGGATCTATCTTCCTGCCTCCAAAGTCTCACAGCTAAAATTTTACATCATCGCTGATGTAAAGCTATTCAATACCACCAACAATGTTGCTACCCTACAAAAAGACCTTGACTATGTGTCAGAATGGTGAAACAATTGGCAACTCCAAATCTCAACCAACAGATGCTCTTTCTTACACATTGGCAAAAAAAATCAAAATACAAGCTGGATGAATATGACCTTGTAGATGACCCCCACTCTCTCAAGGACCTCGGAGTACTCACCTCAAATGATCTTAGTGCCACAGCTCACTGTAACAGCATTGCTAAAAAGACGCTAAAAGTTGTAAACTTAATCCTGCGTAGCTTCTTCTCAAGTAATATTGAACTGCAAACTTTTGCTAGACCAATTCTTGAATACAGCTCATCTGTCTGGAACCCGCACTGCATATCAGACATAAATACAATCAAACGAGTCCAGATATATTTCACGACATGCTCACAACAGAATACCTTATGCCACCAGATTTGAAATTTTGGGCTTAGACAATTTAGAACTTCGCCGTCTCCAATTCGACCTAAACTTATTACATAAAATTATATGCTACAATGTCCTACCTGTCAATGAATACTTCAGCTTCAACCGCAACAACCCATGAGCTCACAACTGATACAAACTTATGGTAAATCACTCCAAACTTAATTGCAGAAAATTCAACTTCAGTAACAGAATTGTCAATGCCTGGAATGCACTACCTGACTATAACGTATCTACGTGTCCTGCCCCCTCTTGTCAATCAGGCAGGATGTTAGTTAATTGGCCCGTTTGCGTTTCGTTCAGGCAGGAGATTTAGAAGGTTTCTATTGGTTAACACAATGACAGCTCGGGGTATAAAAGAGCTGTCAGAGCGCCTGTTCTTGTTTTTGTCTAGTTGTGTTCTAATAAATCCGTTGTATCTGCACGGAGTCTCGTCATTACCTCACGCGCCTGGAATCAAATACTTGGCGACGAGGATGGGACTTGAGGAAAAAAATCCACTCAAACACCTATAGTAATACCAATGAAGTCAGATGGATCAATTAGAATATGTGCTGACTATAAGATGACAATCAATAAGACCTTACAAGCGCACCCCTACCCAGTTCCCATGGTGCAGCATCTGCTGCACTCTTTAGGCAAAGGTAAAATTTTTGCTAAGCTTGACCTAGCTCAAGCTTATCAACAATTAAAGGTAGACGACGCAACAGCAGATGCTCAAATGATAGTCACACATCGTGGAGCGTTCCGTTGTCGTAGGCTCCAATTTGGGGTCTGTGTCACACCAGGTATATTCCAGAGCATTATGGAAAGAACATTACAGGGAATACCTGGGGTTTAACCTTATTTTGACGACATACTCATAGCTGCAAGCACCAAACAAGAATTAACTCAAAAGCTAAGGGTGGTTTTGCAAAGATTTAAGGAGGAAGGATTAAAACTTAAAAAATCTAAATGTCATTTCGGAGTATCCTCCGTAGAATTTTTAGGATTTCACATTGATGCTCAAGGCATCCATCCATCTAAGACCAAAGTGGAGCAATCAAAAATGTACCAGCACCAACCAATAGAGCTGAGCTGCAGGCTTTCCTGGGATTACTAAATTTCTATGCGATGTTACTCCCTCATAAAGCGTCCGTAGCAGAGCCGCTACATCGGCTACTTGACATCTCAACAGCATGGAGATGGGGCAGCCGCAAAGCGCATGCATTCGTGGCTGTCAAATCTCCGTTGATGTCATCAGCCGTATTAATCCAATTCAATGAATTTTTGCCACTTTTGATAGCCTCAGATGCATCCCCGTACAGAATAGGCGCAGTTTTGAGCCACAGGCTGCCCAACGGATATGAGGCTCCCATCGCTTATTTTTCTCGCTCCTTGTCCAAAGCAGAAAGAAATTACAGTCAATTGGACAAGAAGGTGTTAGCAGCTGTAGCAGGCATCAAATGTTTTCACCATTATTTATACGGTAGGCAGTTCATACTACAAACAGACCACCAGCCCCTTCTGGGAATAGTAGCAGGGGACAAGCCCACACCAAATATTCTGTCGCCCCACATGCTGCAATGGATTGAATTCTTCACGGCTTATTCATACCGTGTAGAGTACAGACCAGAGAAGCATTTGGGCCATGTAGATGTACTTAGTCGTTGCCCACTTCCAACATTAACAAATGACCCTGCTCCAGCGAGTGATGTATTACTTATTGATGACTTGCAACTGCCACTGTCTGCAACAGATATAGCAGCACACTCTAAAGCAGATCCAACAATTTCAAAAGTCTTAGAATGGGTTCGACAAGGGTGGCCCAATAACCAGATTTCTGAAAACTTCCAACCATATTTTAGATGAAGGTCCGAACTATCGGAACTAAAAGATTGTTTACTCTGGGGATCATGGTTAGTAGTGCCCAATGCCTTGCGCAATGATGTATTACAACATTTACATTCAAGCCACCCAGGCATAGCCAGAATGAAGGCGCTAGCAAGGGGATATGTTTGGTAGCCAAAACTGGACAATGACATATCCGATTGGGTGCTGGCATGCCTCCCATGCCAAAGCTCTAGGTCAAATCCTCCAGCATCAGCACCAAGAGAATGGGAAATACCAAGAGGCCCATGGTTAAGAATTCATATAGACTTTGCAGGCCCCATGCAGGGGACACTCTTTCCTAATAGTGGTGGACACATTCTCACATTGGGTTGAACTCTATACTACGCACTCTATTACTTCTGAATCCACGATAAGGGTTTTACAACGACTATTCACAACCCATGGCATTCCGGACACTTTAGTGTCCGATAATGGGCCGCAACTAACCTTTGCCACATTCCAAGCATTTTTGGCAAGTTTAGGCATTAGGCATGCTTTAATAGCTCCATACCATCCGGCAAGCAATGGCAGGGCAGAACGAGCTGTACGATCAGCAAAAGAAGCGCTCAGCCATATGGGGCCTGGTCCGTGGGATTACAAAGTTAATACATATTTATTATCGCAGTACACAACACCATGTCCTATCTTGGGGAAAAGCTCAGCTGAACTTCTTATGGGCCATTGGTTACGCACAATACTAGACCATGTCAGGGCAGCTTCCATCAGTAACCAAGAAAGAAACCACTCAACTCCATATTTCAGAATTAAGAGTACTTTTACTGGTTATGAGTAGATAGCACCTAGGCAAAGCAAGATCTGAGGCAAAAGCGGGCGTAATCATAGATATCAATATGTGACCTAACTCCCTTCCCCTAGTAACCCCATCCCCCAGTCCAATCTGCACACCCCACAGGTGTCATGTGGGCTGCAGCTTCAAAACCCATCATCAGGTTGGTATGCCGGACGGTTGGCCTTGGTGGCAATTCCACTATCTGCAGCATGCGCAGTAGATGGTGAGAAAACCACTCCCTTCTTCATTCACTCCTGTGCTTAAGTTTCCCCTCCCAAATACCATGTTATCTCCCCCCCTCCCTGTTTCAATGGCAGCCGAAAGCAAGCAGCAAAGCAGAGGCTGACAGACCCTTTACACCCAACATACCAATCCGACACTCCACTACTGTGTAATGGCACCCGCACATTCCAACTGGGGGAAAGGGTGTTTGTGAAAAACTGTATAGGGGATCCCAAATGGGTGCCAGGTCAGATTATACAGGTAACCGGACATGCCTGACAATGTGATTTCTTCCCCAAACCCCCAAAACTTTAACCTTAGACTGTCTACTGTTGACCTCACCCCATTCATAAGAGGTCTTTAACAGGCATGCATAAGCGCACCAGAGTGCCTACCATCCCTGCCCTAATATTCCCTTGTATTTATATCCATTTCATGTATTTATAATCATGTTTATACATATATCTGTTATCTAATTCATGCTTGATGAAATAAATAAATAAATAATAAAACAGCTTGGGTGGGGTGGAAGACAAAGTTTTCTGGTGAGCTGGGTCATAATGGACCAAGTATTCAGGATAACGTAGCCATCAACCTGCTCGTCCTTCACCACAAGAACAGTGCTGCTACAATATGGCTTAACATCTGTTGGCGGTTCCATTCTAAGTATTTTCACAAATCCAATGTTTTTACAGCTACTAGAAGTTCTGGCACAAGGGCAACAGGGACAGGAGAACGTTTACATAACTGAAGAGGAAAATAGGGAAAGCAACACCAAAACATGGTGGATAGTGTGAGGTTTTTACAATTAGGCCATGGTGATGGGGAGGGAGAAAGCACTCCATTCTGGCTGGTTGAAGTTGGAGAGGGAACAAACACCAAGTATTTCCAGACATGTTTTGAGACAGGAAGAAAGGAATAGGAGGCAAGATGATGGAGTGTCAAGCCAAGAGCCAGGAGTTCTTACAGCAGTTATAAACACAACTGGCAGCTTAAAGGCCACCAAGCACTATCCCAAGGGTCCATTAATTTAAGGGGGGGGAGAACTAAGGGTTTCAACTTTCATAGATACAAGAGGAATTGGAAACTAACGATAGACAATCAAGTATTTTGGCTCAGCTCTTGTCTGTAGTAATAATTCTTGTCTAAATAAGCCATGTTTGTGAAACATCTTCCAAATCAAGTAGCAGAGATCCGTGATTTACTCCAGACTGGAGAAGTCTGGCAGCTGGAGAACAAATTGCAGTAAATGGTCCTTTTGAATTTGTATCTTCTACCCACAGATTTTAAATTACTTGCAGCTAAATGTGTGCAAAGTCTAGGGGAAAGTTGCTTATTGCTCCATGGACTGCTTTGGCATCATATCGTGTTGTATATCTTAGTGCATTTAAAAACATAAGCAGAGGAGGAACATTGAGTATAATTCTTGAACTTCACCTTGTTCTAGAATTGTCCAGAGGTTTGAACCTACAAGGAATTAAAAGATTGAAAGAATCTGGACTTGTGTTCTGTATTCTGGATGGGAGTACAACCTTAACAATCTGTTGTCTCAATTTGCACTATATTCAAAAACTCATTGAAAAGTTAATAAAAGAAGGATTTGCTAATCTGGTCTATAAATACGGGTTTATCTCACAGTTCCTCAGCCAAACTACAACTTCTGGTCAGAGTGTTAGTCGCCATTTTGCCAAATTAGATAATATCAAAGAATCAACCATAAGGGATTTTGCATAAGAAATATTTGTGAGTGCACTGGTTTAGGCTCCAGACGTGTAGATTTTTCTACCCATACATAATCCAAGTTGATGCAACACAGGGTCTCCTTGAAGTCTTGAATTTTCTGCATAAAGCAGAAGATTCCTAAAGTCTAAACGATCCTGGATAAAACTGTTTTGGACTTCCTCCTCTTTCTGCATAGATGACTGCAAGAAACACAACAGCAATTCCAGAACATCTACCAATACCACTTGAAAGCTCCATGGTTTTGTTATACAGGAAGTAAGCCATGTTAGTTAGCCTATATATTCATTTGTTCTAAGCAACCATTGTCCAGTTTCAACACTTTTGTCAAATAATCTAGGAAAAGCCCCAGGGAACCTCCTTAACTCTTGATTAAGTATATGGATCTCCCCCCCCCCCCAAAAAAATAATAATAATCTCAGGCTTGCTTGGTACACATAAGGATTGTAACAGTGCAGCAAAAGTTACCAAAAAAATGGCAGGAAAAATGTAAGACTGATTAGAGGTTGATTCTTTCCTCTTGTATGGCCACCAAACTATCAACTACTTGCATTGGTAAATGTTCCCACCAAAATTGGCAAAACCAAATTTAATACCCTTCTGGAAAGCCTAAAAGGTGGGAGCAGTTCTCAGTTTTGGTGGTAGAGTGTTCCACAGGGATGGGACCACAACAGAAAAGGCTTTTCTCCTTGACCCTGCCTGCCAGAATTCCTTACCAGATGGGATCTGTAGTTGGCCTATTATGCTGGTGTGTCCCATTGGCATGAAACGGCTCCTCAGATTCCTGGACCCAGACCATATAGGGCTTTAAAGGTAATAACCAACACCTTGAATTGGAGTGGGAAGCAAACTGGTAACCAATGAAGCTCATGCAACAGCAGTGTTATATGTGCTGCCCTTACTGATCTGACCATGCTCAATCAGGTCTGCAAGGATTAACGACGTGTGATTTCATATCCAATAACTTCCCTGACTGGGAAGGGGAGGATAAAAGTAGTTTTGTATTCTCCCAGATTCAGGAAGAGAAAATCACTTCCTCTATAGGTTTACTGCTGAAATAACTGCCCATTTCATTGAGGAATGAAAGCAGCTGCTTTGATTGGAATTGTTGTTCTGCATGTCATAACCAAATCCCTATCTCTAATTAGATAGACGAGGAATAGCCCATCAGACCTTCTCCTTGTGAGATACTTAGTCCCCTAACTGGAAGAGAGAGGAAGGGAGGGAGGGATAGGGAGAGAGAAAGAGACTACCATATTTTTCGGACTATTAGACGCACCGGTGTATAAGACACACCAAGATTTTGAAGAGGTAAGTAAGAAAAAAAGTTTTTGTCTTCCCTCACCCTCCAGAAGCATTCTGCAGGCTTCAGCAGGGCTGGGGGAAGGCAAAAACGCCCCCGTTTTTCACCAAAACAGGGGCATTTTTCCCTTCCCCCAGCCCCGCTGAAACCTGCAGAGTGCTTCTGGGGGGTGGGGGAAGGCAAAAAATACCCTCGTTTTGGTGAAAAAAGGCCTATTTTTGCCCATTTTTCACAAAAATGGGATGCCGGGGTGGGGTTTCAGGAGGCCAAAAATAGCTGTAGTCAGTGTATAAGACGCACCAACATTTCCACACTCTTTTAGAGGGGTGAAGGTGTGTCTTATACTCCGAAAAATACGGTAAGTTAAAAAAAAGGAAGAGTCTAAATTGCAAGTTCTTACAAGTTCATGAGCCAACAATTTTCTCCAATAGGTTGGGCTAGTCTAAAGATTCAAGATAATTTGGATAATTTCAGAGAGGGGAGGTTGCATTGCTAGAGCAGTTTTTCACTTGGCAACTTTAAGGTGTGGACTTCGACTTCAAGAACTCCCCAGCCAGCGTGGGTTAGACCCTACTGTCTGCTGCAGAGGCAGGTGTCATTCCAAAAACTTAAAATGTCGTCTGTGGGATTCTCAAGCACACAAATTAATGAGGTGTGAGAAAAGACCGAACCACTGCAAGGAGGAGTCAGTTACATACTGACCTCAAACACAGCAATGAGGAAATGGGAGTTCTCTACTCTCCCCAAATCCCTTTTTATTCTCCCCTTCCAGCTAGGTTTCCCATAACTGTAAATAGTTCAAATTTTCCATTTTAAAAGCCCTGAGAACAGGACAATAGGAGAGTATTCATGATCCAAAGAAGTTAAATAAAAGTCTCCAAATCTAAATCTTGTACCTTACCTCAGAAATGTAACTAATACTAAACAGGTGCTCATGACACAACATATGGTGCCTTGAGAAAGACTTTTATATCACAATAAAATACTTCCTTTCCTCGGTAATGAGATATCTCCCACTGCCATCAGAGAAACAACGAAAATCCAAATGGTTTTTGGAGGGTGTTTTTTTTTTTTGTAATGACCTGGGTTGAAACTCAAGTTTTAGTTTGTTTCATCTAGCTAAAATTTCTCTTGTGTGATTCTGAAGTCTTGAGGAGTTACAAATATAAAATACAAGTATAAAAGACACACAATACTTTCTGAGAAGAAAGTTCAAATAGCATTCTACCTACCAACCTTTATACACACACACACACACACACACACACACACACTTTCAATTTATTCAAAAAGTAGAAACATTCAAATGTAGTCCTTATTTTTGTAATAAAAAGGAATTCAACTATTTCAGCCCAGCATCGTCACTTAACAATCATAACAAGTACTGTTTTCTTCTGTTCCGTGGCAATTATTTTATATTAAAAGGCAGCGTTTTCTGCTGTTCTTACCTGATCTGCTCTTCTTGTTCGTAGATTTTCTCCTTTAGCTCCAAGTTGTCCTGGAGAATAGCCTGTGATTTTAGCTCTGCTTGATGTTTGGAAATGGCAAGTATGCCTGATTCTTTCTCAAGTTCTTGGAATTTGTGTTGCATGGAAGAAAGGAGGGAAGATTGGCGAGCATCATTTTCCTTATAGCCCCCAATTTCAGCCTTGAATTCTTGTATAGATACTTCCTGTGAGGCTATTCTGGATTTAAGATCTAGAATCTATAAATAAAAATAGGTAATAAAATATAACAGGACTAAAATAGCACTTGATTGTATCCTGCTTGCAAAGACAGATTTAATAGCATTACAATAAATGGACCCTGTGCTTTACTCAAGCAATTGAATTTTCCACTTACTTTAAATATTTCATATGTGATTGAGGAGCACAACTATCAGGCTGAATAGATAATATATAGTATAAGAACAAGCAATCTGAATAACTATTTTCTTATAAAAGTAGCTCTTCATATTAGATAGATTCCAATAAAAACCTTAGTGGAAAAGTAAGTTATATGAGCTGTCTTCTTTGTGAATCTACTCAAACCTTAAAAGTCTTTTTCAGGACTCATCTTCTCAAAGCGCCCACAAAAATCTGGGTCCAAAGAAATGCATATTATGAATGCAAGAATGTACTGGAGCACGTAGGGTTTTGTATTTTTTTTCCATGGTTGTTAGAATTTATTATAATTGGTCAGAGTGGGTTTCTTTTAATATTATTTTTTTTATTGTTAATCATTAGAAACTTTGGAAATGGGTGGTAAATCAATTAATTAAATAATTAAGATGGGTAAGGATCAGGAAGAGAAAGAGAAAGAAATCCATCATAACTTTTGGGGAAATAGGTAAAAACACTGTGCTTTAGTCACAGTGCAGTCAGTACCACTGCTGAGGAGCGTCACCACACTATGGCCAGGCACTCCAGAATAACAATAATAATAACATCGTGTATAAAATGAAATTGGTTTAGCCTCTACTGGTGCAATCCATAACAGAAAATACAAGACAACATGAATAATATAGAGCAGTGATGGCGAACCTATGGCACGCGAGGCGCTGCCCTGTCAGCTGGCCAGCTGAGTTCACCATTTTAAAAGCCATTTTTCGCCCTCCCCAGGGTCCAGAGGCTTTATAGGAGCCTGGGGAGGGCGAAAAGAGCCCCCCGCCCCTCCGGGGGCCCTCTGGAGACGGTCCCTGAAGCCTCCGGAGGGCCTCTGGGGGGCGGGGGAGGCTCTTTTCGCCCTCCCCAGGCTCCTATAAAGCCTCTGGAGCCTGGGGAGGGCGAAAAAAGCATGTAAAAATGGGGGGTCACGCGTTGTGCGTGCATGCGCACTGGGGGGGGGTCGCACATTGCATTATGGGTGTGGCAGAGCCACACACGACCCCCCTGGGCTCCCCCCACTTGTGGCACGCGAGCCAAAAAAGGTTCGCCATCGCTGATATAGAGAATAATCCTTATGCAAGTAATTGTGGTAATGGTGGGGAATTACTTGTTTAGAAAGTACACTATAAAACCCCAGCTGCCCTGTTGCCCTGCACTCCACAGAGTCTGCCACACCCAGCTGACCTTCGCCATCTTCCTCCTGTTGCTGACTAGTCATGCCCAGCCTGATTGCTGGCCGTGCTAGGCCTTCTTCCTGAGGCCTCACATGCCATTCTCCAAATCACACATGCGGTCCTCCAAATAGTATTCTCGTGGTCCTTCAGAAAACATTTGGAAAGCTTCTGAAGTCTTCCAAAGCATCACAAGAACCGGATGCGCTATTTGGAGAATGGCGGGCACCAGGTGAGGCCATCTTCTGGTCTCACAAGGAAACCACAGTGTGGTTTGACCTGGAGAAGAAAACCTCATGCAGCTGGCAACTGCCTTGCGAAAGGTAAGGCTGGGCGTGTTTGATCAGCAGTGGGAGCAAGTAGACCACAAAGGTCAACCTTGATGGGAAGGGGCGCAGAATGCCGGCCAAATGGGCAAAGGTGATCACATGACTGTAGGGGTGGGGTAAAAGCTTTGATGCCAGGACCCTGGTCGTAAATCGTTTTTTCAGTGCATTTGAAACTTCAAGTGATCACTGAACTAACAGTTATAAGCTGAGAATTACCTCTTATTGGACTGTGGGTCAGGGCCAAGAATTAGTGATAAGGACTATTTTCAGAAAGTATAACTAAAATGAATTAAATATATAAATGATTATTATCAAACAAAGTCCAGCTCAGAAGTGGATTTAAAAAGGGCACTTCATACAAAGATATAACAAACTCCTTGTATTTCACCACATAAGCAATTAAATTTTATTCTGGGGAATTAATGAATATATTGTTTACAGAAATCAATAGAATTGGCAACGGTGGAAGTTTGAAAAGCTTGCAAACAAATAATAAACATTTGCCTTATGTTGAAATGTTGCATTTTCTCTTTGAAATTTTGGGAGCTATTAACAGATTGAAATAAAAAAGAAAATTGCTTTTGACTCTCACATTAATTAAACAAATTAAGAGTCTAGCAATAACAACTGCATGCATAATTCACAATTAATGACTCATGCAGTAAATCTAGGAATTAGTATAATGTTCAACATATTCACACAGACAAAAATCATGCAAACAACAACAAAAAAACCTAGACAATGAATCAACCCTTGGCAGCAGTTCTTTTTTCAGAAATAATCTAAGTCTCTTAAGAAATTTCAGAACTCTTTTCTTTTACAGTATTACTTTTGTGGTGGCTATGATTTCACTCCTCAACATGATGGACACATTAATGTGTCCTTCTATTAGGTTACAATTCCATGTATCTAGGTATAAGGCTGTTAGATCGGGTAATGGATAAGCACCAGTGGTGGGTTTCAAATTTTTTTGGAACCTACTCTGTGGGTGTGGCCTCCTTTGTGGGAGTGGCTTGCTGGCCATGTGACCTGGTGGGAGTGGCTTGCCAGCCATGTGACTGGGTGGGAGTGGCTTGCCGGCCATGTGACTGGATGGGAGTGGCTTGGCAGTCATGTGATCTGAGCAACACGCGATTCCCCTCACTCACTGTCTCCCTGGCGACGGGACGGCGCTTGCCTGCGCTCCACCAGCTCGGGCGCGACTGGAGAATTTTCCTCACTGGAGCTCCTGAAAGGGACGCAGGCTGCCACCGCTCCACTGAAGACATTTCTTTGAAGAGAAACTTCTCCGGTCGCGCCCAAGCTGGTGGAGCGCAGGCAAGCGCTGTCCCGTCGCCAGGGAAACAGTGAGTGAGGTGAATCGCGTGTTGCTCAGATCGCCGTTGCGAGGAGCCGAGGAGCGCGGAGAAGAGCGCGAAGGTTCTTGGCGCTCTGGGAAGCTACGAAAGTGGCTGGGAGAGGCGCGCGGCTTGGACATCGCAGCAGCAGCCCCAAGTGCGCCGATCTCGCCATTTTTTGCATCGGGGGCATGCTGCAAGGGGGGGAGTGAAGACCTTTTCCAGCTGGCGCAAAGGACTTCCCCGGACTTGCTTCAGTGAGCACGGGCCCGCACCTCCACCACCAACAATCCGGAAAAGGTCTTTACTCCCTCTCTCTTGCAGCAAGCCCCGATGCAAAAAACACCAAGGGGGCGGGGCAGGAAATTACTTCCGGATTCATTGACCAACCGGATCGCGCGATCCGGTGTGATACGGCAGAAACCCACCACTGATAGGCATACACAGGATAATGGTAGAAACAGCTCTTTATTAAACGCAACAAGTGAGAACAATCCAGCGAAGGCTGACTCTGACAGCAGCCCTTTTATAGGGTACTGCCAGACCCTTCGACCAATGAGATTAAACCTCTGTTCCCACCAGAACAGAGGACCTTGATGGAAACCACTATAGTTGAAGCTAGTATGTAACACCCCTCCCCTCTTGGATGGAATAATCTTATTCGTTACGTAGTCACACAGGTAGGCGGGCTTTTGAGTAGCTCTGCCAGACCTGTGCAGTTCAGTCAGAGGGTGTTCTTTGGACAGGTCGGATGGACCTGTTTGCTCCGCAGCTCCACTTGGTGGAAGCTCCTGGAACCTTTCATAGGCTGCGGCTGAAGCTTCTAGAGCTGGTTTGCTCAGAGCTCGCTGCGGGCCTGCAACATAACCAGATACGTTTCCCAGTACCCTCGGGCTTGAGCTGCCTGTGGAAGGAGTGAGTGTTTGCTCCGTTTGGGTAGGGCTTTGGCTAACTCGTGCAGGAGTTACCTCTGGTTGTCTAAGAGTGGAGTTGAAGAGGCGGCCACAGAGTTGGTCAACATGCCTTCTCCAATTCTGACTGTCCTTGAGCTCTATAAGATAAGAGCAAGGCCCGGTGTAGTTTTGGGCGTAAACTGAATCCCCTATGCTAAAGTTCCGAATTTTGCTTGTGGAGTCAAGGGGCGATGCGGCAGAATAGTTTGGGTGTAGCCGGTCTAAGTGGGACTTTAGCCGGCGACCCATGAGAAGCTCGGAGGGGCTTTTCCCTGTAGTGACACTGGGTGTGATGTGCTGAATTAGCAAATAGTGGTCAACCCATGTTTGCCAATCTCCTGGCCCCATCCTAGAGAGGGCCTCTTTTGCAGATCTCACCATTCCCTCTGCCTGACCATTGGAGGCCGGATGGAATGGCGTGACTAGGGCATGTCTGATTCCCTGTGCTGCTAAGAAGGTCTCGAATAGCATGGCCGTGAATTGGGGCCTGTTGTCAGAGACCAGGACGTCGGGCAGGCTGTGCGTGGAGAAAAGTCTCCATAGTACCTTGATGACCACTTCTGCCATAGTGGAAGTCATCAGGACTATCTCTAGCCATTTTGAGTAGGAGTCCACAACTATGAGGAATGTCTGGCCATGAACCTGGCCAGCAAAATCAATGTGCACCCTAAACCACAGTGCTTGGGGTCGCTCCCACTCCTTAGCGGGCGCCTCTGGGGGAGCTGGTCTGGACTACTGACATGGTGTGCAGATAGCCATTCATTCTTCGGTCTCCCTGTCCATGTTAGGCCACCACACGTAATTCCTAGCCAAAGACTTCATCCTGACAATTCCAGGATGCTCTACATGTAAAGCCTCTAATACTGCAATGCGCAGTTTGGATGGAACAATGACCCGGTCCCCCCACAGCAAGCAGCCATTTACAACAGATAACTCATCACGTTTACGATGGTACATTTTGAAATCAGACCCAACAGGCCCCTTGGGCCACCCCCTCCACACCCAGTCCAAAATTTGATGGTGGAGTCCTTTGCAGAGTGACGGGCAACATCACTGGAGGAGACAGGACCAGTCTCTAGGCAGTCAATGAGAAGGACTGGCATCTCGGGGGTAGGGTCAGCAAGAAGTTCTGGCAGCGGGCAGCGGCTCAAGGCGTCGGCGTGCCTCAAAATGGATCCTGGACAGTGGATGAGACGGTAGGAGTAGACAGCAAGGAAGATGGTCCATCTGGTCATCTGTGGTGATAATGACACAGGGGTAGGATGGTCCCCAGCCAGTAAGCCCAGTAGCAGTTTGTGGTCCATAATGAGTTCGAAATCACGGACGTATAGGTACTCATGGAACCTTTTTACTCCAGCCACTGCAGCCAAAGCCTCACAGTCCAGCTGGCTGTAGTTCCGCTCGGCAGCAGACAAGGTCCTAGAGTAAAAGGCTATTGGAGCCTTGGTTCCGTTGGGCATGCGGTGGCTGAGGACGCCTCCGACACCAAACGGTGAAGCGTCGCAAGTCAACACCAGTGGTGGGGTCTTGCTGTACTGCACCAGGAAAGTGTCCGCCGAGAGAAGTCTTTTTACTGTGGCAAATGCGGTGGCTTCAGCTCTGCCCCAGGACCACTTTGCGTTCTTAGCCAGGATACGGTGTAAGGGCTCAGCAAGGTGGCTTTCTGTTTAAGAAAGACCCTGTAGAAATTAAGGAGCCCGAGGAATGCCTGTAGCTCAGTTTGATTGCGAGGTGTAGGGGCATCCTGGATTGCTTTAATTTTTTCGAGGTCGGGTGAATCCCAGAGCCGTCGATTACGACCCTAGGAATTCAACCCTTGGCATGTTAATTTAGCATTTTTCTTTCTTGAGATGGAGGCCTTTGTCTCTAATCTGAGCCAAAACAGTCCGTACACATAAAAAGAGGAATATTCTGGAGGATAGATCTATAACCAATGGTTTGAGACTATAGGGAAGCGGATCCAGGCTGGTTTCTAAGAACTAAGAACTGACACTAAGAAATTGTGGAATAGGTTGCCTCATGAAGTGGTACAACCCCTTTCATTGGAGGGGGAGGAATAGAGAAAGGCTGGATAGCCACTTGCCCAAAAATGTTTTAAAAGATCCTGCACCAAGCAGGGGAATGGATTAGTTGACTTCTTGGATCATCCCAAATCTATGATTCTAGAATGTCTGATGGAAAATTTAAAAGTGTATTAAAAAAAACATAGGCAGGATCAGAGGTGGGTTCATAACAGTTCGGACTAGTTCGATGTGATATGCCAGCCTTGGTCACAGAACCGGCAGCAACCCAGGTTAGCCACACCCCGAAACCAGTTCCCTGGTCGCCGCCGTCACCACCGTCATCTTTTTCTGGGGGAGTTCTGTGCATGCGTATAAGCGCGCATCCAGTATGCGTATGAATGAACCAGCAGTAACACTGGCTAGAACCAACCCCTGGACAGGATGTAATAGCTAAAATGCATAAGCGCTGTATCAAAGAAGAGAGCTTTAATTAAGCATTTAATGGTATGTGTCATGCAATAAACATACTCTGTTATTTACAAACATTTTCATGCAGGGGAAAACATTTGTTTCAAACATACCTCTGCTTGAGCGCATTCGTACTTCACTAGGAGTGCGGCAAGCTCACTGCTGGCTGTTTCTGCTGCATTCCGATAATGGACTAGCTGTTCTCGAGTGTCAGGAACATCCAGTAGCAAATAATTATGAGTTCTCTGCTTTACAAAAAAACAAGGGTTAATGGCAAACAATCAGAATTCTTACTTGTTTTATTGCTTTGCTCAGTTCTTTAAACGGGATTGTTTTAAATCAGTTTAGTTTTAAATTTGGATAACTTTAAACCCGATCTTCATTCCAACCTGGATGGGGAAGGAAACTGCCTTGGAAGATAATTTGCACAAGACAATGGAGTGCAATGGATTTAATTTGCTTGGATGTTTATTAACTTTTATATTCTTGAGTAATGTTTTTTTTTCAATAGTTTTACAGCGGGATGACCTTGGCTCTCGTCTGTCCTAGAGTCCACATTGTATGGAAGACTTCTGTTTTCCTCATGGCCAATAAAATGTGAGATACTTCACTGAAATCTATATGAACCTCTGGGACACCAGCTGGACTGTGAGCTGACAATCCGTGGTTAGGGCACACAATCTCCCCCCCCTCTTTTTCTTTCAAATACTTTCATACAGATGGTAGAAAACTTGAGTAGGTGTCTGAAGACAAACAAGCTGAAGCTTTCTCCAGGAAAGACTGGGATACAGTAAATAAGGTAAGCCAAGAGATATGAATTGTCCATTGAATTTCCCAGCTGAGTAGAGATTTCAGCCCCTATCTCATCAATCCTGGGCCAACACTAGAAATCTATGATTCATTCAACCAACAGCTGCATCCAATATTAGAAAATATATAAGCATAAAAAGAAGCCATCTATAATCCAGCTATAACTATTGTTACTTCTTCATTTATCACTTTGCGTAGTTCTTAACACTGAAACTGAAGAAGTTCCATTGCTTATGCATCCAAATGTTGCTTCATTGGCTTGACTGTGGAGATATTTACACTGCTGACATGGGTGTCAGTTCTCAAAGTTGGGATCAGATGGATCCCCCAAAAGATGCCTGTGCTGTCCTCTCTGAAAAGATGGGCTAGAGTTTGCTTTCTTCAATGTTGTTTATACACATCTGCCTTATTTGAAAGTGTTCCCTTGTAGTATTATTAACGTCTTCCTTTCCTTCTAGTATTATTAATCAGAATTCCTGTTCACTATTTTCAATACTGACTGCAAGAGGGAAAGTTTGATTAGGCTGCAGCTTAATGTTTGATATTCTTCAGAAGTGAGTATGTCAACATGCACAGCTTTGGTGATCCCTAAGGTTGGAAGAATTATTTTAGGGCAATGCATATAAAGTATGTTCCAATCAGAATTCAATAGTCTGCGGCTGAGCTTTATTTCTTATTACTATGACTTACTATATTAGGGCTATGCAATGCTTCAGATCTGAAGGGGAAAAGATGCTCTGGAGTGTACAGAGAAGAGAGTCTGACAACAATTTAATAGAGCAGTTGCATCTTTTTTTCTTTGAATCAGAAATACTGCATCACCCTAATTTAAATGTCTGCCCTGATTCTATGAGTGAGTCACAAATCAAATGCAACATAAAAATAAAACACAGATTATTATTGTTGTTTTGGTTATTTATGACTGTTCAACAGTTATTAAGTGAAAAGAAATACATGCTTTATTTTTTCAACTGCAATGGAACATATGGAAGTTGGCTTATACTTCAAAATACGCAACATATGTGCTCGGACTGATCTTTTTTTATGCTGATTGCAATCAGGGGTTTGGCTAGTATTTCAATGTGTGTACCGTTCTCCCACTTTACTCTTCAGTGTCAAAATCCCGAATATTGTTTGTATTCGGAGAACAGCTGGCAGCACTTATCCCAGAAAGCCCAATTACCTTAAATAAAGCAAGGATTTATGAAAAGAGGAAAGTGAGAAGAATCAACATTGTGTCTTCTAAATGAGTTTTTAACGTGATGTCTGCCCAGCTGTTACAGTCTTTGTGCTTAGCTTTAACATTTAGCTTAAAATGTTTTCAGAGAAGAATTTGATTTATTTATTCATTTAACCTTAACAAGAAAGTATAAACAGTGCAACCCTGACTGAATGCAGAGAGGTGGGATTGGGGAGGATTCATCTTTAAGTGCTCTTCAGATTGTACAAAAACCTCAGTGCAAAGCTGAGAATTTAACTTTTTGCTATATTTTTTGATTGTTGTTCCCGACTTGGGAAGGCAGCTTTTTAAAGATCCTAGTTGTAGAGGTTGGAAAGTTAGTAGCATCACCCACTCTCCATAGCCAGGATTCAACAAGACAGCCTTTTAGTAAGCCAAAGCGCAAAGTGCAAGTTTTTCCTGACAAGGTTAGATTGTGGAAATGTTACTGAATAGACATTGCCTGAATTTTGATTGGAATGGCTTTTCAGGAAGGAGCATTGCTTTATGTCAAAGAAGCATAACTCTGGTCTCTCCTTCTGTTGGCCATTGTGCCACCTGCTGTTTAAAGTATTCATCATCTCTGATAATTCCTTCACTATTAAGAAAAATCCCCAATCATTTTAAACAGCATGAAAAAGGGAAGCAACAGAAAAAATATGTATCACTAAATATGTGTATTTTTTAAAATGTACATAAAATTAAAGAAGTTTTATTTAAATTAAATAATTTGCTAAAGCTTTAGAAAATGATATACCTGAGAATATTTAATGTTTGTAAAGCCTGAAAGTGTTATTTTTTTAAAAGAAACCTTTAAATTAAATCAGTATAATTTGTATTGTGATTTTATTCTATGTCTATGCATTTACTTATGATTAATGAATAAAATCACACTATTACTGCTATAATATGTGCTGATCAGGGGTGGGTTCCTGCCAGTTCTAACCTCTTCTATAGAAGAAGTTCCACAAATCTACAGTGCCGTTTAGAACCGGTTCCAGCTCCCTCCCCCTGCCCATCCATACATCATCAAGATGGAGAGTGAGAGGAGGAATTCTGGGAGTTGAAGTCCACAAGTCTTAAAGCTGTCAAGTTTGAACACCCCTGGGGGTTTTTTTTTCCCTAAAGGGTTAGGGCTGCAAGGGTCTTGTAACTTGACAGCTTTAAGAGTTGCACACTTCAATGCCAGAGTTCCTGAGCCAACATGACTGGAGGAGAAATTCTGGGAGTTGAAGTTCACAAGTCTTAAAGCTGTCAAGTTTGAAGACCCCTGGGGTTTTTTTCTAAAGGGTTAGGGGTGCAAGGGTCTTGTAACTTGACAGCTTTAAGACTTGCATGCTTCAAATGCCAGAGTTTCTGAGCCAACATTTTGGTTGCTAAGCAAAAGCGTTGTTAAGTGAATTTTACCACTTTTTACAAGTTGGCCATGCCCACCCAGCCACATGGCTGGCAAGCCACTCCCACTTCATCACATGGCCAGCAAGCCACTCCCACAAAGCAGGCCACACCTACAAAAGAGGTTCTAAAAATTTTTTGAAACCCACCACTGGTGCTGATGAATGTAAGTCTGTATCAGTGCTGTATGTATTATTGTTCTGTCATTTATTTTCCCTAAAGAAATATAAATTCTTTAGAACAGGGGTCTCCAATCCCCCGGGCCAGGGCCTGTTTGGAACTGGGCCATGGAAGCTGCGGATGAGCACATGCATGCAGCTCCATTTGTGCAAGAAGCAGACACACGTGCCCGCCACTTGCACAAATGGAATTGTACACATGGATGCTCGCCCACCACTCATGCAGAACCATCCCCTCTCCCTCCACCATTCCGCAAAGCTGCAAAGGTTGGAGAACTTGTTTCAGAAGTATTTTGGTTCACATCGTTTTTCATAACATATACATTCTGTATACAGCTTTAAATCTTCCCTTATACTTCTTTACCTTACCTTGCTTAATGTATCCTTTTTGTACTCAGCTTTAAAACATAGTTCCCTCCCACTTTGCCTCCCAATATAGATTTGTACAATATTTTTGAGCCACGAACAACAAATCTGTGGATTAGGCTGAAACAAAATCTGTTTTGGTAGATTATTTACTTTTTTTTTTTAACTTGGTCCACTAGAATTTTAAAGGACCATCACACAAGCCAGATGTTGGCAATAAAGCAGCAGAAGACAACTTGGTACCTGTCTCCCTTTGAGATGGGACACTTTTCCTTTTGCTGGATACAATATTTTTTAAATAAATAAAAGCATGATTGAATTTACTGATCCCAATCCTAATCTTGCAAATCAGATCAAATGGAGCGTTGAGATTCCCACCTGAGCCTTGTAAGACTTTGAATAAGAACTCTAAAACATTCCTATGAAATGTTGGCAATTAATTGAGATTCTGGCCATATAAAAAGTATCTTTGGGTCCAGATTTTATTTTAATTTATATGGCCACTCAGAAACTGGCTTTAGACATTAGAGATCATCCATGCTATTTTGACCACAGACTACAAGTGGTCTCTGGAATTGATACGGAATTCAATGATGAAAAGAATTCTATGTTTTTCTTTCACATACTTTCCCAAAAGTGAGCCTCAAGATATGATGTTTGGGGACATTTACACATAGTCATCAACTTACAACCACAATCGAGCCCAAAATTTATCTTACTAAGTGAGTTAGTGAGTTTTGCCACATTTTACTACCTTTCTTGCCAAAGTTGTTAAGTGAATCACTGCAGTTTTTTTTTAAGTTTTATTGGTTTTTACAAATATTTTGGGGAAAAGGGTATATAGGTGTGGAGAAAAAAATTGACAGCTACATCATATGGAAGGTGGTGCTTCCCCGGGATCTTACATCTCTCTCTTATTTTATATATATCAGAATATCATTATTACATACATATTAGCACTTTAAATTTACTTCAAATTCTTTAACATCTTCAATCATACTTTATATCACTTCTAACCATTTCATTATATTAACAATTGCAATGTACTTTTAATTCATTTCTGTGACCTAGGTCTCATTGCTGCCTCCTCTCCCCTGTCAGTTGGCTGAGCCATGGCTCCCCCCCCCCTTCATATCTTGTGCACTGTCTCTTGTTTCGTCTAGAAGGTTCTTGTGTTTTTCCATGAAAGCTTCTGCCTCCACCACTGTATTAATTCTCACTCTACCACCCTCCCAGAAAATCAACAAGCCTTCTGGAACTAGCCATCTGAACCAGATATTTTTTCATACAATTTTTTAGTTAAAAAGAATTTCTTCCTCTTATCTCTTATTCTTTTTGGTATCTGTTTCAAAATGGTTATTTCTTTATCCTTATATCTCAAAGGTTCCCCCCTTTGAGCCCCTAGAATCTCATCTCTTGTAGTCTTTCTAAAAAATTTAACATGAACTTCCCTTGGGACATTGTGTGTTCTAGCATATGCTGAGTTGGGAATCACTGCAGTTGTTAAGTTAGTGACACGATTGGTAAGTGAATCAGGCTTCCCCATTGACTTTGCTTGTCAGAAAGTCACAAAATCACATGGCCCTGGGATACTGCAACCATCATAAATGGGACTCAGTCACCAAGCATCTGGATTTTGATCGTGCGGTCATGGGGATGCTGCAACAGTTGTAACTTTGAAAATGGTCATAAGTCACTTTTTTAGTGTCATTGTAACTTTGAACAGTCATGAAACAAACTGTTGTAAGTTGAGGATTATAAATGATTCCAGGATGTTTTTCTTGGTTTGGCTCCTATGCCTTTAAGAGTCTTAAAATAAGCAATCATACAGTCCTTATTTTTGATGGCCAGGCTGAAAATGATGTAATGTTAGTTGCTTCTGAAGGCATCATGGCAGGTAATACAATTCCAAAAAGCAAGGGGTTTCCCCTCCCCCAAAATAAGACAGTTACCGTATTTTTCGCCCTATAAGACGCTCCGGAATATAAGACGCACCCAATTTTAAAGGAGGAAAATCTAGAAAAAAAAGATTCTGAACCAAATACTATAGTAAAATATTTTATATCAACTGTATAAAGTTAACAGCAGTTTAAGAACAATTTTATGTCAACCATGTAACACAGGGGTGTCCAAACTTTTTTCAAAGAGGGCCAGATTGGATGAAGTGAACATGCTGGAGGGTCGAACATTTTTCCGAACATTCTTTGAACAATAACAATTAAATGCAAATGAATTATTTTATGCCAAGTTAATTGCAAATGGCATACTTTTCATTTCATAACATTAAGATCAACTGACAGCTGAGTTTTCACAATGTATCCATCTTTTCCCTGAAGACTCGTGTTTAGTACATTCAGATGCTTTCTTTCCTCTTTCCCTCTTACTTGTCTATCCTTCCTTCCACCCTCCCTTCCTCCTTCCCTTCCTTCCTGCCTCCCTTCCAGTTCCCTCCTTCCTCTTTCCTCCTGCCTGCCTGCCTTCTTTCCCTCCTGCTTATCTATGCTTCCTTCCTTCCTTGCACCTCCCTCCCTTCTGCCTGCCTGCCTGCCTTCTTTCCTCTTTCCCTATCCTCCTATCCTTCCTTTCTCCCTCCCTCCTTCCCTGCCTCCCTTCCAGTTCCATCCTTCCCTCCTTCCTTCTGCCTCCTTCCTGCCTGCTTGTCTTCTTTCCTCTTTCCCTCCAGCGTGTCTGCTTCCAGCGTGTCTGCGATCTCAGGAGCAAAAGCCTTTGAATCAAGTTTGATTGTGTCCCATCTAGCGTTCCCAACCCCAACCCCAAATCTCTCCGGATCCGGAGAGATTTGGGGTTGGGGGTGGAGAACGCTAGATGGGACACAATCAAACTTGATATGATCTCTGCCGCCTGGAACTGCCCGAGAAGCGGCAGGTAAAGCGGGCGCTGCAGCGATCGTGGTACCAGCATTTTGGATGGCAGCGCACCGGTCTCAGGAGCCAAAGCCTTGAGGCACCTTTCGTTTGCAGGAGGAGGGCAGCTTAAAGCAGCGCCCCAGCAATGTGAGGAGCCGCTGCCACCGCCACCACCGCCTAAGCCCTCTCGGGAGCCCAGCCGAGCGGGAGCTCTGAAAGCGAAACCTCTCTCCTTTCCAGCCATCACGATCTCTGCAGCCCCCTCTTTGCCTGCCCCATTTTCAGATGACCCAGTGGCTACATTCGGCTTACAAGACACACTCAGATTTTTACCCTCTTTTTTGGAGTAAAAAAGTGCGTCTTATAAGGCGAAAAATACGGTATTTCAATGAATGAGATTCTTCCACGTTTAACCCTAGGAAAAATCCTCTTTGCTGAATGTTTTTCTATTTTAAAGAACAGAAGGCAATGAATGAAAACAGCATATGCTTTGTAGGGACAGTAAACTATGGAAAGATAAAATGAATGTGGTTAGGAAAAATCAGATTTAATCATATTTCATTTTCTTACCTCCTGTCTTCAATTTCTCCAGGTTAATATTTGTTATTTCTTTTCTGCATTTTTGCATACTATTGCTTACCCCAAAAGGGAATACGGTACTTTGTTGCATGCATGTTGAGTTTTTCTTTAATATTCTGTTAAAACTTAAAAGTGCACTGAGGTAATTAAACAAGTTACCTCAGTGTACCTCAACCTGAGGAACTTGAAACTGGGTAGACTTCAACCCAGAATCCTGCAGCCATCATGCTGGTTGGGGAATTCTGGAAGTTGAAGTCCACACAACTTCAGGTTGCTGAGGTTGAGAAACACTGAGCTATATTGTTGGGGTGATGCATGAAAAACCTCCCTCCAAAAAAAACTGCAGGCTATCATCTAAGCATTACCTAGTTTCATAAAGATTATCCATATTAACTGCTTTTTGTATTGTGTTGTATTGCATTGTATTGTACAACTCTCAATGCCAGAATTACTAATCGTCTTCCACAGCATTCCTACATAGGCAATTAGGCATTATATCTATTCTGAGCCTGTGGCACTATGAAGCTAAGTCACATATAATCAGTTGAAATTGTTCAATGCCTTCATAAACTGAAATTAGGCCAAATAAATAAACACATTTCTATATTTGGGATACTATTTTTAAAATACGGAAGTTACCCTGTTTATTATCAATATTCAACACATTCACAATGTATTTTTTTTCCTATAAAAATAGAGAAAAATGCAATATTTAGTTAAAGGGAATAAACTTTTCAACTATGCTGACTATCTCTACCCCACTTTCTTTCAAAACTATATAGAAGTTGTTTTTTCAAGTAGTGGATGCATTAACCTACATTTAACATCCTAATTTTAGGACCCTGACCTGGAAGGATCCCATGAGAAAGCTATGCAAAAACCTTTCTCTGTTTCTCTGAACTTTAGATCAAAGCATGGTGAAGGAAAGATAAAGAGCAGAAAACCAGAAATCTTAGATAAATGTACTCCCTTTGCTATGTTTAATAAGAAACAGCTCAGTCCTTGAATGCCGAAAGATAAAACTGTACCAAAATATAATTGAAACTATAATTGTTAGGGCATTGTGCAAAGTATCACAGCTGTTGAAATAGTGTCCTATAAAGTGAATGTTTAACCTAAAAGTATTGATGTACATACAATGAAACATTAAGAAACAATGTAGGCAATTTCATTATTTCCAATACTTTCATTGGAACAGCTTTCCCCAACCTTGTGTTGCCCGATACTTTGGGCCACATCTCCCATAAATCCCCAATCAATATGTCTAAGGGTCCCGTGGTCGGAGAGTGCAGAATTTGGGATTGCCGTTATTGTCTGAATTATTGAAATTTAAATGAAGCAAGTTATACTAAAAAGTAACTAATCAGCTTCCTCGTTGTATGGAGATTCTCCATCATCCAGGTCATGGTTGTCCCAAAGGTGCTTTTCTAAAAGGCAACTGAACTTTCTTTGTTTTTTTTCTTTGAAAGCATTTCGTTTCTCATCCAAGAAGCTTCCTTAGTTCAGAACTAAAAAGGCTTCTTGGATGAGAAGTGAAATGTTCTCAAACAGAAACGAAACCCCAAGGAAGTCCAGTTGCCTTTTGGAAAAGCACCTTCGGGACAGTTTCCTCGTTCCTTCTTATGGATGGATAATACAGTGGCTAGGTCCTAACTCAAAAATAAAGATACTAGGGCCATGATGGCGAAACTATGGCATGTGTGCCACAGGTGGCACATGGAGCCATATTTTCTGGCACAGCAGCTGTCAGCTCTGACACACATGTGCATGCCAGCCAGCTGATTTTTGGCCTTCCAGAGGGCTGGGGGAGGCTGTTTTCACCCTCCCCGAGCTTCAGGAAGGCTTCCGGAGGCTGGGGAGGGTGAAATACAGCCTCCAACGAGCCAATCGGAAGTTCAGGAATGAACCTCCAGTTGGTTCGTTGGACCTGTTTTTTGCCCTCCACAGCTTCCGGAGGCTTTCCTGAAAGCCTGGGGATTGTGAAAAACTGTCCCAACGGGCCAAGTGGAAGTTCAGAAACCATCTGCTTCCAGCTTCTGGAGGGCCTCCAGGCAGCTGGGGGAGGCCGTTTTCGCCCTCCCCAGGCTTCAGGAAAGCCTCCAGACCCTCGGGAGGGGTAATGCACGCATGCGCAGGGGGGCAGTCACACGCACATGCGCGGGGGGGGAGGATTGAATTGGTTTGGGCACCCACACAATTTTGGCACACCATAAGAAAAAGGTTCGCCATGACTGTACTAGGGCTTCTGACTGCCCTGGATTTAGTTCACAGGCTTCCAAAACTGATTATGAGAATCATATGAGATTATGAGAAAAATGATTTGAGAGTAATTGTAACAAAGAGCCAATTAGTTCACTGGTTAAAGCACCATGCTAGAAACCAGGAAACTGTGAGTTCCAGTCTCGCCAGGTGGCTTTGGGCCAGTCACTTTTTCTCCGCCCAAACCATTTGTCAGGGTTCTTGTTGTGGGGAAAAAAGGAGGAGGAAGGAATATTATGTATGTTTGCCACTTAGAAGGTAATAAAGGTGGGATAAACATAAATACAGACGTAAATAAAGCAAAATTTTTCATTTTAAATATTGTATATAATGCTGCATGCTGCCTGGAGTCATATAATGGAATTGAGCAGCTTATAAATTGAATATACTTAAAATATTTCCTCACATAGCAGCTGATGCAATCTGGAGATGCAATATAAAACCTGTAGTATGTAAATCTTTACAATAATAATAAATATATATGTTACATATGTATTATCTCAAAGCTATGTGTGGATGGGACCAATTATTTCAAATACAACATGACTATTGGCCAGCAACAGAGTCCATCCCTGCTTTATATGTTTTTAGAATATAATAGATATTTTCATTGACTTACCACTGACTTTGTAGTTGTTGGCTGCTGGATACCTTAAATAACATATACTGGTCTTTGACCGAAATAAACTTTGATATCTTGCCCACCCTCCAGTTTTTCAATGTAGAATCTGATTTATTACTGGGCAACCTCACTTTTAAGTATATATATTTTTTATTTGAAGTACGGTACATATATGACATACTAAGATTTAAAATTGACATGTAGCTCATAGTTTTCATTTCTTGATATAATGCCAGGAATTTCTGAAAAAAATATTCTGAGTCTACAGATTGAAGTTTGAGAAATATTCTTAGATCTGAGTAAGATTACTTTTCTGGGAGCTGCCAATACTGAGAAATGTCTTGAGCCATGAGGTGATTAAGAAAAGATCAAAAAGTACAAGAAGTCAAAGAAAGCTAAAACTAGCTATTCCTTAAGGTTAAAAGGGACTGAGAAAAATACGAAAACGTTATAGGTTTGACAAGGCATAAGTAATCATAAAGTGTATGCAGGTTTCTTCCCAAGAAAGAGGAATGTGGATGGAAGACACATGAAAATACACATTTTCCTATGAAAATGTGTAATGATTTACAATGTGTAAATTGGTAAAATACAGTCTAGTGTTGCAACACCTTCCATAGACTTCAAAGAAAAATATATATATATCATGCTGCTGTATTGAGTCCAGTACAACATTGAACTAGTTCTAGGAGTATTTATTGTCATAAAACAATAGATCAAATTAGAATTATCACCATATGTGAAAATATTTCCCCTACCATCCATTTATTGGCTAAAGCAGGCTTCTTAATATGGTTACCCTTCAAATGTGCCAGACTACAACACCTATGATCCACTAGTCATCATGGATAACGGATGGTGGAACTTAGATTCAACATAACATGTTCAACATAAGTCTCTTTTCTAGCCATACGTGCAACTCAGAGAGGCCTCTAAAGCATGAATTCTAATATTAACTACCCTGCTTCCCGAAAATAAGACCACCCAATCGGACTTTTGAGCGCATGCACTAAAATAAGCCCTCCCCAAAAAATAAGCCCTCCCCCAAAAATATTGTAACACAGCAGCAGCCATGAGGTGACCATGTTCGCCGCCTCCTGCACCTCAAAAATAATAAGACCTCCCTCAAAATAAGGCCAAGTGTTTATTTTGGGAGTTTTCAGGGAAACACGGTAGATGTCAAACTTTTTTATCTGCTGAAGATTTTCAGTAGGTAAGACATCCCTTATTCTGCTTAATAGTGTGGCTTTTTGTAGACGTCTGTTTATGTAACCATGTTCTATAATTCTGACATGACTGATTAACGCTACTTGTTACTTGATTGATTAGACAGCATACTAAAAAGCAAAGACATCACTCTGCCAACAAAAGTGTGTATAGTCAAGGCTATGGTTTTCCCAGTTGCAATGCACGGGTGTGAGGGTTGGGCCTAGTTACCTGCGGGATCGCGTCCTGCCCCATACATCCCTGCGACCCACTCGCTCACACAGGGAGGGGCTGCTCCGGGTGCCGTCCTCTAGAGAGTGCCAGGGGGCGGTGCCCAGGAGTAGGGCCTTCTCTGTGGTGGGCCCTACCCTTTGGAATGACCTCCCCCCAGACATCCGGACAACAACCGATCTTCGCTCCTTCCGCATGAAGCTGAAGAACTACCTGTTTTGTCAAGCCGGCCTGGCATAAACGTTACAATCTTGCCACCCCAGGTCATTTTATAATGGGAAATTTTGTTTTTAATATTTTTTGGTTTTAAACTTTGTAAGTATGCTTATTTATGGACTTGTTTTTACCTCCTCTGCACGATATATGGTGCTATCTTGATTATTGCTCTGTACGTCGCCCCGAGTCCCTGTGGGGAGAGGGGGCGACTAATAAGTTCAATAAAATAAATAAATAAATAAATAAATAAATAAATAAATAAATAAATAAATAAATAAGAAAGGCCAAAGAATTGAGGCCGTTGAACTATGGTGCTGGAGAAGACTCCTGTGAGATCCTTGAACTGCAAGATGATCAAACCAGTCAATCCTAGAGAATATCAACCCTGACTGCTCTTTAGAAGGCCAGATCCTGAAGATGAAACTCAAATACTATGGCCACCTAATGAGAAGGAAGGACTCACTGAAGAAGAACCTAATGCTGGGAACCTAATGCTGGGAATGAGGGCAAAAGAAGAAAGGATGACAGAGAATGAGGTGGCTGGATGGAGTCACTGAAGCAGTCGGTGTAAGCTTAAATGGACTCCAGGGGATGGTAGAGGACACAAAGGCCTGGAGGAACGTTGTCTGTGGGGTCGCGATGGGTCGGACACGACTTCACAACTAACAACAACAACTTGTGTAACTGTAGCAGTTAAGCTCTGCCATTAAGAGGTAATTGTCTAATTGTAAAAATATAAAATGTTAGATTTTCATATAATGGTTACTTTCACCAGAAGTTTTTTTTTTAATTATACTGTACCTATCTTCTTAGCCGCTAAAATATGGGAAATAAGTCACATGCTACTTTGTATCTCAGCAAAATATGTGCCTTTCATTTTGCAAACAGATTCACGAGTCCGATTCACTCTAGTTTCAAAAAACAAGAGTAAGGAGGAAAGGGACACCAGATGGATTTGACTTCTGACTGGCAAATGAAGATCCAGAACTTTTGTTCTTTGTGGGGAGGGACGCTGGAGTGAGGAGAGAGAGAGAGATCAAGGTGTTGGGGGGCAATATGCTGACTCCATAAACCGCTTAAAGAAGGCTGTGAAGCCCTGTGAAGCAGTATATAAGTCGTAAGTGCTATTGCTACTGAGCAGCCTTGCAGCTCTTCCATGCAACACAAGGGCTACATAGGAAGGATTACCAGTGGGGTGGGGTGGTTCAGCGTCCCGAATGAATATTAGAAAAATCTCCATTCGGCCAAACCACCTGGCAGGTGTTTGCTGAAGATTCTCGGTCATCCAGGTGGAGCTGTCAGGAAGTTGAGTGGGCTTCTTTTTTTTCTTATGGGTGCGGAACGTTTTGCGGCTTATTTCGAACCCACAAGTCAAGAAGTCTAATTGCCCCCAGCTCGACTTCCAGGCACGCCGCAGATGTGGATATAGGGAATAAAGCAAGCCTGAGGAGCATACCTCCGCTTCGGAAGAGGCTGAGACGCTGGCGGGCGAGCGCAGCAACGGTGCGTTGCTGGTCACGTCGATGAGCCTGGAGCAGGCAGAGCCCGCACGGGAACTGCCAGCGCTTCTCATGTTCCCGCGCACCGGCAGCGCGCGAGCACCGGGCTGCTTTCCTTCGGCGTTCGGGTGACCCGGGGAATAACCCAGCCGGGCGCGTCCCTAACAGCTACCTGGGTTTCTATGTCAACCGCCCCCGTGGATACACAGCTGGGGCTGTCGATTAGAGAGCCCGCCCTCTCGGTGGTTCTCGCGAGACGCCTTCGAAAGAGCGTCTGCCTAAAGTTTGCTTTTATTTGGGGCTTTGGGCAGCTTTTCCTGCCATTCACCCTTGGGAAATGTTCGTGCATCTCGTCGTTCATAGGCCGTCCGTCTCGCGAATGCGACTCGGGAAGGCTAAGAACACGTTAAAAATTAGGAGATCAGCAAAATTTAAAGACATATAATAGCAAGGGAAGGTTTCCTTAGGGAACCAGAAAAAACCCGATAGTTTTATCCTAGGCATAGAGAAGAATGTATATAAAAAGCATACAACTTAAAAGCATACAACTGTTAAGGTATAATATAACCATCCATATAATTATATCGGGTCTTTCTTGGCAACGTTTCAGCGAGGTCTCACTGTAAATATGGGGACGGCAGCTCCGATCACGCTTTAAGCCCTGAAGATGGCGAGTGAAACCTCGCTGAAACGTTGCCAAGACAATCTCAATCTTACAGGGGAACAGACCCGAATACAACAAGACCAGCATAACACATACTGATCTGTCCTTTATTCCCTTTTCTTATATTAATCCTGAGAAGCATTTCATTTGAGGAACTTTTCTATTCCCAAGAGATTTTCAAAAGGTTACCTCCTAATCTTCTTTTAAAATCGTTAGCTTCTAATATGTTACATAATGTACTGATGGGTTGCTTTTAATAGTGCAAGTATATCAGCTGCTTGGCTTAATTGTGCCTTATATATTACTGAGGTGTGAAACATAGTAGCAGTCTCAATTCACGCTGCTTTTTCACCATTGTGATATGCTAAATCACAAGAATGATTCACAATGTTTTGGAATATATATTTTGTAATCCTTTTTCTTGCATGTGGCTGCTGAATTTAATAATATTGGCTTTTTACAGTTGAACAATAAGTAGCTCAAAATATTCTTTTTGGAGATAATTGAATTCCAGAATGGATTTTCAAGAAAGATTACTATCTTTCCTATGCTGGAAATGTAATAAATTTGATTTTAGTGTCTTAGTCTCTCCACTGGTAGTTCTTTTGGGGTTAGATATTATTACTATGAGGCATCAGTCAGTGGGAAGGATTTTAAGGTTTAAAGACATTGTCATGTTGAATTATACTCCCAAACATTAGAATTCATCTATTTGGGTATATTGCCTTTGGACTGTTGCAAAATAATGTGATTGTGAACTCCTGGAAAGAAATACTTGTATCAGTTTGAAAGATTAGTTTAGTCAGCTCTCAGCCTTTGAGCTGATGCTTTATTGGTGGAAAGGCAAGTACAAGCAAAGCTATTCTATAATTTAAGGTTAAATTGTTGGTTAGAATTTGATTTGTGTTTATTATAAAAAAAGTAGAGAAATATGCTGTCCATTCCTTTCATGTTAAGTGCCCTCCCTCCCATTTTAGTATGTATTATTTAGTGCTCTTTTATGGATATAATTGAATTGTTTGGAATAAAACCACATAAGTTTTCAATTGTTGCTTTTTTTCCACTTCATACAAAATTCAATATGTTGTCTCATAATCCTACTGAATAGAAAAGCAAGTTTTTTAAAAAAGCAACTTTCGGTACATATTTTTCTTCACATTCTGTATTTGTAAACATCCTTCTAATTGACAGCATATTGGGAGCGGACTTATTAGTTGTGTGTAAAATTCATTCTTCCTAAAGACCGCCTTTTGCACATCTCTATTGGTTCTTCTTTAATAGGAGAGCACCAGGAAATAAAAGATCAGGACCTAGTCTGAGAAGTAAAGCAAAGCAAAACTCTGAAGAAAATAGAAAATCACTTTTATATTCTTGCCAATAAAATTATATGGAAGCAGTGATGAAATCATAAAGAATCAAGCTTGTATTGAAGATTCTACTTACATTCTTAAATGTGGATTCTAATCTTTGACCTCTTCGATATAAGTCCTAAATTACATTTTATGAATATTTTTATGCAAAGAACAAAAAATGACATTTCTTCAAGTTATTCTAATTCAAGTTATTTGTTTCTGAAATATTCCACTTCTTTGGTCTTTGTTGGCTTCTACAATTCAAAAGAAATTATAAATGAGAATTTATGATTTAGCTGTCTACTTAGAAGACATTAACAGTATGGAATTGTTTTCTATAACAAAACATGTTACAAAAAGTGTTTATTTATATGTTCTATGAGTACTTATGTGAAAAACTCACCAAAAGAAGATCTTAGCCGAAATGTAGTTATATTAAAAAAATCAGCATCTCTCTTTGTGATTGTAATTACACAAGTTAAATGTGAAAGCAGCCTAAGAAATGCACTACTGCTGAAGGTCATCTTCCTTAAAAGTCATTTTTCAGCATATAAAGTCTACTAGTAAGAGTTTGTAAAATCCAGAGCACTTAGTTAAAAAAAAAAACTTAGATAAGCTTTTAATCCTTTTTTGTGGAAACTTAGAAAGCAGTTTCAATTTTCTACTTTGGCAAATTTCCACAACAGATGACTATTTTTTTAATTATTTACTAGTAGAGGGAATGTGGGATTTTCATGACCCTGTTAGATATATTTCAGCTGACTTTTTAAAGTCTGCTAATTTCCTTTCCAGGAGGAAAACTATCCATCCTATTAATAAAGTCAGAACAATGAAACAAAGCCTTTGTTCCTCTTGGGGACCACTTTGCCTGGTGTATGATGATTGCCAGAACTTTGGAGAGGATGTTACAAGCAGATTAAAAATGTTTCTAATGACTAGTAAACATTCCAGCACCCAGAATTTATTACTTTTCCCCAAAACTTAGGAAGTATCCTGTTTACATAAATATTTAAAATAAATTAAAGAAAAATAAAAGGTCACAATTACAGAGAATGGTGAAACAGAATTTTTCAGAATTCTGGTAATTAACGAATGAATATAACTCTGTCACACTGTATCTTCAGATCTTATCTTGTTCCAAGAGGCTTATACCTGTTTCTAATTTAGGTGATAAACACAACATGGACAGAGTTGGCCAGAAGTTCAGGAACACAGATGTATTAACATGCTGTTCATTCGTGGGTAAGCCAAAATCTTGAAGAATTTACTTTGTGAATATTTATCTCTTCTTCATATTTGTTGTATTCAAATCTGCCTTTATGTGGGTCTTTGTGCATATGTCTAGAAATAATAATGTTCCTCATGAATTCTGCCTTCCAATTCCATGAAAACATAACCATAGCAACTCTGTGGAGACAGAGATCTTTTGGAAGATCTTGTTGTTGTTGAGTCAAAGGAAAGCATTATTTTCTGCAGAAAATATATAATTCCTTTTCTTTTTTTTTAGTGAAGAGAAAGAACTTTAGCACTTATTAAGTACTAGAGTAAATTTTGTGGATCCAATCGGAAGTAGCACAATATTGAAGAAAATCAGGTTTTGTTACAACGATCACTGGGATGCCACCTTTATAAGAGGGACTCTGAAGGATGGAAAAGCAAAGGTTTTTATAGATGGTGAGGGCCACAAGGGAAATCCTAGTGACCTGATTTGCCAGCCCCTGGGCAGATCCTTGTCAATGTATTTGGCATTCTGTTGTTAGGCAAAATGGGCCTTTCAAGGAGGGCAGCAGAACTGGGAAAGTCCATTGATGAAGGAGATGGAATGTTGAGGTGATCAGTTGACAGAAGATAGAAGGTTGGGGTTTCTCTATGTTACAATTCCTTTGTAAAGCTGCCCTTGGGCTGAGGTGAAGAGTTTCTATTATTTGGTTTGGATGACATTGCACAGGGCTTTGTCTAGAGGCAAGAAAAGTCAGTTTGGGTCTCATGCACAGCATTAAATAAAGTGATGGAGTAGGTTTACCTCTACTCATGTCTAAAAGATAGAGAAAAAAGAGTATATAGGCTCTGTTCGTTAGATTTATTTTGTTCATTAAACAGAATTTATACTCAGATAATTGAAAAGACAGATTCCTTGTATGTACTTTTGCAAAGTTGTAACCTATTAAATACGCAAAATAATTTCACCACAATTTAATTAGAAATTAATTTCATTCTTTTGCTTCCATTAAACTTTGCAGTAGCATAAATACCAGCATAAAATCAAACTAACCCAGCATTCAATTTTTCTGAGTCAAAAATCCACCTACATGCAATGGAAAAGATGTTAACCACTGAAAGTCATCTAGAAACATGTGCTTAAATGGAAAGAAAAATTCTGTTTGAAATACTGACATGAAAAAGCTTGCAGTGGCAAAAAAATGTGTAACAAAGAATAAAAGGAAGTTATAAGGTTTTTAAAAAATTGAAAAGAAAAATGTGGAAAGCCCATATTAGACTATTCAAATGTAATCAGTTACAAATTTTCTAGATTTTTTTTAAAAAGACAAATACAATTAACTCAAAATGCATTCCTATTGTATGAACAGTCTAGAACAGTGGTTCTCAACCTTCCCAATGCCACGACCCTTTAATACAGTTCCTCATGTTGTGGTGACCCCCAACCATAAAATTGGTGTCTCGGTTCCTAAGACCATCGAAAATATGTGTTTTCCTATGGTCTTAGGCGACCCCTGTGAAAGGGTCGTTCGACCCCCAAAGGAGTCCCGACCCACAGGTTGAGAACCACTGGTCTAAAAAGTAATAGTTTTACTCATTTAGATGTGGCAAAAGAACTATTTCAATATTATAGGACTGTTACATACAGATATAGCAATTAAATACTTGTGTACCTGAATGTTTCTGTTTACAATAAGGTACACCAAGCTTACAAATAAAAATGGCTTTAGGTGTATTACATACTGCATTGGTAACGTTTACAGGAAATATCAAACTAAAATTATTTGATGCATTGTCTGCATTTAGGATAAACATGAATTGGTGCCAAACAAAAAATATGAGTATATAAGTTTTTTGACCAATGAAGCCAGGAAGAAAAAGCATTTGTTTCTGTTCTTAATTGCCACATACAAGCAAAATATTGATAAGAGATTTGATAAGCGTCTTGCTCAGATAAGAATTTCTCATACAGTACTAGCATAAATCAACAGACAAGACATTCTAGTGACTGAGAAACAGGTAAGTGAGCATACACATAAGCCTTGTATACAGTCACATACAATAGATTTTATCATAATGAAAATTAATATCAAATGCACAAGGCATTTAATATTAATTTTGCTTCTACTGTAGAGCCTTTGGACATTTTTGGGGACAATTGAAGCACAGAAATTCTTGAACATCTGTGCATGTTCTCTGTTAAGAGTGGTCACAGTGCTTTCTAAAGTTGCATACTTTTTTTGTGGAAGAGTTCAAAGCACCAGGATTAGACGGCAAGTTTTAATAGGCTCCAAAGGCATTCTCCCTGGCAAACTATCTTCCTAACTGTAATTCATGCTCATATTTTTGTTACACTTTATAAGGATTGCTTAACTTTTTAAAACCTTAAAATAAATGCCAAAAAAAGCATAGGAAAAATGAAACAATTGCTAATACAGGTAGTCCTTGACTTACAACTTCATTTAGTGACCACTGAAAGTTACGACACTTAAAAATGTGACTTATGACCGTTTTTCAGTTACTTTTGCAGCATCCCCATTCAAATTCAAGTGCTTGGCAACTGGTTCATTTTTATGACCTTTGCTGTGTCCAGGGGTCGTGCTCTCCTTTAGCGACCTTCTGATAAGCAAAGTCAATGGGGAAGCCAGCTTCCCTTAACAACCCAGTTAATTTATCAACTGCAGTGATTCATTTAACAGCTGTTTAAGAGGAAAGGTCGCAAAATGGGACAAAACTCACTTAACGAATGTTTCACTTAACAATCAAAATGTTAGGTTCAATTGTGGCCGTAAGTTAAGGACTACCTGTATTATTTACCCTGTACATTATCCTGCTCCTGGGGTAATTCAGATTCAGGACAAGCACAATTTTTGATTTTAGGGAAGATGTAGAGTAGACTATTCATATGGAGTCTTGAAATCTGTCTGCAGTCCTGTCCTTCCTTCCTTTATAAAGTACACTTAAAAGTTACTGCCTTCTATTCTCAGCTGTTATTATAAAACAAGCACAAAACTTGTGAGCCTTGGAAAGAGCTTCTTTGGCCTGCTGTTTAAAATGAAAAGGAAAGGGGGGGGGGAGGCTAAGAAAAAGAAGAGTATCACAACCTCCATTAGGCTCTGTCTCCATCTGCTGCTTGCTTCAGCACTGCCCACCACAATCTCTAACAGACTGTTTCTAAAGAGAGGAAGAGCCTTTACAGACAAAAAGAAAATGTTGTCCGTTCCTGTTATGGCAATCAAGCGATCCAAGTAATAAAACAAGAGCAAAACAATTCCATTTTCTTCATTTAAGAATCATTTTGTATTCTTTTCCAAGTAAAGGGAGAAGGGTTGGTGAGAGCACAGACCCAAAAGGAAGAACATTGTTTCAAAATAACCTTCCCAAGCTTTGTATGTCAGGTTGTACCTTCCAGTATTTCTTATAGCGCAACGTATAGAATAAGACTTTCATTAAAATAATCAAAAGATCACTGTAAAATAAAACTTTGTTCCAGAAATATTTTCTGATTTGAGATACAGAATACATAGTTCTGCTAGGGTATCTGCCTTATCAGCTGAATTGATAGAAGCAATTATAAAAATATTCTCATAAGCCTAACTAGACAATAACTGTTTGAAAGAAACTTTACGTCTTACAAAAACCCTCATCAAAATACTTGAACAAACTGCAGTTAATGATGAGTAGCAGTGATGAACAATTCTCTAATGCCCATTATAACTCACCAACCAGGCTTAGGTGGAATCATTACAATAGCCATGGGACAAATTTATTTAGATTAGGAAATAACAATTAACTATAAATGTATCACCTAATATGTAGAATAAACAGTCCAATATATAAATAGATATCTCCCATGGCTGTTAACTATGATTCTTTCCTCCCTCCCTCCCTTCCCTTTCCTCCCCCCCCCCTTATTTCTGGGACTCTTCCTACTCATTCCTAGAGTTATTACCCTTCTCAGCATGCCATTAATAATATAAATGAGCACAAGAAGCCAGGCAGATGTGAAGATGTAGTCACAACACCTTGACAGTCTATTGTGACAAAGACTGCTGTCTCTGATCAGTTTGCCTTCAATGTTAATTGATAGAGCAAGCCTGAAGGACACTCACAACTGGATTATTTCTTTTTAATACTGTGCAACAACACATGTAGTTCTCATATTGGATAATTTAATTCGAAGCCTTTAGTTTTGCCATTTGAGAAGTCATTTTATTTAACATCGTGTTTTTTTCTGAACAAGATTAAGCTCAAGCAGCATTGTGTTTTATGTTAACACAGCAGAGTCAAGCACGTCAACTAATGTAGTAGCTTTGGCTGTTGTTTCTTGTTCTATATTTATATTAGTTAAAAATAAAGTACGACAGAGGACAAATTTGATCTTTTCTGATGATTTAAAAGAGGTCACAATTGCATATCACTTTAAAATAACAGCATGGCTCATGGAAGAAAATAGTAGTGCACACTAAAAATCAGTGGCCTTCCAAATTAGACCATTAATCAGTTTTTAGCACAGTGCCATTCTTCATACTTTGCAAACCTATCAGGAAGTAGCATCAAACTGAATTATTCCATATTTACCACTTATCATCCACTCAGGGTCAACATTCATGAGCTTTTCACCTTGCCCAGGTTTCAAACCAACCTGAGTATCAGATTTCAATGTCCTTAAGCTACAGAGTGGTGCAGGCTGAAAATTGTTCAAGGCTTGGTGGAATGGCACTGTGAATTCCCACTTTCGATCACCTGTTAGCTTTCTATAGTTCAAATCACCTTTGAAAATAATTAAGCTTGATTTCTGTAACTCAGTGTACAAATCTGGAGCAATCTGAGCCATACTAGAAAATTCATGTGGCAAAGTCCAGAACATGTGATCATGATAAATCCAAACACCATTTTTCAGATAGCCCTCCCAGGAGACACCACATCTAGCCATCCATTTATGATTAGATGCCTTCATCTGTCCAATTGTCCAATCCAGGTCATGTTTTGTAGTATCTGACACATACCATGGAAAACTTTTCCCATGGAAATGAATTTCAGTAACCAAGTCTGAGGATATCAAAAAATCACCCAAAACAAGATCAGTAATGAGTTCAAAACCAGCATTATCCAGAACTATGTCAAGCCTAGTTGGTGTTTTGTTTTTGTTTTTGTTTATAAGCAGTGACCAAAGTTTTTCCATGTGATCCACCAAGATAAATTTTTTTAATTCTTCCACAGATTGTAATGGGTCAGACTTCTGAGAATTATCCGCCCCAGCTGAAATAGATAGATCACACTTATTGCCCCATAATGAAACCTAAAAAAAGAAGAGATTGCATGTTAATTTTTGGTAAATAGACAATTCTTTGATCTACTAAACCTAATCCAATAGCCTGCCAAAGCAAACTGCATTTCTTACAAAGAAGGGGGAAATGACATACTGTACAGCTTCCTTCCAAACCTCTGAAAAAGTATTGAATCAGTGTGGTCCAAAGCAAAATCAAAACATTCCCATTCTAGTTCAGCGACATGCTTTACATAACCCTAGCTTTCAGCCACTATTTTGAACAGTTGGGATAATATTCGTTACTTTGGATAAAACAAACGTTTTAAAATTCTGATAGTATGCATAGTTTTGCAGCAGTTCTTGGACCTGGAAACATGGTAGCGTGTTTCCCCGAAAATAAGACAGGGTCTTATTTTCTTTTGACCCCTCAAAATATTGATTGGGTCTTATTATCGGGGGCGCTTATTGTTTTGGGGTTGCCAGGTGGCTGCTCTCTTGCAAGTGGGCGCCCGAAGAGCCAGGCACAGTCTCAGGGGCAAACGGCTGTGTTGCGCTGTCACAGCAGCGCAACATACCAGCCTTGAGGTGACCACGCTCATGAGCAGCCACCCGGTAACCCCCCTTTCCAGCCGGGCAGAGCGCCACTCACGGACCCAGTAATATCCCAAAGGCGCTAAGCCGCGTGGTGCTCTGCCATCCCCCCAGCTCCTGCAGCTTGACGCATTCGGGATACCCTTAGGTCAATGCATGGCGCTCAGACCGGCTAGAAAGGGAGGTTGCGCGAGCGCCTGTTCCGTCCCCAGCTGGTGTGCCTCCCAACCTCACTACGCCCTGGCCCAGCTCTCCCTGCAGGGCCAGTGTGCTGCCGCCGCCACGGCACCCCAAACATAACCTATTCTCCGGCTTCCAAACTCCAGAGATCCGCAGCCGAGTCTTTCGGCAGCGGCCGCTCTAGGAGTATGCTCTATGGTCGTGGGTTGGCTGAGGCAGGGCGTACTCCCAGAGCATACAACCATAGAGCGTATTCCCAGAGCGGCAACTTCCGGAAGACTTGGCATCCTACCTCCGTGCTTTGGAAGCCTAGAAAAAGCCATGCGGTGGTGGCGGGCAGAGGTGCCCTGGCTCTGTGAGGAGAGTTAGACAAGGGCATCGTGAGGCTGGGAGGTGCGCAAGCGGGGAGCGGAAAAGCCACTAGTGCAACCCCCCTCTCCAGCCATGCAGAGCCCCATTCACTGACCTAGGGGCATTCTGAAGGCGCCAAGCCGCGGGAGCCGGAGGGTGGGGAACAGGCGCTCACGCGGCTTGACGATACCCCTAGCTCAGTGAATGGCGCTGTGCCCGGATGGAAAGGGGGGTTGCCGGGCGGCTGCTCATGAGTATGGTCACCTTATGGCTGCTGTGTAGTGCTGCTGCAACAGCGCAACACAACCGTTCGGCCCTGAGGCTGTGCCCAGCTCTTCGGGAGCCCGCTCGCAAGAGAGCAACAGCCCGGCAACCCCCCTCTCCAGTTGGGCACAGTACTGCTCATTGACCTAGCGGTATCCTGAAGGCACCAAGCAATGCGAGCCTTCCTCCCCCCCCCCCCGTTCCTGTGGCTTGATGCCTTCAGGATACCACGAGGTTGGTGAGTGGCGCTCTGCCTGGCTGGAGAGGGGGGTGTCCAGGGGGCTTATTTTCAGGGGAGGGCTTACATTTTTGCCCACCCGAAAAATGTGTCATGATCTTATTATTAAGACGGTATTGCTTACTGTTTTTGAAATATGGAAATATAAACAAGCATCAGTTTTACCTGAATTAGGTTACAAAAATCCTCTTTCAAACGTTTTTCATCTAAGCCATCTGTATTTTTCAACATTTCTTGGAGACAAGAACTTAAAGCAATCATGGCTTGCTGAGATTCAAAAAAAGCATGTTTCTTTTCTTCTTTAAATACATCATAGGTGGTGATTGGTGGACTAAACAAAAGATGTTTTTAGATTAGTTTCTGATATCATTAGCATCTAAAACACATGCATATTAAACTTTTTCCTTCAGACTGTATATCATATTGAATATATTAATTACTTTTCATTAAATGAATCTTGTTGGAAATGCACAGCATGAGATTATATTAACATGTTCAATTATACCTAGTATTATTTTTCAATAACAATCCATACTGGGAGATCTTTCATTTGATCATAATAAGTGGAAATGGGTTTGCCAATGGCTTACCTTATTCTTTCCCCCTCATTAATACATACATATGGACATACATCTTTTTGACTTAAACAAGTCAAAATAATTATAATTCTCCTCACTTCTTAATGTTGTTGCTGTTCCTTATCAGTTTTCATTGGCTAAAATAATTAAAGGAATGCTTAACTAAAAGATATATTTCACAAAAAGGCATATATAAACTCACATTACTCTACTGATCAACCATTATATTCTAACATAGAAAAGAACATGGAACAGGGCTACACAGCATCTTTGCATGACTGAATAAGCAAGAGAGAAAATTCATTATTATTTCTATTTTAACTTGAATTACCAAACAAAATTTACATGCAATCCTGAATGACATTGAATTTTTGAACAGGTTAGTTTTATGACAAAGTCCTTCTCTAGTTCAGCCTCAATGAATAAAGGTGAGTTTGAATCCATGCTCTAGCTCACCATGATAAGATGTGGATTTAATGGAACTTGGAGGCTCAGTTCAGACAAAAGTGAAACCACAACGAATTTGCTTAACTTTACCAGTCTGTACAAATCGAAGAGAGTACTATTTGTGGCAAGCCATTATTAAGATTAATGATATTTATTAGTCCCCTATATTTAAAAGAACCCTGAATGATTTCCAAAGCTAAAACAAGTTGAACCCGTTTAGTACTGGAATGTTAGGGCTGTTCTCTGGAATGGAAAATCAGATAGCCTTGGGGGGGGGGGGGAGGCAACAGCAAGCACTTTTTGAAGTGTGGCTGAGGTAATTGCATGGATCAAGCTTGACTTGAGGGCAATTTTTGTGTATCTTTTTCCTCAAATATTTAAACAAAAAGAGACAAGAGCATACAAGCTTACCTCTGAATAACAGCTTCATGAATTCTACGATACATGTAACACTCTGTATACAACCAAGGAGATTGAAACCAGCTTGGTGGTTCATTTGATACATTTTTATGATATTCTAAGTACTGGTTCCACAGAGTAGTATCAGGGAGATTATCATTCAGTGCAATCAGCGGCTTGTCTGTCTGCAACTCATTCCGCAACTTGGAAAGATAGGCTATAGCTTTCTTTTCTGCTTCAATGCCTTTCTAAAATAAAGTGAAAATGTTTCTAATTCAAGTGTTTATGCTTACTAAATTTACACTGTAATAAAGTATATTTAATAATATGTTTTAAGCATATTGAAAGTATTGGTGTTGAGACTCAAAAATATCCTGACACAAAGCTCAGTATGGCAACCATTTTAGTGACCTTAATGAATTAAACTAATAGCCAAATGAATATTTGTGCTATGCTGAAAATGGAAGCAAGTGAATAAATATGACCTCAAGAGGATAATAAAAGTGTGATCGATTTTAAAAGAGGTTTCTTTATTCTTAATGTTTACATAAACTGAATGTAAAAGTAGAGGAATGGCAAACAATAAGACAATGGTAAATTAAAATGTATCTTTCATGAATCATCAGTTTGCGCTGGTGATAGGTTTGAACATCCCAATGATGCTATGAGATATAGTATTGAAAATATCCATACTCAAAATACTCATCCACAACAATCAGGTGATAGTTAAGGGATTAGATTAAACACAATTCATTGAAGTATTTTGCCAAATGGTCATTTACAATCAGGGCAATGTCAGCACAATACTGGCAGATGACTACAATTGAGCCCAAAATTTCTGTTGCTAAGTGAGACATTTGTTAAATGAGTTTTGCCCCATTTTATGACTTTTCTTGCCCCAGCTATTATGTAAATCACTGCAGTTGTTAAGTAAGTAACATGGTTAAGTGAATCTCCCTGTTGACTTTTGCGTGTCAGGTTACAAATGATGATTACGTGACTCTGGGACACTACAAGAGTCATAAATGTGAGTCAGTTGCCAAGCATCTGAATTTTGATCGTGACCCTGAGGATGCTGCAATGGTCATAAGTGTGAAAAATGGTCATAAGTCACTTTTTCAATACTGTTTTAACGTTGAATGGTTACTAAATGAACAGTTGTAACTTGAGGACTACCTGTAGTCAGATACAGTCCCAAAAATTAATAAAATAATCTTGAGTTCAATGCAAGTTAATTGTTGTTATAGTGATCCAGTCAGAAATGCAGAGGAAGTACCAGGTTACTGAAATACTAAAATTGGAAGTACAGTATCACATGGAATTCAATGAAAAATTGGTCCTAGCAAATGAAACAAAGGGGGAGAAACCAACATGGGTTTTAAGAAGATACAATATTTATCACAAATATCTTCTTCCAATAATCTAAAAGATGATGGTATATATCAATATCACTGAATGGATCACACCAACGTAAACTATATACTCTGAAAGTAAAGTTGAAGATGTTACATTAAATCAGCAAAAACAAGGGTTAGTGCTGGATTTAATAATTAGAATGCCTGAAGTTATCTTTAATGTAAGATCATTAAAGATGAAGCAAACAACACTTTCTCAAAATGTAAAAAGATGAAATGGCTGTCTGCTGTATTGAAAATAATAAAAGGAAGTGAAATGCTGAATACTCAAGATACTGAATATCTTCTGGAGGGGGGGGGGGGGGGAGGGTGCAAAAGCCAGCCTGCTATTCCACTCTGAAAAGAAGGGACCAAGGAAAGCCAACCCAGTGCAAATAGACACAGAAAAAAAATTAAAAAGGTAACAGACTTGACCTTCCTACACTCAAAACTGTACAATGAAGATCATAATAGCCATGTAATAAAAACATATTTACTGCTTGGAAGAAAACTATGGCAGAGCTAGACAAAATATGGAAGACATCAGACTTAGGACCCAGTGGGGTGGAAAAATACGTCCAAGGTCTGAGGGGACCCAATGGGATGGGAAACGGAGTACAGGGTGCCTTGGGTGGAGACGTTTCCTGGTAGGCCTGAGGAATGCCATATGTGAATTGGGGAGATGCTGCAGTTTGGCCATGGGCCTGTACTAGACCTCTCAGGGTCACCCCCACCCAAACCACTCTGTGCTGCGCTTAACTACCAAATGGGGAGAGCAATGAATGGTGTCATTAAGCGAGGCTGTTGCCGGCCACTATTGGGGGCCCTTATGCTGTTCAATATATATGTGTGTGTCTGTGTGTGTGTATGCATGTATGTATATATGTGTGTATGTACGTACGTACGTACGTACATACATACATACATACATACATATGTACATACATACATACATACATACATACATACATATATACATATATATATATATTCGTAGATTTTCATGGGTGTAGGTATGCTGGTCTTGTATTCGGGTCTTTTCCCATGTACGATTGAGATTGTCTTGGCAATGTTTCGGCGAGGTCTCACTCGCCATCTTCAGGCTGAGTTTTGGGCTTAAAGCGTGGTCGGAGCTGCTGTCTTTCTATAAGTCTTGGTGGGGGTGTATGGAGTGCTGGCTTTGTTTTAGTAAGTGGAATGATTGGTTGTGTGGTTGTATCGTGATTGGCAGATTGGTGCTGGCTGTGTGTCTTGTTGTTTCGTGTTATAAGGCCAGGGGGGGGTAGGTGGGGCTCGTTTGTTGACTAGGGCTGGTTTCCAGATGTCTGGTAGGCGGGAGGTATCATATGTTTATTCATGTTGTGGGGGTGTTTCTCTATTTTGATAGCTTCCATAATTATTCTCTTGTTGAAGTGTTCAGTTTTGGAGATTAACCTGGTTCCTTCAAAATTAATTTCATGTCCTGTAGCTTTAAGGTGCTGGAAAGTGGAGGAAGTTTTTTCTTTTTTTCTTATTGCGTTCTTATGTTCTGCGATGCATGCATTTAATCTCCTGTTCGTTTGTCCTATGTATGTTGCAGGGCAGATTTTGCATGGTATTTCGTAGACTCCTTGGTTTTCTAGCTGGATTTTGTCTTTGGAGTTTTGTCTAGGGAGCCATTGGGTTTTTTGTAGATTAGGACGTCCAGAAAGGGAAGTTGGTCAACCAATTACACTCTCTCACAAACGTATTAATCTCCAACGGATTCCAAAGAAAAACAATTACCAACCTAATCCAAAGGGAGACTCCCCCCCAAAACTGAGACACAGAACAGGAGAATGGCATCGCCCTCCTCCCTTACATCAAAGGCACCACAGATAAAATCAGCAAAATTCTCCACAAACACAACATCAAGACAGCCTTCAACACTGACTAAAAAATAGCCAACATCTTAAGAAACCCCAAAGACAAAATCCAGCTAGAAAACCAAGGAGTCTACGAAATACAGGACATGAAATTAATTTTGAAGGAACCAGGTTAATCTCCAAAACTGAACACTTCAACAAGAGAATAATTATGGAAGCTATCAAAATAGAGAAACACACCCACAATATGAATAAACGTGATGATACCTCTCCCTACCAGACATCTAGAACCAGCCCTAGTCAACAAATGAGCCCCACCCATCATCCATGCCGTTACAACACGAAACAACAAAAGACACACAGCCAGCACCAATCAGCACCAATCTACCAATCACAATACAACCACACAACCAATCATTCCACTTACTAAAACAAAGCCAGCACTCCACACACCCCCACCAAGATTTATAGAAAGACAGCTGTTCCGACCACGCTTTAAGCCCCAAACCCAGCCTGAAGATGGCGAGTGAGACCTCACCGAAACGTTGCCAAGACAATCTCAATCTTACGTGGGAAAAGGCCCGAATACTTTAAAAGATTTGAAACATAAATGAGATGATGCTCGGCAAGACAAACCTTGGCTAATCCAGTATACATCATGTCATTTGAAACAGGAAAACTTATATCTAGGTTATGCAGAACTAACTACAGAAAGTAGTAAGCACAATCAACATTTGTATTCATACAAGAATAAATCAGAAAGGGTCACATTTCTTACTTCTCCATGTTCTTCAAAGAACTCATGTTTATGTCGATGCAAAGTATCAATAACACGAGTCAGGATAAGAGGCAGCCTGTCTTTAATTGTATTATATGCAAAAGATCTATAAAAAAACAATATTACAGGCTTGTAAATAGCTTGAATATTACCAAATATTCAATATGAATTAGAATGTGAATTTTATTTTTAAAGTTTGGGCCCCTGAAAATCTTGAAATTAGTGTACAATTTAAGTCTAACCAATTATTCAGAGTGTCAGAGCCTTCCAGCTTTAACAATAAGGGCACCTAATAAAGCTGGAGGGCTCTGATACTATGTTAAAATTGTTTAGACTTAAACTGTACAGTAATTTTATGCCCTTCAAGGGTCCAAATTTCCAAAATAAAAAATTAACTACCCTATTTTTTAATGTGCTTGTAATGCACTATATATCTTGTTCAGTCTGAACAGGTCATATATATGTCTCTGCAATTTTCTCAGCAAGGTTTTCAGAGTGAGTGATTTTCCCAAAAAAAACCAGTTGGTTTTGCACCTATGATAGGACTATAAGTGAGGGTATTTCTAGCCCTGCACATTTACTTATTACACCAAAGTAATTCTTGGGAATAAACTGGGTGACTGGAATAATGAAATTCCTGATACATTTTCAATAAATACAAATATAAAATTGGGAACATTATACAGACCAAACTATTATCTATCAGGGTGGACATTTTATAATTTCTGCAAAATATCAATAGTGACATTTGCTTACTTTTAACACCAGTAATTTAATGAACAACATAAGCACAGCTGATTAATTTATACGTGGCCACTTTTGAATTATGGCAAATATTCGTAGCATTGGCCCGAATCGCTGGGTTTCGTTTATGCTTTAATGACTCGTGCAAACTTACAAAAATTGAACACTGAGCACACCGTGGTTCAATTAAGCATGGGTAAGTTAAGCCATGTCACCGGAATCTAGCCGAAAATAGCCATAAGCAAACTGGCCCAGCCTTCCGCAACCTGATGCCTTCCCAACGCTTTGGGATTGCAATTTCCCTCAAAAAACTGAGAGCTTTCGCAATTCAAACAAGCAGCCCCAAAGCAGAGCAGGAAAGAGGATTTCCAGAAACGCTCGGGCAGAAACTCCTCGTGTTGTGACACTCCACAATTTCAACCTTCTCAATCCCGACGCTTTATTCCTGCCCGCCCCCCTCCTCCCGTTTCCAAGCTACAAAGAGCCGGCGAGGGAAAGAAACGCACCCCTTGATCTTGCCCGTAAGAGAAGCCGGTAACCCCACCAACTGCGGCGTCGCCATTTTAATCATTATGACCTCAGCCCCGCAGACTGCGGCTGCTCAACTTTCAAGCCAACTCTCCTTCCTATTGGTCGGTTGACTTGGTGCGTTTATTGGTCAAAAAGGAGAGGCACGGGAATGCTGCGGGCGACTCGGGGGCGGCGGGGGGCGGGGAGAGGAAGCCAGGCAGAAAGCCACGTGAGGTCACCTGACGGCGAGGCGCGAGCTTTTCTTCCGCGCTCTTGGGTGGGTGGGGGAGCGGGGTGGATCCAAAAAGAGGCGAGGCGGAGAACATGATTGGACGAAGGCAGCACGTGGTGAACGGGGCTGAAATCGGTGTGGTGTTTTGCCACTCAAGAGGCGCGAGCGGGTTTGGGATTCAGGTAACGGAGCTGGAGCCCGGACGTTTGAGATAACTTTCTCTCTCTCTCTCTCCTTTGAACCTGGCTGCGGCCACCTCAACTTAGAGGAGCCGGGAGCTTCCTACCTGAGCGGGCCACTTCAGGTCAGGGCCTGACGGAGGTTGTGAGGAAGGAGAGGCGCCTTTTCCGATGGGCTGCTTAGCTTCTGTTTTTCTATTGGAATGAAAATATGGCTAAAATGGAAGTGGGGGGCGTATTTTATTTTATTTTAATGCGGTCCCTGCTGTTTTCCCCTCACGATCGGAATTAAGGGAGAGGTTTAGATTTTTATTCAAGCAAGACGATGTTCGGATGTAATCCAGCCAGTGGCACTGTTTGGTAGTGGGTCCGCGCATCCTTTAGTGAGCCGAATTTCCGAGAATAACATTACGAAGTTTAGTCCTCCTTATAAAAATACCTACCTATAATTTTTTTAAAAAAATGGCTTTCGGGGTTGGATCGGGCCTCACCTTTGAATACTTTCGGCGACGTATTCAAGAGTCGTGAGGTATTTATGTCGTCAGCACAAACTGATGGACGAAAGAATAGCTCTAGCTAATAGGCAAGCCGGCGTCCTGATGTTTTGAGGGTTCACTTTCTACCTGCAGTTGACAAGGCATTGTGAGCAAATAACAGTTCTCAGCATCCGATTGCGATTCTACATTCTTTACCTGTGAACTAAATGAGAACCCAGTTGGATGGTTTGGGCAGTGGTCTGGATGGGACTTAATCGAGCTTCCCTTCAAATGTGAGCTCTGGGAGACGATAAAGCCATACACTGTTTGGTATGTTAGTTGTAGCTATATTAATACAGTGCAGCCCATTATGTTTTGTAGGTTATGTTACTCCCATAGGACCTGCGTTTAACAATTCTTGAAATTGTTTTAGAATGCAGGGGGATAAACTATTGCTTTATTTTCATATAGATCTATTTTTGATGAAAACATGTGGCAGATTAGGTTAAAACTCTAATATTGGACCACCCATACCATAGATCAGTGGTGGCTAAACTTTTCCAGAGTGAGTGCGAACACTCTGTGAACAGCCAAAATGCAATGTGCGTGCATCCCCGCGCATGCGCCCTGTCCCTGCATGCATGGGGCCCCTGCATGTCCCCCCCCGCATGCATGCGTAGGGGGGCCCATACACCCCCACACATGCGTGGCAGAGACCAGAAGACCAACTGGTCGGTGGGAGGCATGCGCGCGCATGCTTGGTGGAGCTGAACTGGGGCAACAACTCGCATGCCATCAGATAGGGTGCTGTGTGCCACCTCTGGCATGTGTGCCATAGGTTCGCCATCATGGCCATAGATAGATTCTTAAAATAGATCCTCAGATCTAATAAAATTTAGACTTTACTGAGTGGTTTGTGACTTGGCAACGGAATGTTTTTAGAAAGACCCTTCAACTTTCTGGATTGCTCATCTGAGAAGAATCTATTTTGTGGCCTTATTCAATTGTACTCTTCTATTAATGGAATAGCAAAAAAGGCCTAATTCTAAGAACATGCTCAGGTTTTTGTAAAATAGTCTTTTGGCTAATTAGCCTCAAACTGTTAAAGTAACTCCATTCAAAACAATAAGATTAGCTAATCCCTGTACCTCAGAACTAATCAACTATAGGACTTCAGTCTTGTTGAGATGCATTTTAATATTTAGTGGTCCTTATCCAGTTCTTTATTGCTTGCAAACTTTGATCCAGAATCAGAGTAGATCACTTGGGTGTAGAATAATTCAATTAACTTATTTATTCATCTGTGCAATTCATCTACTGCATTGGTTCTGAATAACTATAGCTGTGCACATGTACTAATTAAAACAAATGCAAATAGTAGTCATAATATTACGAAGGCAATAATATTAACACTTCCAAGGTCCTCTAGAAAACTCACCTTTTTACAAGCTTTCAAAAGGCTTTGACATTGGGAGCTACCCTTTTCGGGTGAGGCAGGGCACACCATCTTCAGCATCTCCCAGAAATGTCCAAAGTTGCTTTTTCAAATCTCCATAGACATCTCCCAGAAATGCACTAATGAATTGCAAAAGTAGCAATCAGCACTTTGAATTACATCCAGAAAAATACCAATATTAGTAGCTTCACAGCAATGATGTAATATGCTATGGTGGTAATGTGATGGCCTAATAAACACATAGTCTTTGTACTAGGTGAAGTTTCTGAGCTGCCTTTAAGGGCAGCTCCATGTAAAGTCAATTATGATTCATGCAAAATGTAATAAAGGGCATGAGAAATTGTTTGCAGTGCAATGAGCTGAGGCCCTCCTGATCATCTGCTCTTTTAGCATGAGCTGTAAGTTCAGAAGGATCCAAGACTGCAAGCAATGCTCTCTGTAGTAACCCCTTTTATGGTCATTATTAGTATTGTCTTGCACTCAGTAGGTTTCTGAATCAACAGCTACTCCAGCTTCCTTGTGTTGAGTCTCATATTTTCCCATCCAGACATCAAATAAGAACTTGTAGCACATCTCCCATTGGGTTGGAGGTGGAGATACATAAAAGGTTTAATCTACCTAGTGATGATCTCTTGCCATTAAATTATTACCTTCCTCAGAAGTTTCATGTATATATTAAGGGCTAGGATAAAGAATAAAACTCTGTTTTATAACAGAGACCAAGAGTCCAGCCTCTCTTTCCCTACAACCACTGATTGGCCCCACTCAGGAAAGAAAGAAAACAACTAAAGGATAAGCATGGGTAACAGGATTGAAGGCTGCTGTGAGGTCCAGCAATACAAGGATGGTCACGCTCCTCCCTACACGTTCTACAAAAGTTAACTGTGAGTACAACCAGTGCTGTTTCCATTCTATGTCCAGGCCTGAATCCAGAATACCACAGATCCAGATAATCCAAAGAGTATTACATTGCTCCAAGTACTCATTAGAGAAATTGATGGTTGGGTTTGTTATGGGTATGTAATCCACATGATGAACTGTCTATCAGAACTGAAGACTGCAGATACCTTAAATCAAGAGAATACTGACGAAGTGGAGTGCTTTAGCGATATGAAGAAATATGCAAAATGAATTTTCAAAAATAGGAGATAGAAAGCTTTGGTTTACAAGATAACTTTCTTTGAAATACTTTTTGTACCATGCTCAGGATCAACAAGATCAATAAATTTGATGAATCTCTGTATATGGACAAGTAGTACTATAGGAAAAGGAGGCTAACGTTTTATACAAGGAAATATTTTGGGTCATGTTGGTCCTGAATGTGGGTTAAAGGGAATGGATCTCTTTGAATTAAGATAGTATAACTATTGGCTTTTAACTTCAACAAGATGCATCAACTTTTAACCTAAACCTATTATAAGATCTTACGGTTTGTGTAACACAGATTTTCAGCCAACAACATGGCATCATCTATGTGGAAAGGTGCATATACATAGATGTCCCCATTAATACACAGGCTTCAAGCATTCCTTATGCTATATATTTTTATACAAATAAACAGCAAAAAAGACACATTTCCCTGTCTTCTACTCTGCTCAGTGATAAAATATTTACTAGGCTTTCTATGTATTCTTGTGCATGGTTTACTTCCTCATTTGAGGGACTGCCTCTTCCTGGTTATATCAATTCATCCACTCAGAGTTGGCAGGAGAAACATGGTATAGATCCCATCTATGAAAGAGTATCATCTAGCAGGAGTAGTACCAAATGCATTTCTGCTGTGGCATCTGTCTTTTGGAACATTCTCCCAAAACATAGATTGGGCCAGCTTTGAGGAAGGCCATGAAGATAATGATTTTGCCACCTTGCTTAGTATTCCAGCAATTGTGGGGAATGTTTATAGTGCCTATGTTGACACAAGAATGGATTGCTACTCACCATGATTATTTTTTAAGTGATTATTGATGCCTTTATATGCTTGTATATTTGTTTTCAACTAGTTTTAATTTGAGACTTGTTTTTTATTTGTTGTGAATTATTCAGATGAGCTAAAGCATAATGAATGAATGAATTGTACACCAATCTTACCCAATTTAGCAAATTACATTTGGGGACATTTGTGCAAAATATTTCATAGTTCAAGATTTGTCACTTGGCTATGTTGTCTTTAAAACCGTAAATATATTAGTGGTTCTCAACCTTCCTAATGCCGCAACTCTTTAATACAGTTCCTCATGTTGTGGTGACCCCCAACCATAAAATTATTTTCATTGCTACTCTATAACTGTAATTTTGCTACTGTTATGAATCGTAACGTAAATATCTGATATGCAGGATGTATTTTTATTGTTATAAATTGAACATAATTAAAGCATAGTGATTAATCACAAAAACAATATGTAATTATATATTGTGAAATATTTCTTAATATATCTATATATTAAGAGAATATATCTTTCTCTCTCTTTCTGTCTCTCTCTGTGTGTGGCTCTTTGTCTCTCTCCCCCTCCCTCCCCCTCTGTCTCTCTCTGTCATTCTCTCTCTGTATCTCTCTGTCTCTCTCCTCCCTCCCCCATCTCTGTCACTCTGTGCGTGTGTATGTCTGTCTGTCTCTCACTCACTCACTTAATCACTCACTCGGTTTGTGTGTGTGTATGTCTCTCTGTCTGTTTCTCCCTCCCCATCTCTGTCACTCTGTGTGTGTGTGTCTGTCTGTCTGTCTGTCTGTCTCTCACTCACTCTGTGTGTGTGTCTCCGTCTGTCTGTCTCTGTGTGTGTGTGTCTCCCCTCCCTTGTCCATCTCTGTCACTGTGTGTGCATCTGTCTGTCTGTCTGTCTCTCTCACACACAGAGACACACATACTGTGGTCACCTTTGTTTCTGAACAGGAGAATTCTTAGACAAAATTTGAGGTGAGGATTTGAATGAGCTATACTAGACTATGATCGTAATGAAGATTATTACCATATTTTTGGAGTATAAGATGCACCTTCCCCTCCCAAAAGAGGGTGGAAATGTTGGTGCGTCTTATACACCGAATACAGCCATTTTTGGCCTCCTGAAACTGCACCCCCGCAATTCCATTTTTGTGAAAAATGGGCAAAAAATGGGCCGTTTTTCACCAAAATGGGAGTGTTTTCCTTCCCCCACCCCACCAGAAGCACTGCAGGCTTCAGCAGGGCGGGGGGAAGGGGAAAATGCCCCCATTTGGGTGAAAAACTGCATTTTTGCCTTCCCTCAGTTTTGTTGAAGCCTGCAGAGTGCTCCTGGGGGCCGGGGAAAACAAAAACTTTTTTTTCTTGCTTACCTCTTCGAAATCTTGGTGTGTCTTATACACCGGTGCATCTTTCTCTCTCTGTATCTCTCTGTCTCTCTCCTCCCTCCCCCATCTCTGTCACTCTGTGCGTGTGTATGTCTGTCTGTCTCTCACTCACTCACTTAATCACTCACTCTGTGTGTGTGTGTGTATGTCTCTCTGTCTGTTTCTCCCTCCCCATCTCTGTCACTCTGTGTGTGTGTGTCTGTCTGTCTGTCTGTCTCTCACTCACTCTGTGTGTGTGTCTCCGTCTGTCTGTCTCTGTGTGTGTGTGTCTCCCCTCCCTTGTCCATCTCTGTCACTGTGTGTGCATCTGTCTGTCTGTCTGTCTCTCTCACACACAGAGACACACATACTGTGGTCACCTTTAATCACAGGTTAAAAGTACCTGGCAGTGGCGTTTTTCTCTGGGGGAAAGTCTCAGAGGCTGTAATTTATGGGGTGTGCCATGCGCCTATGTTTTCAATGGCGTGGAGCCACAGCAAGGCTCTGCGAGGCTGGTGATGACTCCAGAGCCCATCTGGGAAGACAAGGAACGCGAGGATCCTTCCCCCCATGGATGGGTTCCGGACCCCACACATCTTTCACAGCCATCTCGTTTCCAATTGGGTGGATCCATGCAGAGGATTTCTCCCCCCAATTGGAAACGAGGCTGTGCCTGCCCCCTACCCGCCGGCCGGCAAAGCAGTGGTGGCAGCGCGTTGCTGGGCGATGGGCAGGGCACGGCACTGCCACCCTTGCGTCTGGGGCTGCTCTTACGGGACATGCTGGCTGGCACTGCTTCAGGGCGTCCCAGGCACTGGCTCCTCGGTGCACAGCCCGGCTCCCAGCACCGCCGGCATCCCGTCCGGTGCCCGTCCTCGGCAGCAAGGATGGGCTCCGGACCCCACACATCTTTTAAAGCTGCCTCGTTTTCAATTGGGGGGATCCATGCAGATGATTTTTCCCCCTCCCAATTGGAAACGAGGCGGCTGTGAAAGACAAGGCAGCGCTTTGTCAGAGTGAGAACACTTTCCCGCCATTACGAAGTCTCTGAGGCTGTAATTGTACCGGCATGGAGCCACGGTGATGCTCTGCGCGGCTGGCAATGACTCCGGAGCCCATCCACGGGGGGGGGGTGTCAAGGAACGCGAGGTGGAGTTTAAAGTTTAGAGTTCTGATGGTCTTAGCGCCCCCTGTGAAAAGGTCGTTTGACCCCCAAAGGGGTCGCAACCCACAGGTTGAGAACTACTGAAATATATAGTAAACTTGTTTTCTCATTAACCTCCTGCTGAGGAGCAAAAATATGATCTGCACTCCCATGCCTGGCATATTCAGACTGCTCTTGAAATGTTGCTCATTTTCCTGTATCCTTTCACTTGGAATTCTACAAGTGTTACTTTCCAGCATTACTTAACAATTTTGTCTATTGTTTTTGCATCCATTCTTTGTAATTTTCCCTTTGGAAAAATGCTATTACTATTCCTCTATACAGTTTTTATGGCCAAAACAAGTTACATAATGGCTATATTTAAATTTTTTGCCAGCTAAATCATGTACATAAACTATGTTTTAAAAAACTAATTTTTTTAACATTCTCAAAAATGTGTTGTTTCATTTTCATAACTTCTTTCCTTGGTGCTAACATTTAAACAATTCATTCCAATATTACTTTTCTGTATATCATCAGCACCCCTATAAATGTTTTTATATTTATATTTTATATAACTTTATTTGATAACTTCATATTATTTTATCATTAGCACTCCCATACTATACATTACATTCTTTGCCATGTGTATACTTGAATAGACTTATGTTTAAGAAGAAACAGGTACTTTCTAAGCAGATATTTTTAAATAGCATTTAAGGCTATTTGAGCTCCCCATGGTCATGTGAATATTATTTTATCGCTTTTACTAGAAACTGGTGGTTATTTCCAGTTTCTGGTAAAAATGACTCCATATAGAACAATAGAGTCACTTAATGACAGCAGCATTTGCTTTATGGCCACAACTTTTGCTTAACGACCTCTGCAAAGAAGATAAAATCAGGTGCAGTTACATGGTGGCCCACTTTACAACAGGGTAGATTTGATTTAGATCAAGTTGATTTAAATCACGATTTAAAAGTAAAAAGGCTTGATTTAAGTCAACTTGAATTAAATCAGGGGTGTCAAACTCAGGGGCCAGATCCAGTGCACAGGGTGCTTAGATGTTGCCCTTGGGGCCTCCCTGGAAATAGTGAAGGACTGGACCACGGTGCTCTTGCCAGCAGAAACAGGCCCCCAATCTCCATTTTCGGCCCTCCAGAGCTCCGTTTTCGCTGGCAGAGGGTTTCAGGAGGCTGTCACAGCCAAAAACGGAGCTCAGGAGCCTATTTTTCCTGGCAGAGCACTGGGGCCACCATAGGTGCCCTCAACACAAGTGACATGGAGCTGGCCATGCCACACCAGCCCCGAGGCTAAACACTGTGTCTCTGGAGTTTCAATGAAATAGAGATTATGTCAGCTTTTTTTTCATTCACTCACTGAAAGGGACCGTTTGAGTGGAGTTATCTAAACTTTTGCATTCAAATGTGCAACTGTAATTTGAGTAGGAATAAAATTTAATTATCTGAATCTTTCCATTTGAGGTTGTTCTTTATTCTGGCATGTTCAATGTGCCCAGTTACCTACAAAGCAGAGAACTGATTTGCACCTTACATATGCACATACACTACTTGCATTTAATTAAAGGACACTGGCTCCTCTGTAGAAAAGAATGTCTATAGTAGGTCTTAGAAGTGCAAGACTTTGTAACATTGTTTCTGTCCCTAGAATTTCATTTTATCTTCCCTTTCTCTCTTCAGATTTCAAATCAAAACTATTCCTTAATTTGAGACAAATCTAATTGCAATGTTACGTTTTGTTTTGCTAGCAAGTTCCCAAATATTTTGAGATCTGGCAGCTCTTCATGTTTTCTATGTTATGCATTTTTTGAGAACCAGAGATATAAGAATATATTCCAACTTGTTTAGAATAGCAGAATGAGTAGTGTGCGAAGCATTTGAAAGGGGGTTTCACAAAATGCATTGAAACAAGCTAAATACCCCTCTTTAAAGCATTAAAGTTCTTTGAAAGATTTTGCCCATATATGTGCACATGCACAAGCACTTTTGGTAGCCATCCCAAAGAAGTATGTTTGATAGAGGGAAAATAAATCTCTTCTTTGATAGATATTATTCAGTCTGTGGATTATTAGATACTTAATTGGCCATTAAAATTCCTATGGTGGGTAACACAGAAATTGTTATTCCAAAGTAATTTAGAAGTGATCTAATATAAGATCTTTAAGAAAAGGCATGGAAAAGCAGTTACATACAGCAGAAGCAAATATGAAAAAGAAACTGAGAAACCCCACCTAGAACGCTAATTGTGTAAGAAGGGACAAAGAGAAACTTGGAGAGGTTTCAAGATGTTCTTGTTACACTCTACACAAAGCAGTATTCCTGGAATCTCTGTATCCATAGGTCTGCCTTACTCTAAGGGTGGATGGTTCTGTCCCTTGCTTGTTTCTTTAAAACAGATTACAAACTCAGTTTTAATTATTTTTTGTACGATGCTCTGCAAACCTCTTTTGTAAACTTATATTTTTCCCTTTTTAGAAAAGTAATGTTCTATAATTCTCTTATATAGGTCTCAATGAAAAGATGGCAGTGAAACTATTGGGATTCCTGGCTAGATCTTCATATACAATAAGCCAGTGCCGATACTTTCCTACATATGGATATTTAGCATCAAGCGACAACTTGCTATCAGTAAATCGATATCTCAGGCTATGCATCCCAGAGGCAACTTCTTCTAATTTTACTAGCAATTGCACAGACAATTCAAAATGGTTCAGTCCACAAATTACTATTGGTGCTATGGCAAAAATTACCAATTACCTGACTATGGATGTTTGTCCTTCATCCAGAGAACTTCATCCTCTTAAAGCTTCAATTTTTAAGCAGAAATTAAAACATATAGGAATACTTACTGGAATACCAAATAGACATTATTCAGTTTTATCACCTAGTAAACTTCAACCAAATCAAGATATTGTACCAGTTAAGCGTCTACCAAAAGCATCAAGGACCAAGCAGCCATCAAGAATTAACCTGCCACTACCATCTGAAGCTAAGGTAATCTGAATTCAGGATGGCAATATTGCATGCATCTAATCAAGTAGTCTATAATCCACAAGCTTTTATGCGTACTAAATACGTTATGCTTTGATCTATTAAAAGATGCTATTGTTTTTGTCACAGTGATGAGGCTTGATTCCTTTTTAATATGTTCCTTTTGCATCATGCTAGATTTTTAGTTTGTTGGTTGGTTGGTTGGGTGTGTGTGTGTCTTTTGAGACAATGTTGCCTGGACAAGTCCCTGCAGTTTTCTTGGCAAATTTCAGTGGTTTGCCATTGCCTCCTTTCTAGGACTGAAAGTGAGAAAATCGATCAAGGTCACGTAAAGATGGGACTAGAATTGACAGTCCCAGTTTCTAGCCAAGTGCCTTAATCTAAACTACACTAAATTGGCTCTCCATCCTATTATTTCTGTTTTATTTTTTGATGGAGAAAGTTCAGGTCATTTCTTGTTTCTGAACAGGAGAATTCTTAGACAAAATTTGAGGTGAGGATTTGAATGAGCTATACTAGACTATGATCGTAATGAAGATTATTACCATATTTTTGGAGTATAAGATGCACCTTCCCCTCCCAAAAGAGGGTGGAAATGTTGGTGCGTCTTATACACCGAATACAGCCATTTTTGGCCTCCTGAAACTGCACCCTCGCAATTCCATTTTTGTGAAAAATGGGCAAAAAATGGGCCGTTTTTCACCAAAATGGGAGTGTTTTCCTTCCCCCACCCCACCAGAAGCACTGCAGGCTTCAGCAGGGCGGGGGGAAGGGGAAAATGCCCCCATTTGGGTGAAAAACTGCATTTTTGCCTTCCCTCAGTTTTGTTGAAGCCTGCAGAGTGCTCCTGGGGGCCGGGGAAAACAAAAACTTTTTTTTCTTGCTTACCTCTTCGAAATCTTGGTGTGTCTTATACACCGGTGCATCTTATGGTCCGAAAATACAGTAGATTTGCAGTGGGAAACTATAAATAGTGCTAATGGTGAATTTGTGAGTATATGCTTCATTAGCAATGTTTCAAAAATTTAGGAGATATTAAGGAAAAGAATCTAATTTTCCAAATTCTGTATGTTAATAATTTGCAAAATAATGATTAAATTGAATTGTGTGTTTTGTCTGTTTTAGGGGCTTTTTCAGAATCTCTCTATTCTTCGTTGATGAAAGAATTATTATAGGGGTAACTGAATTGTATTATGCACTAAAAGTACTGTAATGTGACTGATAATTCCCAGAACAATGTTCTTAATGTTATAATTGAATTAAAAGGCAGTTATATATTAGTACAGTGATGGCGAACCTATGGCACGCGTGCCACCTGTGGCACGCGGAGCCATTTGTCAGGGCACGCAAGGCGCTGCCCTGTTAGCTGGCCAGCGTGCATGCGCGCGCAGGCTAGCTGAGTTCACCTTTTTAAAAGCCATTTTTCACCTTCCCCAGGCTCCAGAGGTTTTATAGGAGCCTGGGGAGGGCGAAAAGAGCCTCCCCCGCCCTCCTAGAGGGCCTCCGGAGGCTTCAGGGACCGTCCGGAGGCTTCCCTGAAGCCTTCGGAATGCTTAAAACAACCCTCCGAGCAAACCGGAAGTGACTTCCGGTTTGATCGGAGGGTCGTTTTAAGCGTTCCGAAGGCTTCAGGGAAGCCTCTGGACGGTCCCTGAAGAGGGCCTCCGGGGGGCGGGGGAGGCTCTTTTCGCCCTCCCCAGGCTCCTATAAAGCCTTTGGAGCCTGGGGAGGGCGAAAAAAGCATGTAAAAATGGAGGGGTTGCGCGTTGTGCGTGCATGCGCACTGGGGGGGGTCGTGCATTGCATTATGGGTGCGGCACGCCTGCACACGCCCCCCTGCGCTCCCCCCACTTGTGGCACGCGAGCCAAAAAAGGTTCAGCCATCGCTGTATTAGTACAAATATTATATCCCTTTATATTTATATAGTTTAGAGTTGAAGATTTATATAGTATAAGTGAAAAGACTTTAACACTCCATTCTCTATTCCTTTAAGGTTAAATAATGTGTATATTATAAGGTGTGTTATGCCAATAACTTTGGAATAACGAATATAACTCTATCCAATAGATTGCTGCTATTTATCATTATACTGCAATCTCATATTAAGAATGTAACTATTGGGACGCTTTTATAATTGTGACATGGAAAATTATTTCTAAATTACTCTGCATGATTAACAATGCAGCGATGCTAATAAAGATGCTCTACATTTAGGGAACACTGAAACTTAGGGGGGGAAGCTTTTGTAGGTATAATTTTGTTACGGGGTCGCCCCCCCCCCCCCCCCCGTAGTGATAATACAAATTTCAGGGTTGAAAGAATGAAGTTATTTTGAGTAAATACTGCCACATGGAAAAGTCTTTTGCCAGATAAGAACATTGACTTAAATGAAACATTTACAATTTGAAACCTAAATTTGTTCTTTTTACTAAAGAGGAGCACCACCTGCTGGAAATCAGAGTGCTAGGGAAAATCTTATTTTTGCAAAGTTAATGTTAATGTTTAGGTACACTCTAGAAAATAAAATACAAATCGTAAGATCTCACTAGGGAGATTTTTAAAAATCTGGTGAATATAACATTCAATGTCTAGTATTATGTGAAATAAGAAATAATCTCTTTTTGAACATGAGTCTTTCATCTTATCTTTTAGGGCAGTGATCCCCAATCTTTCTGGCTCCATGGAACAGCAGTAGTAGTGGTGGGGAGATGGTTTTGCATGTGCACCCGCAACTTGCGCAAATGCAACTGCTCACATACACACACATTACTTGCACAGCATGGTTCCCAACAGTTTCAGACTAGGTCTGAGCTGTGGACTGTGGTTGGGGACCCTAGGTTTAGGGAATAAGAGGCCATACAGGATCACATCTTATTGCTCTTTAACAAAACATCCTGACATCAACAGCAGATGTTGGAGCTAAACTCAAAGCAGTTAGCCAAACTATATTTGCATCTAATTGATAGTGTAGTGTGAAGCTTGTAATGAATATATGGACTTGTACCTTTCTCTAAATCACAATCTTCCAAAGAACATAATTGAAGTTGCTTAGTATATCCAGAGGAGGTATTTGTCTATCCGCATATTAGTGAAGCAAATGTAAAACTATTTAAGTGTAAAACTTTTGGGGAAAAAACAAAACTATGGCTCTGTGCAGAATTTTACCCATCTAGTGGCCAAATGCTAACAATGAGTTTGTGTAGCACTCTTTAGTATAGCAGTTCTAGTCAGTGAGACAACTAAGTGTTTTCTAAAGGAAATTCTGTTCTTTTTGGCATAGGATGTGATGCAATGTATAGCCTTTGCAACAGCAGATGCCTATCATCTTGGTAACCTATGCCTTGACCTGGTCTCATCTGGATATGTTGAAATCACATTACCTAGAGGTAGAGCTCTGAACAGTTATTTCAAGTAGATCATTTATTGTTTACTGATGCTTTTTCAGATATATATCATCAAACAGGTTTTGTACAAATACTTTCTTTATAGAAATGTTGTTTGATTCTTAAGTACGTGCTGTGATGTGGCCTAGATGCTAACATTTACTTTAAAGAAATGAATACCATATTTTTTGTACTATAAGACACACCAGATCATAAGACGCACATTAGCTTCAGAGGCGGGGGGGAATCTGCCTCTGCCACCCAGCATACATCCTGTGTTCATCTGGCTAGTGTCCTTGCAGCAAACAACAAACAGCCTGGTCAGTTTCAGCACGTTATTACAGCCCCAGCACGTGGCTCGTCAGGGCTCTGCTCTGTTGCGCCCACCACCGGTCAACTGAACTGCAATGCTGCTACCACCGAGGAACACTGGAACCTTTGCCACCAAGCAGCTGATTGGTGGTTGGATCGGCCTCTTGGAATACCACCGATCAGCTGTTTTCCAGGGCGCTGCTCTGGAGAGTCCAAAGAAGGGGTTAAACACAGCCAATCTGCCCAGAACTGAATTGAAAACTTTAAGCCACGCCTCTGGTGCTGACTATCCTCAGATTTTTTCAATTTAGCTAGCCCAGTGGACGCGCTAAAAAATTTCTCCAGTTCTAAGATTGATTCCTTGGACTCTCCAGAGGAAGAATATTTTTTTAACAGTGTAACTAAGGATTTTTTAGAGCAGGCTGGTGAGTTTTAAATTAAGTTTGTTTTTTTCCCTTTTTAATTGGTTTTTTTCTCACCCTTTCGGCTCTCCTGGAGTCCGGGGCTTTGCTCTGGCTCCTTGAAGCCGCAGGCAGCTGTTGGGGGAAGCGCGTGGGTCGGAGTGCCGACGCCAGCGCTGTTGGGACAACCCTACTGGGGGCCGATTCCCGCTGGAAGCCCTCCGTTGCAATTTGTGCTTCTAGCAAGTCAAATTGCGGCGCGGGCTTCCAGGGCAGCCATTTTGGCTTGTTCCCTCTTCAAATTTGGCGCGCAAAGCAGCGGTGAGTTCCGGCCGCCATTTTGGATTGCGCAACCTTCCAGCTTCACTTTTAAAAGTTTTTTGCCGCAGCTGCCTGGTGCCTGGCTCTTTGCAGGAGCCGCGTGGAGTCAGACTTGGCCGGTGTGACCGGCGACCTGGGCCCCAATCCAAGCAAGTGATAGCGGCGTGGGATTGTGGCCTGCTGGGTCGCCTCCCTTACTCTCCTGCAGGTGCTGGGAGCGAATTCTGCTCACGCCTAAAAAATTCCAAGCTACTTCAGGCCTTGCAGTTTCTCTGTCTCCTCAGGAGCATCGTGCTGCGGTGGGCTTTCTGGAGGTGGTGAGTGGTGGTTTTCCCATCCCCCTACTGTCCCAACCAGTGATTGTTACCATGGCAGATCAGGCCCCTGAAAGTTCTGAGGGTGTCTCTTCCAGAGCCCCTGTAAGACAGGCCGGGAAAGCTGCCAGGGAGGCCATTAGAGGGAGTAAGCCTTACTCCAGGCATGGCCCCAAGCAGGGCTCAGGCCTAGACAAAGATGCATTAAGGCGCCAGAAGGCCTTAGAAAAACAATTTTCCAAAGCCCAACAGCAGGCCCAGTCTTCCCTTTCGGTGTCTCCTGGGGAGCCCTCCAGGGAAATTCCTCCAGCCCAGGGAGGCCCCATTTCTGATAGTGAAGAGGAAGGGGATTCCTTGGCCATGGCAACTTCTCCAGGCCATTCCATGGCTGATCAGGCTGATCTCTTTGCCTGTCCCTCTGATATGGAGGAGGGACCAGCTCCAATGGGGCCCTTAGCCCCTCAACAGCCGATCTCCGGGCCCACTCAAGGGGTTCGCCCCATTGAGGACCAAGGGCCTAACCTATCCACTGAAATGCAGGAAATAATTAACAGGGCCATTTCCCAGGGCATTGAGGCAGGCATGCGAAAAGGTGGCAAGCGCACTCGCAAGACCCACTATTTGCAGGAGGAGGATTCCAGAGAGATGACTCCTAGCCTTCCACCCCCGTCCCTGCATTCTTCAGTGGCTTCCGATGAGTCAGACTGGGAGGAAGAAGAGGATTTTCTTCCTAGGCAGGAAGCTGAATTCTCTGGGGATGAGGCAAGCCCCGCCAAAAAGCCGGCCTTTTCAGGCTTATTTAATTTGGATAATTTCAAAACCATTTTAGATAAGGCTAAGATCTCAACTCGCATGGGGTCCACCCCCCCAGCTCAAGAGGTTGTAGACCCTGATGATCTATCTGGGGATCTCTTTGAGGAACCCATTTCGGTCCAGGAAATAGTTCCTGTGCCCAAGATGTTCCTCAATTTAGTTCAAAGACAGTGGGCACAGCCAGCTACCATGGCTACCCCCAGCAGCCATGACAAGAAGCTATACACGGTGGATGGCAGCCTGGAGGAGCTGCTCAAGCTCCCTCCTATCGATCCCCCTGTAGCGGCTCTTACCTCCTCTTCTGTGCTCCCTCCTGATCTGTTGGAGGGGCTCAAGGCTGAGGACAAGAGAACCGAAACTGCTTGTCACAAGACCCATCAGGCAGCTGCATGGGCTATTAAGTCCTCCGCTTCGGCCTCCTTTTTCTCCAGGGCTGCTCTCCTGTGGCTGAGGCAGTTGTTGAGGACGATACCTGCCAAGGACGTTAAAGTCAGGCAGGATATCAATAAGATCATGGCAGCCACAGAGTACACTGCTGATGCCACTCTGAATGCTGCTAAGTTTGCCTCGCGTGCCCTGGCGTTTAATGTTACTTCCAGACGCCTCCTGTGGCTTAGGCACTGGAATGTGGATATGCGCTCCAAATGGAAGCTTGTTACTGCCCCCTTTAAAGGGGACAAGCTGTTTGGTGAGGTCCTTGATCCAGTCCTTGTGGAAAACAAGGACAAAAAGAAAGTGATGCCATCAGTCACCAAGAGGCCTGATTGTAAAGGCCCTGGCTCTTACAGGAGGCGGGCCTTTCGGAGCAATGAGCCCTCCACCAGTTCCGCCCCCTATCATCGGGCGTATCCCCAGCAGGGTGAGCGGTCCCAGGACCGTCAGCCCTTTCGAGACAGAGGTCGCCAGCAGACCTTCTCCACGTGGCCATTTCGGGGGGGCTCCGGCTCCCGACCCTTTAGGAGGTATAAATGACCATCACAGGTCAGCTCCCATAGGAGGGCGGCTGCAGTTGTTTCACGCCAAATGGGAGCAGACCACATCGGACCAGTGGGTTCTTCAAACGGTCCGCATGGGTCTCACTCTAGAATTCTGGTCCCCCCCTCCCCGCCACTTCATCCGGTGTCCAGTTCCCTCAGGGTTAGTCAAAAGATCCCTCATGGAACAGGAGATAAGGCACCTCAAGGAGATCAGGGCCATAGAGCCTGTCCCAGCAGGCCAGGAGAGAAGAGGGTTTTATTCCATCCTGTTTCTGGTCCCCAAAAACTCAGGAGGGTGGAGGGGGATATTAGATCTAAAGAGGTTCAATCACCACGTGACATATCGCAGGTTCAAGATGCAGTCCCTCCAGTCCATCTTGGGGTGCATCAGACCAGGCGATATACTAACGTCCATAGACCTCAAAGAGGCCTACCTCCACGTCCCTATCCGCAAAGCCCACCGCAAGTTCCTGAGGTTCTCTTACGCGGGCCTCCATTACCAGTACCGGGCCTTGCCATTCGGCCTGTCATCGGCGCCCAGGACATTCACAAAGGTTCTCGCAGCCGTCACGTCCGGTCAGACTCCACTGTTACCTGGACGATGTTCTCATTCTGTCATCATCGCATCTACAAGCTGTCAGCGACCTAGAACACACCATGCAGGCGCTCCGGGACCACGGGTTCACCATCAACCTGGAAAAAAGTCATCTCGTTCCCACGACCAGACTGAAGCATCTAGGGGCCGTCATCGACACCACTTCGTGCACGGTATCCCTGTCCCCGGAAAGGGTGGCCAGCCTTCGGGAGATGGTCGTTCAGGTGCAGCGGTCACGACTAGTCAAGGTAGTTCAGCTCTCACAGCTCCTAGGCAAGATGATCTCGTGCCTGTCAATCGTGCCTTGGGCGAGACTTCACTCCCGTCCCCTTCAGTGGCTCCTGCTTCCATATCAAAGAACAAACGAAAGCAGCTCAACAAGACTGATTCCAGTTCCAGCAGAGGTACGTCGCTCTCTAAAGTGGTGGTTGTCTCCGGCCCTGTTAAAGGGGTCGCCATTCAAGGAGCCAGTCAGGCTCACCATCACAACGGATGCCAGCCTGTTCGGTTGGGGGGCCCACTGCCACAACCAGCTCGCACAGGGCAGGTGGTCCCCTTCCGAAGCCACTCACAGCATCAACTGGCTGGAGCTGAGGGCAGTCAGGCTTGCGCTCAAGCGCTTCCAGAGCACTGTTCAGGGCCACCACGTGCGCATCATGACAGACAATGTCGCCACCAAGGCGCACATCAATCGACGGGGGAACGCGCTCCAGATCCCTGATGAAGGAGGCGGAACTCTTGGGTCGATGGGCGGAGAGGTATCTTCTTTCTCTTCAGGCGGAGCACATCTCGGGCACGAGCAACACCCAGGCGGACTGGCTGAGCAGATCCACAGTCGACCACTCGGAGTGGCGTCTACATCTGCTGCTGTTCCAGCAACTGTCCCAGAGGTTCGGCCTCCCGCTGGTGGACCTGTTCGCCACCGCGGCCAACGCGCATCTTCCACAGTTCTTCACAAGGTTCCACGACCCGAGGGCGGAAGGAGTCAACGCGCTGCACGGCCCGTGGCCGAAAGGTCTGCTTTACGCTTTTCCCCCGCTACCTCTTCTTCCCAGAGTCATCAGGAAGATCCTAGCAGAGGAGGCGGAGGTGCTGCTGGTAGCACCGTACTGGCCCAGGAGAACCTGGTTTGCAGACTTGGTGAGTCTTTCGATCACACCACCGTGGCGGATGCCTCCACAGGACATCTCTCTCAGCCAGGGGGCCCTTCTACATCCAGAGCCCCAGTGGCTGCAGCTGGCCGTCTGGCACTTGAGAGGGATCTCCTAAGCAGAGGCAAGTTATCAGACAAGGTGATTGGCACCATCCAAGCGTCACGACGGCAGTCCACGACGCGCATCTACGACGCCACTTGGAAATCCTTCGCCAGTTGGTGCACTGCTCATGGTACGTCTGCGCCCCTTGCTTCGGTTCCTGTCATCCTGGACTTCCTGCAGGAAGGTTTGGAGAAGGGCCTGGCACCTAACACCCTGAAGCGCCAGGCGGCAGCCCTGTCAACCATCCTCTCAGTTGAGGGCTACAAATCTCTTGGCCGGAATCCGACCATCCGCAGTTTTCTCAGGGGAGCGACCAACCTGAGACCCCCAGTGGTCCACAGATACCCATCTTGGGATCTCAATGTAGTGTTGCGGTCCCTCATCGGGCCCCCGTTTGAGCCACTTAAGACGGCCAGTCTCAGACACCTCACATTCAAGACGGTCTTTCTGGTCGATATCACGTCTGCTCGTCGCATATCGGAACTGGCTGCCTTGTCAGTCAGAGAGGACTTGTGCCTCATTCGTAACGACAGAGTAATCCTGAGGCTGGATCCTTCCTTCATTCCGAAGGTCAATTCCTGGTTTCATCGGGCGTAGGAGGTGGTCCTTCCAGATTTTTGTCCGCATCCTCGGCACCCGAGGGAAAAACGCTGGCACATGCTGGATGTGCGCAGGACTATTCGCAGATACATCAAGCGCACGGCCAGTTTTCGGAAATCCGAATCTCTATTCGTCTCCTTTCAACCAACTTCTCAAGGCAAGAAGGTCTCTTCATCTACCATCGGCGGATGGCTGCGAGCCTGCATTGCGCTTGCCCACGTTTTACAATCCATTCCTGTGCCTCGCAATATCACAGCACATTCGACTAGAAGCGCCGCCACCACAGCTGCCTGGTCTACACAGGCACCGATTGAAGAGATCTGCAAGGCGGCCACCTGGACTTCTCTGTCTCCATTTGTCCGAAATTACAAACTGGACAGTTTTGCATCGGCGGAGGGGGCCTTTGGGAGGCGTGTTCTTCAGGGCATCCATACCAGCGGAGCGACCCTGATGGCTGAGCCTTCCCGCCCTAGTGACAGTTAGCTTGGGCATGTCCCTTCTTTGGACTCTCCAGAGCAGCACCCTGGAAAATGACCATTGTCTTACCTGAAGGGTCCTTTTCAGGGCGCTGCAAGGGAGAGTCCACCCCGCCCTGGGGTCTATTCTCCGCTGGTGTTTGTGAAGTCACAGTGTTGTTTTTTGTTCTGTTATTGTTGTTTGGACTATTTTTGACTTGTTCCATATTAGACTTCCAGTTGAAGTTTCAGCGCGCAACTGTTCCACGTCTTCATTGAATAAATCTGAGGATAGTCAGCACCAGAGGCGTGGCTTAAAGTTTTCAATTCAGTTCTGGGCAGATTGGCTGTGTTTAACCCCTTCTTTGGACTCTCCCTTGCAGCGCCCTGAAAAGGACCCTTCAGGTAAGACAATGGTCATTCTAGGCAGCGGCAGCAATCCCCACCACTTAGAACAGCTGATCGATGGTAGCGAGCAACAGCAGCGGTGACAGGCGTCTGTGGCAAATGATGCCGATGCCCCAACTACCCTCACACACACACCCCGCCCAGCAATATTCACTCTATAAAATGCACAAACATTCTACCCACTTTGGGGTGGGGAAAAGTGTGTCTTATAGTGCGAAAAATACGGTAATTGGTGTAGAAGTACATCTACATAAGTGTTTGTGCATGGTCTGCTTTCAGGACAATTTTCCTTCCCAAATCAGGGCTCTCAAGGAACTAAAAAGCGCATTGAGTTTAAATGAAAACTGTTTTAAGGATATAATGTGGCAGTCATATATTGTAAAGTAATTCTATTAAATGTCATGCATACATTAATACCTTTGGGTTAATGAATAAGCTAGGAAAGGAGCTAATACAGGATGACACAACACTGAAATAATGAAATGAAATAATGACTTACTGCATATAAGTAATATCAGTAATGCATGAAAATCTTTAACTGCAATTTGACAATTCCTAATGATTTTTACTGCAAAGAAAACCACTCCATTACCTTGAACATTCAATTCCAGGTGATAGTCAGTATTACTATGTAATACCTAAAGAGAATCTTGAGTCGCCAAATTTATGAAATCTGGCTCATTCAAATTTTAGACATGGGAAGAGTGAATAGAGCTGATTGGTAAATAATAGGGCTATAAAGAATTGGGCATAAACTATTTCTGCCAGCATTAGTAAAAATTAAAGTTTGATTTTAAAAAATGTGAGAAGTGATAATTTGAATAATAAGTCATTAATTAGCTTTGTGTTATTATATTAATGCTGGAAGATCAATATAAATTAATTCAAATTTATTATAAATGATCATGATGTAGCAATAGCAGTAGCACTTATATACCACTCCATAGTGCTCTATAGCACTCTCTAAGCAGTTTACAGAGTTAGCATTTTGCCTCTAGCAATCCAGGTCCTCATTTTACCAACCTCAGAAGGATGGAAGGCTGAATCAATCTTGAGCTGGTCTGGATCAAAGTCCTGGCTGTGGGCAGATAGCCTGCAATGTTGCATTCTAACCACCCCGGCTGATGTTAAGTTTGTAGCTTAATTTAGAATAAGCGAATTGCAAATGTCTCTGTCTTCACTTCTGTTTTGATAATCTGTTGCTGAGAAACTACTGGAATTGTCAGAGTGCTCTGATAGATATATGCTTGCACTGTATGTGACACACAGCACAATTTTATTCATATTTATAAGTGGTAAACCCTATAGAACCTTACCAGTTAGCAGCTTTTAGCTAATCTTGTCTTGATTCAGAAAGCAAACTGAATTGTCCCATCTTAATATTTCAATGGGATCCCCCACGGAATATGAGGGCCATAAGATAGATAAGGAAAATAAAATATCCTGGAAGAATGCTATTTTTACAAAATAAAAGAAGAAGAAGCATAGACTTATTGATGAAGTAACCAGGAGATCAGTTAGATTTGAAAGAGACATACTTAATAAAAATTATCTTGGGTAATAACATATAGGGTGCACACTAATGTAATTGTTTCTATTTTTTATAATATAATTTCACATAAGATTTTTTGAAAACTAGATGCAGCAAATGTTTTGGTGGTTGGCACAGAAAAGACAGCCAAAGATCATGATTTGGGGATCATATTTTTCTTCAAGTAAGTAAAGACGAATAATGTGGCATATGTGAGCTATTTTTTTCATTTCCACCTAAAGGAAAATTATAGATTTATTTCTTCAGTATCATTCAGAATTTTAGTGATGATTACTTACAATATTTGTAGAACTCCCCAATCAAGCAACCTTAGGGCTTTACAAGAAGGAGAAAAGACCAAGATACAGAAATATTATAAGCAACAAAATATAATCAAATGATTGGCCATAGTTTTACTCTATGAATCAAACATTATTAAATGGAAAGTGTTTTCAGAGCTTTCCAGAACATAAGGAGATTTGGTGCTAAATAGATTTGAAAAGCTTCTATGGTGGCTTTTATTGAGAATACCTGCCTTCTAACCCATACCTCTCCTACCTCAGGTGGAGGTAGGGCTTTCAGCAAACCCACTTTTAGTATTTGGATCAAACAGGCAGAATCTTGTTTGGTAAGTTGGTCCCTGATAAATCTTGATGCCATGTTCTTTAGGGCTTTAAGGGTAATGAGCAATAGCACTTAGACTTATGTACCGCTTCATAGTGCTTTTACAAAGCGGTTTACAGAGTCAGCATATTTCCCCCAACCATCTGGGTCCTCATTTTACTGACCTTGGAAGGATGGAAGACTGAGTCAACCTTGAGCTGTTCAGAATTGAACTCCTGGAGTGAGCAGTGAGTTAGTCTGCAGTCTTCCATGGCTCTTCCAATACTTGCAATTGAGTCAAGAAGCCTACCAATAACTACAAGTGGTCCTCACAGTGATTTCATTTAATGGTTATTTGAAGTTACACTGACACTAAAAAAAAAGTAACTTTTTGCCAGTTTTCACACTTATGATTGCTGCATTTCCATGGTCACATGATCAAATTTGGGCACTTGGCAACTGACATGTGTTTATGACAGTTGCACTGTCCTGGGATCAAGTGATTGCCATTTGTAACCACCTCAGCTGGCTTCTGACAAGAAAATCTGGAAGCCAGATTTGCTTAATGTCTGCATTGTTCACTTAACTACAGTGATTCACTTAACAATTGTGGCAAAAACAATTGTAAAATGGGGCAAAACCCACTTAACCGACTTCCTTGGCAATGGAAATTTTGGTCTCAGTTGTCATAAATTGAGAATTACTTGTAGTGCAGAAACTAAAACAAAAATGAAACAGGTGTCCATAGCCAGAAAAAAAGGTTGCTGTTTCATTTGTGTCATCCTCAGAACTTTCAGTTCTGCTAGGCCAGCGATGGCGAACCTTTTCAGCACCAAGTGCCCAAAACAGAGCATGCATGTGCATGCACAGATGCGTGCGCACTGGTCTTCAAGTTTCCGGCACATGCATTCACACTGGCCAGCTGGTCTTCAGGTTTCTGGTGCGCTCAAAGACCAGCTGGCCGGCGTGCATGCCCACAGAGATGGCTCTGTGTGCCATACATATCACGGTGCTAGGCAGAATTAACTTAAGAACTAAGAAAAAAAACAGCAAAGAAAAATGATAGCTAAGTAAGACAGGTAAAATATGTACATAAAGAAGTGGCTTCTAATCTTGTTTACAGCAGTTATAAATGCATTTATATTTTATTCTCTCTCAATATGGTTATATTGTGGCTTCCTTCTTCCCATATTTTATTCTTTCTAATCATCAAACCCACTAGTCATAATTTCTTTTTTTTTTCTATTTTCAGCAAAAAGTCCATAAGGGGTTTCCAGTCACTAACAAATATGATTATCCTAAACCAAACAAATTAATTTTGCCCTCTGCAAATTCTGTCATCTTCACCAACCTTCACCAACCTTACCTTCATTGTAGGTAATTCAGGGTCTTTTGACTTTGGGCATATAATCTTGCAGATTATCTCATACAAAGTAATCATATAATCTTGCAGATTATCTCATACAAAATAATCTTCTATAACTTCTATAACTTGTATATTTGTCCCAGCAAGAAAGGTCCTTATTTCAGTTGAATATTAATCTTTAAAACTCTTGTCATCACTAAACTTCTTTGCATCTCCCCCTGTTCTAAAGATCCCTAAAACAAATATCATTCAGATACTGTAATAATAGTGTATTGTTTAAACTTTTAAAGGCAAGCAAGAATGAAAGAGAATTGCTTATTTCTAGGAATTGCATGTTTGAAACTTAAAATATAACTCATTAGTCTAACATCAATTTGTGATTTTTTTTTTCTTATAGGGAAGGGTCTGTTGTGTTTTGGAATGTTGAAGAAAAAACAGTAAGTGCAAGGCAGGTTTCTGGAGGTAAACTATTTTGGTGTATGAATGAGGGTAATTAACATATTAATAAATTACTTATAAATTACCTTCTGAAATGGGATAAGGGTTAACTATATTATTTCTGACATAACCTGTTTTTTTAGACTATTAGTTTTATTTTTAGAATGCTGTAGTATGATACAAACATTTTTTAAAATGGCATCTTCTTCCTTGAATACAATGAGAAACAGAAGATATAATTGTACCTGCTGGAAGAGCATCCAGCTATAAGAAATCCATATGGCTTGCTGACATGAAAGAGCTTTACAGCCTTCCAGAGAGTGAAATGAAAGAGCAAATTAACTAATTAATCTGAATACAATCAAATCACAAAAAAATTGATGATTAAAGTGAAATTGTCCTACATTTTTGGAACCTTTATTCTAATTCAGAAGGAAACAGGTGAATAACGAGACCGAGTCTGTTAACTAAAGTAACACTTATTCAGACTTTATGAAATTAACTGTTACATAATTAATCACTAACATTAATATTCTAAGAGCCATTTGAAAAGTCTGAGTTAGCATATTTCTAAACAATATCCTTGTAAAACCATACTAATGGTTTTAGTATGTAAATACTAAGATGACATCTAAAGTGAAAGACATTTTTCTCCTTGCTGATGATTAGTAATTCTGACATACCTGTCTATTTCAATCTGTTTTCTAATGAAAAAGGAGAAATGGGTTTATTAAGAGCAGATTGCATGCTGTCAAAAAAAACTATGACTCAGGGGTCTCACAGTTAGTGTATAATGAAAAAATAAGGATTAATTCAATCAATATGTTGGCACAGAACTTGTAACAGCACATAAAGGAGGAAAGCCTTAGTTATATTCAGCATAACAACAAAGGGAAGAAAAGAAGATCCAGATTCCTCATATTAATCTAATCTCATAGATTAATAGTTCATATTTGATTTGGGATTTTATTTATTGTTACATTTTTGTTATTTACCCCCATCATTTTCTTGTATGTTGAAATGCTATCTCCCCAAAACATTTAGCAAGTGTTATTAACCATTTTTATACTTAACTTTCCAATCTGCTTTAATTTTCTTTAACAAATTCTTATTATTTTTTTCTAAAATAATAAGGCTGCTTTCAGAGTTTTAATACGGTAGTACTAGCAATAGCACTTCGACTTACATACCACTTCATAGTGCTTTACAGTCCTCTCTCAGCATTTTACAGAGTCAGCATATTGACCTCAACCACCTGGGTCCTCATTTTACCGACCTTGGAAGGATGGAAGTTTGAGTCAACCTTGAGTCAGTCAGGACCAAACTCCTGGCAATCAGCATAATTAGCCTTCAATACTACATTCAAACCATTTTGCCACCATGGCTCTTATAACCTGGGTTATAAACAAATAAATATATGAGGGTATTTATGGGCACAAATTTACAACTTCTAGCCAATTCTTCCTTGTAAACACTTCTCTATCTTGTGCAAATACTTGTGAGGAAAACTATAGAATTATTTTGTTTTCCTTATTATTTCTTGTTGACACCATTTTCTTCTTACAAGAGAGTGAGAGCATGTTGGTCAATAGTCTAAATGCATCTAATGCATCTTTGGAACTTCCTAGCAACTTTAATTTACAATCTTGTTTCCCAGATGAAGAATATTTTTCGGAAGCTGGAAAAACATGAGATCCAGCCTTATGAAATTGCATTAGTTCACTGGGAAAATGAAGAGATCAGCTATAGAAGAGGAGAGTAAGTATGTGAATGTCATAAACTCACGGAGTTTTCCAGTTAAGCCACAGGCTAATAAGGGTAGAAATTTTGAGAAATAATTATTTCTGGAACATATATTCAGATACAAGTTGTATCATAGCATCTAGGTATTTCATAAAATTCTTCATAAAAAATATTGGTAATTCCATTGTAAAACAAGAAAGTAGTGATGTTTTGGGGGAGCTATTGCTGACATTCCCTCCACCTCCTCCAGCTGCACATTCCATTGCACAGGTAGTTCTTTCACTCAGTCTGCTCAATGACCTAGGACAGTGGTGGGCAACCTTTTTTTTCAACTGAGCCAAATCTCGCCAAAACCACGATTGAAATTTATTTTGAGAGCCACATTTTTAAAACCGAAAATACATAGGATGGTACACTGTTTTTAGTTTCAATAAACTCTGGCATTTGAAGCACGCAAGTCTTAAAGCTGTCAAGTTACAAGATCCTTGCATCCCTAACCCTTTAGAAAAAAAAAAACCCAGGAGTCTTCAAACCTGACAGCTTGAAGACTTGTGGACTTCAACTCCCAGAATTCTGAGAATTGAAGTCCACCAAGGGCATCAATCATATTAGCCCAGGGATCTTCAAAATTGGCTCTTAAGACTGGTGGACTTCAATTCCCAGAATTCTGAGAAATGAAGTCCACCAGTCTTAAAACAGCCAACTTTGCAGACCCCTGTGTTAGCCCAAAGCCTGGTGCTGGGCCTTGCTCCCCCATTGGTGGAGCCCCAAGAAACGAGGAGAGAGAAAAAGAGACGGAGGCCAAGGAGCTTCCCCCCCCCAGCAAAAATCTAACCGGGGAGCCAGGCAGTAGCAAATTAGCCAATCGTGCGAGGAAAGCGAGATCTGACCGGGTGGGCAGCGAAACTCCAGGGCTCTCTGTTCTAATTCCCCGTGAAAACTGTTGCCTCTGAAGCGTTTGCTCTACTGTTTGAACCTTTAAGCGTCCCTTTCCCTTTTTTCTTTTCAACCCACAATGATTAGGGAGGATCCTGAAGTCGGGCGGGGACGAGAAGCGAGGAGGCAGAAAAAGAAACGGAGGCTAAGGAGCTTCCCCCCGCCCCCTCCCAGCAAAAATCTAACCGTCTCTTTGCTGGGAGGGGGCGGGGGGGGAAGCTCCTTAGCCTCCGTTTCTTTTTCTGCCTCCTCGCTTCTCGTCCCCGCCCGACTTCAGGATCCTCCCTAATCATTGTGGGTCGAAAAGAAAAAAGGGAAAGGGGCGCTTGTTTTGAAGTGCCCGAGAGGAGGGAGGGGAGCGGGCGCTTCAAAACAAGCACCCCTTTCCCTTTTTTCTTTTCGATCCACAATGATTAGGGAGGATAATAATCCGGCACACAGAAGAGCCGCATTAAAATGTGTAAAGAGCCGCTTGTGGCTCGTGAGCCGCGGCTTGCCGACCACTGACCTAGGAGATCGTTTAACATCTGGAATTGGGAATGCCGGATTGCAATTATTGAGCAAAGCAGTTACATGGACATCTCGCTTAATGACTACTTCACTCAATGACTGAGATTCTGATCCCGGTTGTAGTTATAAGTTGAGGACAGTCAGCATATTCCAGTTGTTAAAAGACTGGCCCTTACTATGCTTCCACAAACTATCAGTGTTCTGCTTGAGCATCATCAAGCCAATGCACTCAACTATATATAAAATATTACCACTTTTATGTGGATTGAATATGCACTGTTGAAGTTTTAAGTGAAAAAAGATAAAATGAAAGAAACAGAAATTATACAATAAAAGAAATAGAAATTCACATGTGGAATAAGACCTATGTTAGGTCACGTACTCCTAAATTTTATTTTATATTTTGTATTCTTATGAACAGACTGAAGGATACCTATTCATGTTTTATTACACAGTCCTACCAGTTCTTTTAATACTCACTTGATTCACTATTAGATCAATGGCAATGCTGGCTGGGGCTGATGAAGAAGCAACAAGTTGCTTGAACCTAATGTAATCCATTCATATCTTTTTCGTAGAGGGCAGTCAAAACTTCATAGAGGAGAAATCTTGATAAATTCAGAATTAGAAATGGATGATTTCATTTTAGAGAAGTTTGCTTTTTCCAATGCCCTCTGCCTTTCTGGTAAGCTGTCTATCGTATAATTTCATTTAATGATCTGTATTATTATTTGAAATCTGGGAGGAAATGGAGTTCATGAATGCATTTATAATGTATAAGGCACTCAAACATACTCTGCATGAAACATCTAATTACAACTATTTTGATCAGTCTCACAGCACTTTCTCTTGCTTATTGACTGAAAAAGAGGGAGGGAGGGAAGGAAGGAAGGAAGGAAGGAAGGAAGGAAGGAAGGAACCAACCAACCAACCAACCAACCAACCAGACAACCTGTGCCCTGTTGAGTCACTGTTTCAAAGATATTTTCTTACCTAAACGGGGAAAACGAATGACCAAGAGTGGGCCAAAAAACAGTGGGAGCAGGAGGGACTTCCAATTTCCTGCTGGCTTCCCCATTGTGTTTCCTTGTGTAAATTTGGCAGGGAACATCAGAAATCTCCATTCCTTTCCTTTCCCTCTTCCCCTTTCCCCCTCCAATAGGCAGGTAAGAGGCTGTTGCTGGGTGGGAGTGGGAGCAAGGGATTCTGAGACTAACTGGCAAACTGTCACAAAATATAGATCACATAACTGCAATAGCAGCCAATAACACTGAAGCAGCCACAACTTTTCCAAACTTATTTCCTCAAGGAATCATGATGCCAGATTTTGGGCACCTGCTGTAGGTTAGCTCATTTGAGGGACCTTGGTTCAAAATTAGTTACTCTATGAACAGTGTTTTGCAAAGTTCAAAGTTGTGACAACAAAAGTTTTAATATCAAAAGTATTATTTTTGAAAGGGCGACTGGGCTTTTCAAAAAATAAAAACACTTTTGATACAACTGGATGACAGAGAATCTTGATAGACAAAAATTTTATAGTACATAGATTATGCCATTGCAAATAATTTATGCTTTACTGCAGACTTGTGACCCTTAATAGTACTTTTGAGAGCCATTTTTATGAAGAGAATAAAGCATCAGACTAGTACTGTTAATTCTAGTCCTGCTTTAGGCACAAAGGCAGTTGAGTGACCTTGGGAATAGTCACTTTCTCTCAGCCCTAGGAAGGAGGCAATGTCAAACCACTTCTGAGAAACAGAAGAAACTGTGTATTATCTTTAGTAAACTGCATAAAATTTAAGCATTCTTACTTTGTAGAAAACAATATGAAAGTAATGTTTCTCTTTGGGCTGAAAGAGACATGAAATGGAAGGTTTATGATTGAATCTTGGGAATAGAGTACTTTGATTTGAATAGGGGCAGCAGAAAATTTATCTTTACTTTTTTTAGTAGGAAAGCTATTATCAATCAGAATAGAGCTAGAAGGAACCTTGGAGGTGTTCTAATCCAACCCATGCTCAAGCAGGAGACCCTATATCAGTGGCTAACCTTTTTTGGTTCCCGTGTGAAAAGCGTGGGGGAGGGTAGGGGGATTGGGTGTGCCACATCCATAACACTATCCCCCCCCATGTGCACATGCGACCAGCACCCCACCCCCGCTTTTGGCACTTTTTTTCTCACTCCCCAGGCTCCAGAGGCTTTCTAGGAGCCTGGGGAGGGCGAAAACAGCCCCCCCCCCCCAAGGCTTCAGGAGCTTCCCTGAAGCCTCCGGAGGGCAAAAAACGGACCTACAGGGAACTTGGAAGTTCAGGAATGGTGACTTCTGGTTTGTCCATAGGGCCGATTTTCGACGTACAGAGCCTTCAAGAGGGTTCCCTGAAGGCTCCAGAGGGCGAAAAACAGCCCTACGGACAAACCAGAAGTCACCATTCCTTAGCCTTCCAGGTTCCCTGTAGGTCCATTTTTTTCCCTCCCAAGGCTTCCCTGAAGGCTCCAGAGAGTGAAAAACAGCCCTATGGCAAACCAGAAGTCTGTTCCCGAACTTCCAGTTTGCTCAATGGGCCAGTTTTTTGCGCTCCAGAGGCTTCAAGGAAGTCTCAGGAGGGCGAAAAACGGCCTCAAAAGAAGGCTGAAATCAGCTGGCGTGCTGGAGCTGACAAGGCAATGCCTTGCGTGCCCTAACAAATGGCTATGTGTGCCACCCATTGCACATGTGCCATAGGTTTGCCATCACGGCCCTGTATCATTTCAGACAGGTGGCTTTCCAGTCTTTTCTTAAAAACCTCCAGTGATGAAGCAGCTACAACTTTTGAAGACAAGATGTTCCACTGGTTAATTGTCCTCACTGTTAGAAACTTTCTCTTTAATTCCAGGTTGCTTCTCTCCTTGATTAGTTTCCATCCATTGTTTTTTGTCTTGCCTTCTGGTGCTTTGAGGAAAAAGTTGACCCCCTCTTCTTTGCGGCAGCCCCTCAAATATTGGATTACTGCTATTATGTCATCTTAGTCATACTTTTCTCTAAACTAGCCATACCCAATTTCTGCAACCATTCTTCATATGTTTTTGTCTCCAGGCCTTTAACCACCATAGTTGTTACTTAGAGCAGAGAAAGAATTGGTAGGTTCATATAAAATGGTAAAAAAAGATTCATACAAAACATTATGCCAGGATTTTAAAAAAATACTTGAAAAAATAATTTTGACTTGATTTGCAAATTATACTGTATCGTGCAAGGTGGGCTTTTTATATTACACTGTCAAAAAGAACATACCAGGTTAACAGAGAACAAATTCCTGTCCCTCAATTAAAATCAGAAACTTGTACCTACTTTAAAGTCTAAAAGAAATAATCAGCATATCAACATTACTGGTCAAGAATTGGACAATACAAATTTAAATGTTTTATTTTGTGATAAAACTTGGAAATGTAGCTCATGTGAATAATATATTTTTATGCTTTTCTCTAATGTAGTAAAACTGGCCATTTGGGAAGCAGCACTGGATAATTTTGTAGAATCTATTCAATCAATACCTGAGGTACTTACTATTTTTTTCATTCTTCCATAAAATTTGAGAATTTTTAACACAATAGGTGAATGAATTTTGGATTGTTGTATTTACCATCTTTTCTTGGGCACAAGAAATGAATTGAATTTGTTTGCCAGATCAAAATTTCAGTGAAACACTGTATTAAATTCGAATAATTAGATATGAAACACTTCCACGTTACGTCAATGACTTTACAAAATGCTTAATTAAACTCATGTGTCTAAGGGGAAACCCTGTTGTTTTAATTATACCTATTTTATGTTTCGTATGGGAAGCTATTTGTTTGAATGTAGATTGACATGTTTATTATGAATGCTCCTGTCAACAAGTTTCAATATGTAGGATGCCAAGAAGAAAAAAACCTGCATGCAAATTTGAAATACAAAAAATTAACTTCTCAGAGTTAAACTTAAAATAGTTTTTTACTCACTTTAAAAATGATAGAATATGCTAAAGTTGATCCTTTTGTTAGAAAATGGATATCTGTAACAGAGTTAAATATAGGAGTAGAAAGAGGAATAGGTCATCAATAAAAAGTATAGACTGCTCAGAACTCAAAAAAAGGTGGCAGGAAAGCTAAAATTCAATGGTTGGCATATTATACTAAGAAAAGAAGAAAGTTATTTAGATATGTTTAAAGTAAAAGAAAAAAAGAATCAGTGTAGCAGTTGTATGTTGAAGATGGCAAAATGATGTGTTCCCCAGGTAGTAGTGAAGAACAAAACATAAAGAATTAAAAGTTGGGTCTTATAAAAACATGATAAGAGAATTACTTTGCATAAATCCCGGGGATTTGTCATTTTTGGTTCTGCATGGGCTGGTTCGCATCAGACAGAACCAGTGCACAATCTGGAAATCCTCCCAGACTCACAACTCCTGCTTGATTTAGACCAGTGGTAGTCAACCTGGTCCCTACCGCCTAGTGGGCATTCCAGCTTTCATGGTGGGCGGTAGGGGTTTTGTCCGATACTGAAGCACTTTCCTTTGTTTAAATTTAATTGACTTTTAAAATAATTTTCATAGCATTATTTAAAAACATTTTCATTAGGTTTTCATAAAATTCCCGGTGACAATTTTAATTTCTGAAAATATACTATTTGAATCATCCCGCATAAGTTTAATTCACGTTACGTACATGAAACTAAATGGCACTATAGTTTAACCGCAAACAAAAGAGCCTCATCCCAGAATAGCTCGCGCATCTCCCCCCACACCACCCAGCTGTAACAGACAAGCAGAGCTGGTAGCCAGCGCCCCCCCAAACCTAATCCACGATGCGCGGGGGGAATGCGCAGACGATGAAACACGGTGCAGGCTCTTTTGTTTGCGGTCGCACTGGTCAGTACGCAGTTAGATTTGTCAGAGTAAGTACGTGCCTACAGCTTCAAACAAAATATTGTGAAATATTGTGAGCCCATGTCTCAAAAAAAGAAATACGCTAAGAAATCTGAAGATGGGTTTCATAGAATCTGTTGTAAATAAACAACATCCAATGTGTTTATTGTGTCATAAAACATTATCCAATGAGGCAATGAAGCCAAGTCAATTGCAAGAACATCTTTCTACAAAGCATCCAAATGATAAGGACAAGCCCATTGAATATTTTCAGGAAATATATAAAAAAAATTCAAAACCGTTCAACAATTGTTGCATCATTTAAGAAACAACATGCAGCGAACAAAGATGGATTAATTGCCGCTTATTGCATTTCACAATTAATTGCAAAAAGTGGTAAACGCTATAATATTGAAGAAACTGTAATAATACCCCCTATAAAAGAATTTATCTCAACAGTAATGCATCAGGATATACCTGAAATTTTAAAAACGTTGCCCCTAAGCCAGGGGTGTCCAAACTTGGGAACTTTAAGACTTGTGGACTTCAACTCCCAGAATTCCCCAGCCAGTGCTGGCTGGGGAATTCTGGGAGTTGAAGTCCACAAGTCTTAAAGTTCCCAAGTTTGGACACCCCTGCCCTAAGCGATAGCACAGTAAAGCGGCAAATTGAAGAAATGGCAGTTAATGTTGAAAAAAAACATTATAAGTATTCTCCAAAACTCTTCATTTTCCATGCAATTGGACAAGTCTACCATTGCAGATAATAATGCTTTATTGATGGCATATGTACGTTATTTTGATGAAAACAATACAGTATGAGAAGAAATGCTATTTGCAATAAATCTCATTACAGATACAAGAGGATTATCTAGATTTAATACTGTGAAATCATACTTTACAAAAAATAATATTCCTTTGAATAATATTGTTGCATGTGCTACTGATGGAGCACCATCAATGGTAGGTCGCTATTGTAGATTTGTTGCTTATTTGAAGGAAGAAGTGCCAAATGTTTTATGTATTCATTGTGTGGTGCACAGACAACATCTTGTAGGAAAACATCTAGGTACAAATCTCCATCATTAACTATAATAATTCGAGCCATAAACAAGATCAAATCCAATGCAAAAAATGACAGAATGTTTCGACAGCTTTGCCAGGACAATAATGAAGATTTTATTATGTTACTTTTGCACACAGAAATTCGGTGGCTCTCAAAGGGTACATCTTTGGCTCGTTTTGTAGCATTATATGATAGTGTCATACAATTTTTTGAAAGTAATGAGACCAATTTGTGTCAACAGTTAAAAACAGTAACAAATTATGCCTTTTATTTGGCAGATATTTTCAAGAGATTTAATGATGTCAATTTGCAGCTTCAAGGAGCTAATAAAACTCCTATAGTTTGCCAAAGTATTGTGTCATTATTTATTGACAAACTTGAACTACTTTGTTATAATCTACCGTGTTTCCCGGAAAATACAACATGTCCCGAAACTAAACCCTTGCCACATTTTTCGCGTGGGCAAAAATATAAGCCCACCCGTGAAAATAAACCCCACCTCCGGCCAGGCAGAGCACCGCTCACTGACCTAGCGTTATTCCGAAAGCGCCAAGTCCAGGAGCCGGGGGGGGAGCGCTCACTTTGCTTGCCGCCTTCGGGATACCGCTAGGTATAGGGAGGAGGGAGGAGGAGCTTCCGGGGCGAATGGCGGCTGTCGTGTAAGCTCCGCAGAATTGCGGAGGGGCCTCCCAGCTGGGAGAGGTGCTGCCGACCCTCAATATCATTCTGAGGGTCGGGCTTTGTCGGTGACCACCCCCCGGCTCTGCCTGGCTATGATGGGTCGGGCAGGGCACTTGGGTGGTCGGCTGGCCGGCAGGAAACCGGGAACGCTGAGGACGCCGAGCTCAGAGTGAATGTGAGAGCGCCGAACGCCGTTTGCCTTTCGCTGAGCGCTCGGCGGAGAGCGGAGAGCGGAGAGCGGAACGGAGAAGCGAGAGGCGAGCGGAGGTGTGTGGTGGGGTGTTCGTCTGGCTGGTGGGAGCGCCAGACGCTGAGCAGAGCGCTGGGCGCTGAGCGGAGAGACAAATGGCGAAAGGCGAGAGGCGTGGAGAGGTGGAGAGACGTGCGGAGTCACGATGATGGTGGCTGGCGTGTTGGTGTGTTGGCGTGCTGGCCGGGCGCTGGTCGGAAAGCCGGAAGACCGCTTCGTTGTGTGGATGGAGTTGAGGAGAGGAGAAGAGAGGAGAGCTAAACGAAGCGGCTGGTGGAGGGGGAGCGGAGTGAACCACATCAGAGCAAAGACAACTGGAATGGAAAGCTTGAAATCTAAGGTTGTGGAATTTAACATGTTTAACATCTAACATGTCTAACATCTAACAATAGCCCCTGCGAAGATGAGCAGCAGGGGTCCCAAGAAGGCAGGTGTCCATCTTTTCCTGGGCCTGGTCATGGAGGAGAGACACCAGGGGGATAGGTGGACAGTTGCTGAAGGTGTGACTTTTTCCTTCCTGCCTTTATCGAGTACTGATTCTCTTGCCACAGCTTCAAACCTCATTAATCTATTTCACCACCGACTAGCCCACTAACTTACCCTTTCCACCTAGGGTTAGGACAATATCTACGACAAACCAGGATACATCTTAGCATCTGTAACTAACTAACTTTGCCCCTATGATTTTTTCTATATGATCTTTATGTACACGAGGTCGGATTTGCTGCAGCTGCGGGAGTCCCCTCTCTCGCAGGTCTGGCCTCCAGCCCTCTCGAGGGCCCACCTTGAGGACGGGTTCATTAACCCAGAGAGGTGGAGGAAGCGCACGTTAAGGGGTTTTTTAATTAAATGTTTTTTAAAAGTTGTAAGGGGTTATAAGGATGGGGGGGGGAGGGGTTGTAGGGATGGGGGGGGGGAACTGGTTAGGAGGGATGGAAGAGCCAGGCACTTAGGTGTGGTCGAAAGAGGAGGGGGCGGAGTGGGGGAGGAGAGGGAAGATAGCATTCCTATGCAGGGCACCTTAATACCAACGGTCGTAGGGAGGGGCAGGTGCGAGGACAGTTTAAGAGCACGTAGTCGGTTGGGAGACCGGGGTTTTTGGTCATTCCCGGTCGTTTGTACCAATCCCTGCATACTAGGTGGTCAGGATCTACAGACCCAAGGCCTGAGACTGCTGTTATGCAATGCGAGGTCCGTTGTTAATAAGGCCCCCCTCATCCACGATCTAATTTTGGAGGGGGACCCGGACCTCGCCGGAATAACCGAGACCTGGTTGGGCCACGAGGGAGGTCTACCCCTTGTGGAAATGTGCCCTCCAGGTTATCGAGCATTTCACCAGCCTCGGGCCCAGGGAAGGGGCGGTGGGGTAGCAGTGATTATCCGGGAAGACTTAGAGCCGAGAGAGTTCACTGTGCCGCAGACATCCGGGTGTGAGTCCCTCGTCGTGAGATGGGGCCCAGGGAGGCAGTTGGGCCTGCTGATAGTATACCTGGCTCCTCGCTATACTTCAGCGGCCCTGCCCGAGCTCCTTGAGCTGATCTCATCGGTGGCGGTTGAGACCCCCAAACTTTTAGTGATGGGGGATTTTAATCTGCCGTCGATGGGAGAAGCGTCTGAGGGGGTTCGGGAGTTCATGGCTTCCATGACAGCCATGGACCTGACCCAGTTAATTCAGGGCCCTACTCACGAGGGAGGCCACACCCTGGACCTTGTTTTTGTCTCTGGCCAGTGGACGAGTGATCTGGGAATAGGGGATCTAGACACTATTCCCCTGTCATGGTCGGATCACTCACTTCTCCGGCTGGACTTCCCTGGTGCTACCCCCCGCCGCGAGGAGGCGGAACTGGAAGGTATTAGATGGTTCCGCCCCAAGCGCCTGATGGAACCGGATAGGTTCCAGACGGAACTTGGGCCACCTCCTGTGGACCTGACCCGCCCCCGAGTAGAAGACCTGGTAGTCGCATGGAATAATGCGGCTACCGGGGCCCTAGACCGGGTGGCGCCTTTGCGGCCTCTCCTGCGGCGAAGAACCACCCTGGCACCTTGGTTTACCGAGGAGCTAAGGGTGATGAAACGCCACAAGAGACGCCTAGAGAGTCGTTGGAGATCCTCCCGCTCCGAATTTGACCGAGCACAGGCACGAGCATATTTGAAGACGTACCTTGTGGCACTAAGAGCGGCCAAACGTCAACATTGCGCTGCTCTTATTGCGTCTGCAGATAACCGCCCTGCCGCCCTGTTTCGGGTGACCCGTTCCCTCTTGTTTGAGAGACCACGGGAAGCCCCTTTACAGGGTAGAGCAGAGGAGTTTGGGAATTATCTACAGGACAAAGTCGCTCAAATCCGGATGGGATGGACCCCTTTCAGTGGTTCAGTAGAGACGCCCGTTGCGAGTCTTGAGGGACCGCTTTGGGAGGAGTTTGACTCGGTTGCCATCGAGGATTTGGACAGGTTGCGTGGACGTCTGCGACCCACCACATGTTTATTGGACCCGTGTCCCTCCTGGCTTGTACTGGCATCCTGGGAGGTCACGCGTGACTGGCTCCTGGGCCTGGTGAACGCCTCGCTGGGTGAGGGGTCTCTACCGGCCGCCTTGAAAGAGGCGGTGGTGAGGCCCCTGCTCAAGAAGCCTTCCCTGGACCCAACGGACCTAGTCAATTATCGTCCAGTCTCCAACCTTCCTTTTTTAGCGAAGGTTGTAGAGAGTGTGGTAGCACAGCAGTTCCCACGTCACCTGGAGGAAAATGATTATCTAGACCCGCGCCAGTCCGGCTTCCGACCCGGGCACAGCACGGAGACGGCCTTGGTCGCATTGGTTGATGATCTCTGGAGGGCCAGAGATAGGGGTTGTTCCTCTATCCTGGTCCTATTAGATCTCTCGGCGGCGTTCGATACCATCGACCATGGTATCCTGTTGCACCGGCTAGAGGGGCTGGGAGTCAGAGGCACCGTTTTACGGTGGTTTGGCTCCTACCTCTCTGGTCGGACGCAACGTGTGTTGACAGGGGAGCAGAGTTCGACCCGGAGGCCACTCACATGTGGAGTGCCACAGGGATCGGTGCTCTCGCCTCTCCTGTTCAACACATATATGAAACCGCTGGGCGAGATCATCCGTGGTTTTGGAGTGGGATATCATCTGTATGCTGATGATACTCAGCTATACATTTCCACTCCGAACCACCCCAATGAGGCCGTCGAAATGATGTCCCGGTGTCTGGAGGCCGTACGGGTCTGGATGGATGGCAACCGACTAAAACTCAACCCTTCCAAGACGGAGTGGCTGTGGCTTCCGGCCTCCCGGTTCAACCAGGTGTTTCCATCTCTGGCCATCGGGGGCGTCCAACTAGCCCCCATGGAACAGGTGCGCAATTTGGGCGTCCTCCTGGATACCCGGCTGTCCATGGATAACCATGTAACAGCCGTGGCAAGGGGGGCGTTCCATCAGGTTCGCCTGATGCGCCAATTGCGCCCCTTATTGGACCGGGATGCCCTACGCACAGTCACCCATGCGCTAGTGACGTCTCGCCTGGATTACTGCAATGCTCTCTACATGGGGCTTCCCTTGAGATGCACTCGGAGACTACAATTGGTCCAGAACGCGGCCGCGCGGGTGATTATGGGGAGGACTAGATACTCCCCTGTAACACCTCTCCTGCGCGAGCTGCACTGGCTGCCTGTGGTCTACCGAGTGCGTTTCAAGGTTTTGATTATGATCTTTAAAGCGCTCCATGGCACAGGGCCTAGTTATATGCAGGATCGCATCCTGCCCCACACATCCCTACGACCAATTCGCTCACACAGAGAGGGACTTCTCCGGGTGCCGTCCGCCAAACAGTGCCGGGGGGCGACACCCAGGAGCAGAGCCTTCTCTGTGATGGGCCCAGCCCTATGGAATGACCTCCCCCGTGACATCAGGATGATTTCCGATCTCCGCTCCTTCCGTGTACAGCTGAAGACCCACCTCTTTCAATTATCCGGCCTGGCTCAATCGCAATCGTAATTTTCCCATTCCTCCAAACTGTTTTTTAAATTGTTCTTAAATATTAATTTTATTGGGTTTTTTACAATTGGGGTATTTTAAAGCAGATTTTTAACTGTCTATTGATGTAATTTGCTTCCTCCTCCGTGTATGTACGTGTATGTATGTGTGTTGTGTGTGTATGTACGTTTGATGTTGTTATATATGTTTCATGTTATATGCTCCATTGTACGCCGCCCCGAGTCCTACTTGGAAAGGGAGCGGCTAATAAATCTAAATTTATTATTATTAATTTATTAGGTTGGGGAGTGCTGTTCTGCCTGGCCGAAGGGGAGAGTTGCCAGGCGGCTGCTCCCTTGTGAACTGGCTCCCGAAGAGCCGGGCACAGCCTCAGGGGCGAAACAGCCATGAGGTAACCATGCCCACGAGCAGCCGCCCGGTAAATCCCCTCTCCAGCCGGGAAGAGCGCCATTCACTGACCTAGGGGGTAATCCCTAAGGTGCCAAGCCATGTGGCGCTCTGCCCGCCCCCCAGCTCCTGCGGCTTGGCACATTCGGGATACCCCCTAGGTCAGTGCATGGAGCTCTGCCCAGCTGGAGAAGGGGGTTGCGCGAGCGCCTGTTCCGCCCGCAGCCTCACCAAGCCCTTGCGCAGCTCTCCCAGGCCACCGCCGCTGGCTGTTGCTGCCCGCCGCCGCCCCGATCCGCTCCGCGCAACTCCAAAACTCGGGGCTGAGTCTTTCAGCATCGGCCGCTCTAGGAGTGCTCTCTATGGTGGGCCGGCTGCTGGAAGACTCTGTCCGGCATCCGGCCCACCATAGAGAGCACTCCTAGAGCGGCCGATGCTGAAAGACTCGGCCCCGAGTTTTGGAGTTGCGCGGAGCGGGGCGGCGGCGGGCAGCAACAGCCAGCGGCGGTGGCCTGGGAGAGCTGCGCAAGGGCTTGGTGAGGCTGCGGGCGGAACAGGCGCTCGCGCAACCCCCTTCTCCAGCCGGGCAGAGCTCCATGCACTGACCTAGGGGGTATCCCGAATGTGCCAAGCCGCAGGAGCTGGGGGGCGGGCAGAGCGCCACATGGCTTGGCACCTTAGGGATTACCCCCTAGGTCAGTGAATGGCGCTCTTCCCGGCTGGAGAGGGGATTTGCCGGGCGGCTGCTCGTGGGCATGGTTACCTCATGGCTGCTTTGCCCCTGAGGCTGTGCCCGGCTCTTCGGGAGCCAGTTCACAAGGGAGCAGCCGCCCGGCAGCCCCAAAACAATAAGCCCTCCCTGATAATAAGCCCAAGGGCATATTTCGTGGGGCAAAAGAAAATAAGCCCTGTCGTATTTTCGGGGAAACACGGTATTGAAAAGAGAATTTCATCAGTTTCCTGAATTATCATCTATAAAAGATGATGTAACTCCAGAGGATATTGACAGATTCAGTAGCCACCTCCACGAACTTAAATTGGACATGGAAAAACGATTTAAAGATATTTTGAAATTGAAGATGTATGAAAAATCCTTTTCCTGCAAATATTGAAGAGGCTGATACAACTTACCAAGAAGAATTGTTAGAAATTAGATATGATGAAGAAAGTAAACATAAATTCGATAGTGATGGATATGTAAACCTATGGCAAAATAAAAAAATGCCTGTCTTATATCCAAATATGTGGTAAATGATATTCAGTTTATTGATGCCTTTCCCTACCTTGTATCTTGTAGAATCAGACTTTAGTGCTGTTAATAATATTATGACCAAAGAAAGAAACCACCTGAATATTTCCGAAAGAGGAGACCTTCGTTTGTTCCTTACAAAAATTGAGCCAGATATCCAGTATTTAGTTTCGCAGCATCAGCCTCAGGAATCTCATTAATAATTTAATTAATTAAATATAATTTCATCAGACTTCATGCTTCTATGTATGCAAAATATTAATAAATAGATAGATTTAACTACAGTAAGTTGTTTTATAAAGATTTATTCTGCCAAACTTAGCGAAAGTCCGACATAAAGTATTTGATAAGTAATTATTATTATATGCTTTAACTTGCTGTAACTCTGCTTTATAAATTTTATAAAGTAAAGTTACTTCCCTACTTTATAAATCACCATTACTGTGGAACCGGTTACTACTAACAGATACAAAAGTGGGTGGTTGGTATAAAAAGGTTGACTACCCCTGATTTAGACCAGTGTGTTTTGGAAAATATTCTTTTTTCCAGGGCGCTTCTAATAATGTTGTGTGCTCTGTAATATTTCTTTTGGGAGGAAAGTGTTACAACAGTCTCGAAGAGCACCAGAGATTTTCCATTTATGATAAAATGCGTTCAATATTTATCCACCTGGACAATTCTCCCTTGGTTGGTTGGCTAATTAGCCATGATGATCAAGGATCAAGAGAACAATACTTCCTTGTGGTCTACATTCTCAGGCTGAAAAGGATTCCATTAAACTGGAGAAGACAAGGAATTTGGACCTGGAACAATTTGTTTACAGTAGTGTGAAGTATTCTGTTCTTAAGGTGCCATTCAAATCTATCACAGCAGGATTCTAAGTGCATTTATTAGGATAGTGTCAACCCTTTAGGGCAGGCAGGATCAAGAAACAGGCACAGCAATGATTATTATAGATAGGATGACTGAATCTTGTAAACCTGTCAAAAGTTTTTCTCTGCCCCATTTTACCTGACACAAAATCAAAGCAAGCTTATTTGGAAAAGTCCCCCTCAGCAGTTGACTCACTCTGTCCCCCATTTCCAAGCCAGATTTACATTTCTTCAAAATAGATACTACTATGGATTTTGTGTTACTATAAAAGCTTGTTGCATACAGTATCTACTTGAGGATTCATCCTCTTTGTTTCCTGGAAACTCTTGTAGAATGCTGAGATATTCATCAGATAACATAAGTCTTTGTGAATTTTAATCTCTGTCCTGTAGGATAGATCTTAATTTAAACCTAAATTTTGTCAGGAAGTTCTCCAGCCATAACAATAGGGTTATCACAAACTGTCTATGGCAAGACTGCCTATCCCACCTCCCAAAGTTAATATGAAAATCAGAATAGATCTTTATTGTCATTAGGATTGTTTCTGCCAGTTCAAGTAAAGAGTGCAATTGGATGGACAATATAGTACATCTAAAAAAACATCAATATTCTCTCTTCTTACAGATGCTTAAATTAAGAAAGAAACTGAAACTGTCTCATGCTGATGTTATGCAGAAAATTGGTGAACTGTTTGCCTTGAGGTATCTGAATGGAAAAACAAGCAAAAAGATTGCATTTTAGAGTCCGTTTAAAAGCAATCTTTAACAAAAAAAATACCATAGTATCCACACATATGTATATAGTATACTGCCATGTATAATCCGCTTTTTAAATGTGTGATATTTTTAAAGTGATACAATTATATTTCTCTCTTCTGCATCTAGACTATTGTCGTCTGTCCTTTAACAGAACTAAGTAATGTTTAACAGAATCCAGAGCTTGCTTACATAAATTTAACACCAATAAGGATCTTGTTATTTTCCTGTTAAAACGTGGTTTATTTGTCAGGTCCTTACTTTTGATTATGTGCCACTACATAGTATTAACTAGTAGCACAAAGATAAACCTTCTTCAAACTAATCCCATTGTATATTGGTGTTTTTTTTTTAATACCAGTAGTTGCTTCTGTATTTTCTTCAACTCCTGATAACCTAAGTTTGTAGTAATACACATATCAGAATAAATAAAAGGTGATAACATGTTGTATATAAAGCTTTAGTCAGGTTCTAAAAGAATAGAATGTTTATTTGGAGATTGAAAACTTAACTATAAGTTCTGTAGCTGTGACAATGTAACATATTTTTTATTTTTTTTGCTACATGAAGTATGTTTGTCCAAAGAGTACTTGTTTGTCTCAACTTATAGCAGTGCAGTATGCAAAATACAATTCATTAAGAATTTAAAATTCTTTTAAATAAGAATTTATCTTTTCTTCCTCAGGCATCGTATAAATCTGAGTTCTGATCTGTTGATTACGCCAGATTTCTACTGGGACAGAGAACATCTTGAACAACTGTATGATAAAATGCATCGGTTTCTCAGTATTGATCGCAGAGTTAAGGTATTATTTTACTATTTTTATCTACCGTATTTTTCGGAGTATAAGACACTCCGAAGTATAAGATGCACCTAGCTTTTGGGGAGGAAAACAAGGGAAAAATATCTGCCTCTGCCTCCCAGCAATTGCCCTCCTTGCAACAAACAGCAAACAGTACAGACAATACACACTGTTTGTAGTGTTATATTTCAGATTATACGTGTACAGATGCTGTTAAAATTGATGTGCTTTCTGGAAGCATATTCTCTGCTATTTAAAAGAATAGCACTTTTTAAAACAATAGTACTGGGCCTCTTCAGATCAAGCATTTATTTTAAAAAGTTTCTTCATTTTGTTAAGGTGTCTAGAATAATAATAAAGCTGTCTTTAAAAAATAGGTCTAATAATTTGAACATTCTATAGGCATTTATAGTTGTTGACTTACCTCCTTGCAGCAAACAGCCTGATGAGCACAAGGAAAAAAAATCTGCCTCCCAGCAATTTGCCACTTGGAGCAAACAGCAAGTTTCACTTTCAATTTCTCCCTATCATCAGCTGTTTCAGGCTGCAGGGATTGCTATAGTCTATTGAAGCCTCCGCAAGCCAGTATCTAGTTTTATTGTTTTATGGAAACATAACCAGTGCATTCTGTAACTTTTGGAGAGGTTTTATAATACTTTTGCCCTTTTTTCTTAAATTCATGTAATTCTGAATTCACCAACAATTTAGCAAATGGAGTTTTACAGAAACTTGCTTTTATAGATTCTCTGCTGTTTTGCTTTTTCTAGAGTACTTTATGATTAATGGTTTACTCTAAAAATTACTTGGATGGTTTTTCTTAAAATATTTACAATATTTTGCTATGGGGATATTGCAGAAGTGTAACTTGGTGTCCCGTGGAAAAAGATGATTGTTAGATGGTAACAAAAAAAAGTTTAGAAATCCAATCAAGAACTTGTGAACATAACATACTACTTTCCACAAAACTCACTTTTCAATAGAATAGAACATAAGTAGGTCAGGGTTTAACTGTGGAGTCATTGATGCTCTCTAAGCGGGTTGTTTGCTTGCAGACGTTTCATTATTGACAAAGTAATATCAGTGCTGTGAGTGGGGCTTGCCCTTTCTTTATATACAGTAGCTTGCACTACAGTAGCTTTATATATACAGTAGCATGTTGGTGGGAGTATAACTTTTTCTTTAGTAGTTCCTTGACTAGAGTATTGCTTTTTGTTTGTTTTGTCTGGTATTAATCCCTGATTAATTGGGTGTAGGTCGCTGGAGAGAATGTGTTCTGGTCTTTTTGTTTCTTTCTTAGCCTTTTTAAATTGTCTCATTTGAAAGGTGCGTAAATGCAGTTTATCTCTATGTGTCTATTAATGGATGAACTTGTCTGAAAGCTAAGCTTCCAGGAATTCCATAGTTTTAGCTTGATCTAGGACAGTGGTCGGCAAGCCGCGGCTCGCGAGCCAAATGCGGCTCTTTACACATTTTAATGCGGCTCTTCAGTGTGCCGGGCACCCGCTCCGCTCCCTCCTCTCGGGCTTCGGAGGGAAGCTTTTTCAAAAGCCGAGTGACAAGTCTCCCAGGCTGTAATTTGCCGAGCTGTACGCGCGCGCCTGTTTTCCACGGCGTGGAGCAGCGGCGAGATTCTGCGTGGCGAGCGATGATTCCAGGGGCCATCCGGGAAGATGAGGAACGCGAGGGGAGACCCTGCCCCCCCACTGATGGCCCCCGGAATCATCGCTCGCCGCGCAGAATCTCGCCGCTGCTCCACGCTGTGGAAAACAGGCGCGCGCGTACAGCTCTGTCAGTCTCTCTCTGATTCCCTCTCTCACTCCCTCTCTCTGTCTGTCTGTCTCACTCACACACACACACACACACACTGTGGTCACCTTGTTGAGTGTTCCAATCACATCTGAAACACTCAACAACTGGCCTGCATTTATGGTATTTTGCAGCATAAATGCAGGCCAGTTGTTGAGTGTTTCAAATGTGATTGGAACACTCAACAAGGTGACCACAGTGTGTGTGTGTGTGTGTGTATGTGTGTGTGTGTGTGTGTGAATCAGACAGACAGACAGAGAGTGGAACAGAGAGAGGGTGTGAGGGAGGGAATCAGAGAGAGACTGACACACACACACACACACACACACACACAAACACAGAGAGAGACAGAGAGGGGGAGGGAGGGAGAGAAAGATAGACAGACAGAGAGAGAGACACACACACAGAGTGAGTGATTAAGTGAATGAGTGAGAGACAGACACATCCACATACACAGAGTGACAGAGAGAGAGGAAGGGAGGGGAGAGAGACAGAGGGAGAGACACAGACACACACACAGAGTGAGTGAGAGACAGACAGACCCACACACACACAGAGTGACAGAGATGGGGGAAGGAGGAGAGAGAGACAGAGATACAGAGACAGACAGACAAATAGACACCCAGAGAAAATGACAGAGGGAGACAGAGAGGGAGGGAGGGAGGGAGGGAGGGAGGGAGAGTCAAAGAGCCAGAGAGAGAGAAAGAAAAAGAAAAAAAGAAAGTGGGAGAGAGAGATGAAATGAAAAACAACATACAAACCTGACTTACTCAAACTATCCAAGGAAATGCAAGGCCAATGTTCACATTAGTGGTTGTGACTTTGTCAGTCATTGTCAGGATGTAATTTTCTCTACATTGTAAGGCAAATTTTACGGAATTTAACGTTATCGATAAATAATATCGTTCTAAAGTTTTTGTTTTATTAGTTGTGTTATTTGTATCCTCCCAACCTATGTGGATACTTGCATGCAGAATATTCTCAATAAAAACTTATTGAAACTAAAAACAGTGTACCATCCTATGTATTTTCGGTTTTAAAAATGCGGCTCTCAAAATAAATTTCAATCGTGGTTTTGGCGAGATTTGGCTCAGTTGAAAAAAAAGGTTGCCCACCACTGGTCTAGGATGCTGTTTTCCAGTTGAAATTGCAGTTCAATCTTTCTCTGTGTTGTGAGTTTTCATTGTACCTTCCAGTTGCTAAAGTGTTTATGGATGCACTCTGCTATCTTCTTTCTGCCTGTCTGTCCTACATACAGTATGAGCTGTTACAGTCCTTATACTTTGTTATAGATGAGTCCCGTTCTTTCTTCTTGGGCTACTAAGTCATTTGGTTTACATAACGTGGTTTGGAGGACTTCAGGTGATTTATGTACTACAGTGATGCCATGTGGTTGTAACCATGTGTTGATTGTTTCTGAAATGTTTTTGATGTAGTGTAGCAGGGATTAATTTAGCTTTACAGAGCATCATTATTTAGAATGAACCAGCTCACTGGGATAGCAATCTATAACAATATTCATGAAACTTTCTGTAGATTCCACATATTCTTACTGGTTTCTGGACTATATTATAGGTAGTATTAGTACATAAATGTTTTAATTCAGTAACAGATTCAACAGGTAGTTTTTGGATGCCTTCATATAGCCCAGTTGTTTGAAATGAAATTAAGTAAAAAATATATATAGATTTGCTTTCTAAGATGTGATTGTTGCCATGACAGTGGTGTGCCTGTGTATGAACAATGGGATTCATGAATAAAATGGCCTCACTACTGTCTTTAAATTAATGCACATAGATTAAAAAGTCTGCTGTTTAAAAAAAAAACTTCACAGAATCTTCGCAATCCAATAAGAAATGATGACATTGACAATTCCATTTGAGGAATTTTGTTTTACATTCGGTTTTATTTCAGGTTTTGCTTCTAATTTTATGTTGAAATTTTCTATTAACTTTATTAAAAGTTTGGGCATATTTAACTGTTGCATTGTTAGCTGAGTTTTGCTAGACTTAAACCTTGATTATTATTTGGTGAAGTATACTAGGCTAAGGCAGGTATCTTACACAATTTAACTAAATGCTTCAGAGGGCAATTGTAATGAGGGCTGACACCTAAATATTCCTTAAGTTCGATACAAGAAATGCTCAATAGAAAAATGTATTTCTATTTAATTTTATAAATGCATGCAAATGGAGAAAGGAAATTGGGGCCTGGGATTATGTGACTGATCTACACATTGCAATCTGTTGTATAAATGCTGAAAAATCACATTATCCCATGACTAAGAATTGTTCTGAGTTTTCAGTCTTAGCTAGTGTATTCAGTTTTTAGATGCATTGTGATATAATTCTCCGTATTTTTGATTTCAATAAATTCATCTTTTGGAAGTAACTTATATTAAGAAATTGTTTATTCAAGGTTTTCTGAAACATCAACTTTTCTATCCTTACTACTGAAGGTAGTAAATGAAAAGCTCCAGCAGTGCACAGAACTGACAGATCTGATGAGAAATCATTTGAATGAAAAACATGCTCTGCGCTTGGAATGGATGATAGTAATACTCATCACAATAGAGGTTGGTTTACTCAAATTGTTTCATAAAACATATGCAGAATGTTGACAAGTTCACTGAAGAGTATTTAAAAGTACTCCTTAGACAAGGGACAAGTTTCCAAATAACTTTAAAATAGTTTCCATAAATTTATTTAAAAATATAGAAATCAGCATAGTACAATAGCTTGTCAATTTTACTATACTACTTTACTATACACTCACACCCTTATTTTATAGCCATATAAATCAGACCAACTTGTAAGTTCATTACAGTGCATGTTGGATCACTTATATTCCATGAGATGTGCAAGGTATATAGGCTGAACAAAGATTTAATGGTAATTTAATGTTTTACATGCTGTTTACATATACTGAATATTCTATTGCCTATTTCACTGTGTGTTGCCAATAGTACTGTTTACAAATTCAATTATGCAAAATAGTTCCAATCAAAAATACAATGGCAACTTCCTCCTCCTTTGTCATTGGAGTAATGTATTCTTTGTTAGATATTGCTTGTTCAGCAAAGGCCTAGAAATTCTGTCCTCCAGTCTTGAAATTCTTATTATCTAAAGGTAGCTTTTGTCTCAACATTGTGGAGAGCAATTGTTAGGAAAAAGGCTTATAGCTTATAGCCGAATATCCACTCTATTGAATTGGTGACTAGATTTTAAGTATATTATCATCCCATGTCACTCTTTCACTGTCACCATTCCAAGCTCACAGAACCTTCCTGGATAATGTTGTATCCATACCAGAAAGTATGAAGTTTACTCATGCTGTAGTACCCCAAATCATAGGAATGGCCTTGAGTTTCTCCATATGTATAATGCAAAGGGAAAGGATGAGAATGGATTGAATGCATGAGGAGTAATCATAGTAATTATGTTTAATTAAATAACATTTATCTTTTCTTTCTGGCTCCACAACTGAAAGGCTAAATTCTGCTCTCTGGGGGTGGGGGGGGGGTTGTAAATCCCTATCCTAATGCTAAATTCAGTTAGTAGATTAATTATTAAAGCCTTCAGCAAGTACAATTTCTGAATACAGGCAAGAATAATTATCCATCCCCCCAAAACGACTTCATGTGCAGGCAGACAAGGTAGATAGGAGACAGAAGGGAGTAAAAGCTCTCCAAGGCATGAGTCCAGGATATCTGAGAAATCTTTCTCCAAAGGGATCCACTCCTCATTCTGGCAGGAGCCTACTGCAGATCCCATCAGCCAAGGAATTTCGGCTGGTGGGGTCCACAGAATGACCATTTTTTGCCACATACCCTTCCCATACTTTGGAACTTCTTGCCACCAGAGATGACATTTTCCCTGTCTTCTGGCATGGGGGCTAATTGGCATGGGCACCCCGAAGGAAAAGCCATAGAAGTGGTTAGTGCAATAACAGAGAAGGCACCACTGATGCTCCACTTGAAATGTCATTATGTTTTATTACATTATAAGCCACCCAGAGTTGCCTCAAACCATGAGATGGATGAAACATAAATGTAATTAATAACTTCCCTGGTTAGTATTATAAATCAAATAGCCCTCTATCCTAATACACAGCCATAGTTATGTACAGCCATAGTTAACAGGTGTAAAATAGTTAAAAAGTTTGGAAGGGTGGGATTTCAAAATAATACAAGGAATAAATTTAAATTCAGTAAACTTGCAATACTCTTTGTTCAAGTTGCCATATAATCTCACAATTCTTTTTTCTATAACCCCTCCCCATTTGTTCTCATTCCATGACCAGTGCAGAATTCAGTATTCATTCTGCTGTTTTGGGATTTCCCTCAGTCTCCCCCCCCCCCAAAAAAAAAAAAATCTTTTGTGCTTCTGGTTTGGAGGTTACTGATCCCTGATATCTTGACATAGAGCACTTTGTGCGAACACTAAAAATAGAAACCAGCCAAATAAGCATGCATGCTAGCAAAGTTCTGTTTTGTGTTGCAGGTCATGTTTGAACTTGGAAGAGTGTTTTTCTGATACCAGGTGTACATTGCAACAGACATTTTACAAGACTAGTCGCTATCCGAGCAACAGGTTTATTGGACTTCAACTTTGTCCATTTTGGAAAGTGAGCAAATGTCATGATAAATTTATGGACATTTGCTACAAAATGATGGGAGTCAATGCATTTAATTTCATATTTCATCAGTAACTATGTTTCTTGGAATTGATGGTGTAAAAACATTGTGAGGATGGTTTTCTATTTTATGGATGCAGATTATCTGTTATATTACAGGAAAAGGATATATACAGTATGTATGACATTGAGCAGTTTTCTGTATATAAGCTGCACGTTTTTTTCATAACACATTCAATAGAATTAAGAAAAATATGTATATAATATGCTGTTATGTATATGGGGATAGAAAACCTAATCCTAATATTGTGAAGGAAGTTAAAATTAAAAATTCTCTTCAGCTAAAATTGTAATTGTCTTTGGAACTGCTTAAGATTTTGTAAATTCAGATGTTATTTCAAGAAGCAAGAGAAATTTAATCAAAGCAATGTATTTGACTTTATTGCCTTAGACAAATTTTCCTCAGTAACCATTATGCATGTATAAATACCGACTGAAAAGCTGTGAAATAAAATAATGGTTGTAAAAAATGCATTGATTTTATTGAAGCAAGATTAAGGATTTGGATCTCACAAATCCAAAATCTTTTGACTAGATACATCAGAAAACTCATGAAAGCTTTAACTTTGTTCTCAACTAACTTTCCGAAATGTATCATGAATATTACAGTTGTCAAATTTTAACATTTTTATAAGAGTTAAAAAGAAGTTATCTCGTTAGTTTCAGAAAATGGGGAAAAATTTGTAATTGAACCTACTGAAATTTTATGAGAAACAGAAAATATACTGATAGCTCTGTTCATAGTGCACGTTTTAGAGTAAAAAGCCCAAAGCATTTGTGAGGAAGGTACATTTTATCATTTGAATGAGTTCGTAATTTTTTCAACTTTGCATCACTTCTCTATCATGTTCTCAGTAACAATGACAGCACACGTTATACATAATAGCATATTTGTAATTCTTGAGACAGTGGTGCTTAAACATTTGTGAACCTTTTTGAATTTTTAATATTTTTACATCAATATGACCTAAAATGTAATACTATTCACATTCTAAAACTGATGACTTATTGACCATGATCCAAAGCTACGTGTGTGTGACAAAAATATACAAACCTCTTGGACTATTAGTTACTTTGAAGGGGAAATTAATTAGATATTTCAAATCAATGAAATGATAAGGCCTTGCCTAACAAATTCTGGATACTCTTATCAGTCTTCACAGAATACTATATGGAAGTGTGTCATGAGTTGAACAAGAGATTTCTGGGGACCTCTGAAAAAGTTAATACTACCAAGCTGGAAAAGATTACATAATTATTTCCAAAGAATTTGGATTAGATGAGTCTACTGTTAGATAATGTACAAATGGAGGCAATTCAGCACCACTGTTATCCTTCCCAGGAGAAGTTGACCAACCAAGACCACACCAACAGCCAAGCATGTAACACTCTGGGAAGAGTATCAAATAATCCCACAGTAACAGCTATGGAACTAGAGACCAGTTCATCAAGCAGGGAAGCCCACCAATATCTTTTTGAGTTGAAGCTGTTTGATAAGGAAAAAAAGTTAAAACTCCTCCAAGCCAATGTGCAGGGTTCAACAATAGTTATCATAAATATTTAATAGCAGTGATTACACCTAATATTCAGCAACACCAATTACTGAAAGGTTCACTTTTTTCATATGCAAATAAGTATTTTTGGATCAAACATTAGAACAAGCAATGTTTTTGATTCATTTGTTTAATTGAGGTCATATTTACACAGAAATATTAAATTTAGAAGGGTTCACAAACCTTTAAGCCCACTTTAAACAGTTGAAATGAAATAAAAATATATAAATCTGGGAAGCAGATATTCAATATATTATTATCAAAATGGTAGTGTCAAACCTTTTCCATTGCTTTGGTATACAAGTAGTCCTCCACTTACAATTTACATATTTAGTGGCCAAAGTTACAATAGCACTGGGAAAGGTGACATAACTATTTTCACTTGTGACCATTTTCACTTATGACCATTGGTCACATGACCAAAATTCAGGTGCTTGGCAACTAACAAGATTCAGGTGCTTGGCAGGTACAGTGTCCCAGAGGCATGTGATCACTTTTTGTGACCTCCTGATAAGCAGTTAATGGGGAAGCCAGATTCACTTAATAGCCATGTTGCTAACTTTAACAACTGCAGTGATTCACTTAATAACTGTGGTAAGAAGTCATAAAATGGGACAAAATTCATTTAAATGCTTCACTAAGCAATAGAAATGTTGGGGTCAATTGCAGTCATAAGTTGAGGGCTACCTGTATTTATTATACAATTTCATTAACAATGTGTGGCATTCAAATTTTGCAAAGGTAACAAGAAACAATGAACATTAAATATTACATGAGGGAGAGAGAGGAGCCTCTTTGTTTTCTGCTATCATATCCTGCAGTTGGGTTAAATAATCAAGTCTGAAAAATGCAGTCTTCATAAATTCAGTAAGTTGTTTCAGAATGTATTTCAATTTGTAAATAACACAGTATTATCATCTTATCCAGAAGCATCACATAATGCTGGATAGAGCATTAGCAAAGCCTCACAGACTCTGGCTGATATCTGTCTCTGGCAGCTCAACAGTTAGTATATCTAGTTTGTGAAAATTAATACTAAGATTGCTACGGTAGTTTGCATGGAATGTATTTGAGAAAATCAGGGACTCATCCTCTTAAATGTAAAATGGAGTGAAGAGCTACTTCCATTTCCCAATTGGAAACTTTATTGCCCTTTCTTTACGTTTTCCGAATATTAGTGGTTGTTTTGTAGTAAGAAACACCTATTTAGGATCTCATCTGCCCTGTTTCACAAATTTGACTAGACTCCATAACTTAGCTGTATTTCAGTATGACCTCAGGAATGCACTATGAAGTTTAATTCAGAAAAGCATTCAATAATATCCCTCTTGGGAGTCTAAAGATGGCTATGCTATGCTATATTACATGGATGCAGAACTGGTTGAGAACTGTTCAGGTAGTTCTTTACTTACAATCGCAATTGTGCCTAAAATTTCTGTTGCCAAGTGAGATGTTTATTGAGTTGGCCCCATTTTATGACCTTTCTTGCCACAATTTTTAAGAATCACAGCAGTTAAGTTGGTAAAATGATTGTTAAGTGAATCTGGCTTCCCCATTGACTTGTCACCTCACAAAGGATGATCACAGGACCCCAGGATACTGTAACCATCATGAGTCAGTTACCAAGCACATGAATTTTGATCATGTGACCATTGGGATGTTGCAAGAGTTGTTAAGTGAGAACTGTTGTAAATTGAGGACTATATTCAATAAACGTACATCAATGACATAACAGCAAACTGGACATATTAAAACCTATCATGAGGCTCTATTCAACTCTGTGCTGTTCAACGTGTTTATCAAGTACCTGAGTGAGGCGTTAAAAATGATTATCAAATGAAGATGACAATGTTGGGGGTTGGTAAACACCATTCAGAATAGTATCAAGATTCAAAAGGATTTTGTCAAGCTGGAACAATGGAACAAATTAGCCAATATGAATTGCAACAGCAAATGCATAATCCTGTATCTAGATTATAGGAAATCAAAGAAGTCAGGAAATCAAATATAAAGCCATGGGATGAGGGGAAACCATACTGAACAGCAGTATATACACTGCTGTTGTGGAATCTAAATGCTTGAAGCATCACAATCCAAATAAGGAACCACGTGATACATGGACCAAAACTAAAAAATGAATCACAGGCAGCAGCAGCATGGATCAGATTGCCGCTAATGTATGGTATCCAGTTCTTTGCGTATTTTAGGAAGAATACTAACAAACTGAAGAATGCTCAGAAAGAAATAATGGACCTGGGGGGAAAAACTTGTTAGAAACAATTTGAAGTGTTGGGTATGATCAGCCTGTGGACTATTAAAAGACACAACAGCAATTACCAAGTATATAAAGGGCGATAATGCAAAACTCAGGGCCTTGGTTCAAAGTTGTTCCAGAAGACAAGATAAGAAGCAATGGGGTTAAATTACAAGGTCATAAATTTTGGACAGCAAGGGAAAAAAATCCTGATAAAAATAAACAATGGAAAAGACTATCTGGGGATGTGGTCAATCTTCAGGAAAAATACTTAAAACAGCAGCTGGGTTGCCATCTGTCAGAATGCTGCAGTAATGGATCCATACTCCAGGCAGGCGATTGGATAAGGAGATCTTCAGTCTCCTTCAAACTGTATGTTCTATTATTCAGAGTAAAAGCACTAAAGAATGTATTAGATACTTATACTGAATATATGAACAAAATGAAGCACACTAATATCATTTACCTATTCAATTCTACATTGGAAAAATTTCCAATACCATTCCTGAAAAACAAATTTCCCTAGTTTACATAATTAACTAATATATATATATGTAAATACATATATATATATATGTAAATTTGGTTATTTGAAATTAGCACTTTTGGAAAGGGGCAAAAAGTACATTGGGACAGCACATTTATGCCCAAATAGAATAAAAGCCAATACTGTTATAATTAGAGGCAAAAATTAGATTAAATTTGAATACTTACAATTTCTCAGGTCTAAATCCAGCAAAAACCTTGTTATTTCAACTAGTGTTTTGTATCTCATTAGAAAGCAGCTTTCATTTCAAAAATGAACTACTGTACTATTTACTGCCCTGCTAATTGGAGGGAATCCAACATTTTACTAAGCATCTGAGTAAACAATTACTGAGATAGACAAGCTTTGAACTAAGGAACAGGACACTCCTAATGCATATCAGCCTAGAAATATTTCCTCCCACTTTGTTTTCTTCAATAGTCTAACTTGTAGATGGGATTTGTTTAACAATTAGGAGCCAGAAATCATAGATCAACAAATACTAATCTGTTCTGCCAATCCCTGGTTTACAAAAGATAGTATGTTTAGTACACCAAGGGCTCCCCACAAAACCTGGATAAAACAGATACAATAAATCACACAATAAAAGGCAATTCAGATACTGATTTATTGTTACATTTGTAATACCTGATAGATAAAAAACTTTTATTCGGGAAGGTATTTTATGACTCAGTACAAAAAAGCAGTGTGTAACTTACTGTTTAGAAAAGTTTAAATCACTGTTCATAAATACTAATGCTGATTTAAATTTTAATGCAAACCTAAAAGTTTAATGCTACATACAAATGTTAATCCTAATTAAAATGCAGTCCTCTACTAGTAATATAGCAGTAGATTTACTATACTAGATCAACAGTTCATAAGCATTCGTTTATGCTTAAATGCTCATAAGCAGGGAACAAAGCTATGAGTTTTCATCAGATCACTGGTTTTACACAGCACACTAAGCTAAAATGTTGGGACAGTTTATACCTCAGAGGACTACAAACCCAGGCAATTCAGTGAATCACCAATACAAATGATAAACCAATGCACCATCTAGAGGTATATAGGTAGTCCTCCTTTAATGACCATGATTAGTACCAGTAGTCAGTAAGTAAAGTGAAACTGCAAGTGTGTTTGTGATTTTGCTTCAGCTTTCCTTTGCTTTGCAAAGGTTGATTGCAAAGATACTTTTTCATCACTCTCATAATTGCAAACAGGCAGTTACTAAACAAGAACTACTGTGATGATGATGTTATCCATGTCTTACTATACTACTTTTCAATACAAAGGTTTTTCTTTCACTAAATTAAATCTACCACTACTAATTTATTTCAAAAGCCTTCAATTGCCCTTTTTAAGAAACTGGGTTGCTTCTTGTATTAACGTGAAAATGTTATTTGGGATCCAATTATCAATCACTGAACTTCCATGGATTATGTGGGAGCCAATAAATTGAAATTCAATCCTTGGAATGTTATGTAGATTTCTTTGCAAAGAAAGTGTCCAACCCAGTTTAGATAGCTTGTACTCTTCAAAGCATCAAGATGTGGTTCTAAAATCCAGTTTATTACCAGAGATCTTAATAAACTAAGCTGTACATTTCATTAACTGCACCATATCTTTTCCTAGACCAAGACCACCAACTGGATTCACGCACTCTAAAAGCAATATATGACTCATTATTGTAATATAAGTTTTTATTGTCCTGGAGAAATTACCTCTGTTGTCATTCTTTTGCTTCAATAACATGTTTTATTTATATTGTTTTAAACTGAAAGTCACATTGAAATGGAAAATGAAGGGCTAGGAAAAAGCTGTTGAGGTTAAAACTGTAACCAAAATTTAAGCTTAAACAAACATTTGTAACTAAACACAAATCTTTACCGGTATCTGAATCTTAATTACACAAAATACTAAAACCTCAAAGCATAAGTCAGAGTGAAGTATTATTTAAACTTTCTTAGCATTTGTATTTGTAATAAAATCAGTAGTACTGATCCAGGAAAAATCATGTAGATCTGTAAATCTGAGACTAAATTTCAATAATTCATTCCCTCCCCCCTTTATTAGTTCTTTGTTTATAACTGACAAAAGACAATTACCTGAAACAAAAATTGAACACAAATAATCTTAGATATTAAAGCATACAACTCTTCCAAGAGAATCTTTTCCCAACTTTAGTTACAGAATTCCCGCCAGGTAATCCAGATCAGATAAACAAACAAACCAATAAAGTTTGTTAATGTTTATTAATAAATTAAGTCTTTACTTCTACACATGCTAACCTCACTATAATTTACTAAACGCAAAAGGACAAATTTCAGGCCAATGTGTGTAGAATCAAAATCTTTTCAATATAATTAAATACGAAAGGGAAGACCTGATTACATCTGTAAAGTAAATAGAACAAAAAATGAAGTGTAATCTCTACAGCCTAGTAAAAAATAAAAATAGCTCCTTAAGCAATAACAGAAAGCAAGTGACAGAAATCAAAGCAAGTCCAGAGATTTAGAAATGCTTAGAACAAATTTCCCACTTTTTTTTTCTGGGAAAGGACATCAAACTACTCCAGGACCACAATCCTATTCATATTATTGAACCTTACTAAACTAAAGGAATGGCTGTTTTGAGAAAATGTAATAAAAATGGCTACTGCATACATTATTTTTGAGTTCCTTTACTTTGGTGCTATCACTCTGCTTAGGGTTCAGGTTTTTTTTTTATAAGAAATTGAATTCCAGCAGTTTTATGTATTTTATATTTCCTACTATGAAACCATACAATACTTTATTTCACATTGAAGGATTACTGCTATCCATCAAAGAAATAAGTTCACCAGCTAAAAGCATAAAATTCTGCACTTACAAATCTAAACCTATTAGTGGAATATCATTCTTTCCACTAAAGCAGGCGACAAATGTATTGAAATTCCTAAAAATAAAAATCAACACATTTTTCACCGTAAGTCACTACTGCTGAAAGGGATAAACTTCAAATAAGTTTACTAAGTTCAAATCCATGTTACTTGACCTCTGCACCGAGAAGTGGGATTTAGTATTAAACTACTTAAATGCATACTTTAGAAATACTCGGATGCCAATCATTTTTTTAAAGTTGTCATAAAGAGCCAAATCAAGCTAAGGGCCGTCCGCAGACGGTTAAAATTATCCCTCTCCCTCTTTTCTAACCAAAGTGCACCTTACTTCAGGGTCTGGCCACTTCTCTCCCACCTGCATCAGAGCAACGGAAGACATTAAAAAGAAAAACAAATAGGGAGAACGGGGGCTAAGCTTTAAAGAGCCAAAGCGCGCAGAATGGGCCCCCTTTCCGTCGTCCGTTCCCGCAAGCCAAAGCTAGGCGGCCGCGGCGGCTCAAAGCCCAGCCGGTGAGGCCTGCGTCCCGCTCACTGCAAGCGGCGCGCGCCAATAGGCGAAGCCAAGCCAGCCAAGCAGGCGGCGAAGGAGGAAAGCGGGGGAGGGGAGGCTCCTGCTGCTGTTGCCGCCACAGCGCTCGTCGCCGCCTCCCCCCCCCCGTCTCTCCCCGGCGGGGGCTCCTCGCTACAGCCTCTCTGCTCCGCTCTCGGTCATGTGACCCTAACGTAACCGGACAGGAAAAGCCGCCGCCGCCGCGCTGACTCCGTTGTTGGCGCTGCTGCTGCTGTTCCTGGGCGGGCGGAGACCGCGGGGGCCCCCTCCCCGAAAGCGCGAGCCAGGTGAGTGCCGCCTGACCCCCCCTTCCTCCCCTACACACACTCATCATCCGAGAAGGCGCGGGAGAAGGGGCGGGTGGCCCGGAATGAAAGAGGGGAGGGGAGGGGGCGCGTGGCGGCGGCGAGGCCCCTTGCTCTCTTCCCACCCCCACTCCCACTCCCATCTATCTCCCGTTCCACCATTGTACTGGCGGTCGAGTAGGCCAGGTTCAGACCCGGAGGAAAGGCAGGAGCTCTCCGGGCCCTGAGGGGGGCTTTTCCAGCCGAGACCCCGAAATGGCGCCGGTGGAGGCGGCTGCCTCGGGGAGGAGAGGGAGAGGTCTCCCGGTTGAGGCTGCTAAAGAAACTCCTGCCCTGGCAGAACCTGGGCTGATCCGGGCTTGGCCTGGCCCTGAACGCCCTCGCCGAGTTGGGTAGCGGCCTTTCCCCTTTTTTTTCTCTCACCCGCGGCGGCAGCAGCCCGGCCTAGGAGGAAGGGGGAGGGGCAGGCGCCGAGGCAGCCGCGCGGAGCGGGAAAGGGAGGGAGGGAGGCAGAGAGAGAGAGAGAGAGGAAAGGAGGGGGGGTGAGGGTGGGCGGCTCCGTCTGCGTCTCCTCAGCAGCCTAGGCGGCCCTGGCGACAGCGGCGGTTCCCGTCTCTCGCGCGCCTAGGCGCCCCAGCCCACTCGCTCGCACTGCTTACGTCGTATCGCGCCGCCGTCCGTACGCCGCCCCGCCGCCTCCCGTGCGTTGCGTGTGCGCGCACGCGTCGGCTTCGCGTCGGCCTGCGCAGGGGAGAAGGCGGGGCAGTGGCCGTGGCGCGCGCTTGGCCTCGCTGCCTTGCCCCCTTTTGCTCCGCAGGCAGCCAATAGAAAATGCCGGTGGCCTGTCACAGTGTGAAATCACGGCGGGGGCGGAGGGTGAAGGAAGCTTGCGGTCCTCCACCGCTGTAGGCTGCTGTTTGCCCGCCCCGTTGGCGTCTGCGAGGGTTTGCTGCCTCCTGAGCGGCGCTTTATTGCTGGCGCTCGGCGAGGAGTTCCTCTCTCCAAAGGGAGGGACGAGCCTCTCGGAAGAGGTTCTGCCTTTTTTCCTGGGGCGGAAGACGCTTTCGAATTTTGATCCCATCCTTCTGGACACTTTTTTTCTTTTTTCTTTTGGTCTGGGCAGGGAAGCACTGATCCTCTCACAATTATCCAGAGAGATCTCGCCTTTATTTAATGTTAGATGCTGCCTATAAATTAGAAAATTGTGAATTTACTCCGGAAAACAGATGTATTTTATTTTATTTTTATTTTAACCTCGAATGAATGCTGTGATTTTTATCTAATTCATTTTCCCCGTTTGCTGCAAGTTTTCCTGAACAGTTGATTGAATTTGCTGTGCAAAGCATTCATTACAGAAACAAAATATAAAATGAAATATAAAAACATAGCTACAAATATTCCCAAATATTTCAAAATGCTGTGAGAGAGCAAGAGTTTTATAATTACATTTGGTTTAATTCTCTTGATCCTATGCAGCATTTCCAAATACATTTTTAAATATTCTATCACAATTCAAAACCTTCATTTATTTGCTCTCAAGTTTTTAATCGTTGTATTTCAACCAGTCTACAAACTGAAGTATTATGAATGCGATGGCTTTAAATAAATTTGATTTTTTTAGTTGTCTGAAATATATATTGATACATTGTTGGCAAACAGGTAATGAGCATTGTTGTGCTAATTATTATGTTATCTATTATTGCTTTTATTTCCTTTGTTGGTTTTAATCCTATAGATAGTCCTCACCTGACTGAAATTTGGGTGCTTGGCAGCCCATTCATATGTACACACATGCATTTTAACACCCACCCCCACCCCGTCTTTGCCCTTTTGGACCCTGTGTACCAAAGCCACTTACCCTGCCACCACCTATCTCCAGCTGATCTTTGCCTCTTCTTTCTGCCTCTGCTGCTGAGGCTCCCCCAACCAAGGCAACTATTGTCCCTCCTTGTTTTATCTAATGAGCATGGGCTTAGTGATGGAAATTCTAGTCCCAATTCGGATTGTTAAATGCTTGTATGTTTCTTGCTCATTCACAATAGGTGAAAAATAGCTAGCTATAAAAATCAGATAAATGGTTTTAGTACCTGTGAATTGTGCCCTTCCAAATTTCACATTCTTTGGGCATATGACAGAATCTTTAAAGAAATATCTTTTCAATAACTCTTTCTACTTTACAGATTTTAAAAAATGGATTTGGCCAACCATGGACTTATTCTTCTACAGCAGCTTAATGCTCAGAGAGAGTTTGGTTTCTTGTGTGACTGCACAGTTGCTATTGGTGATGTGTACTTTAAGGCACATAAATCCGTCCTTGCCTCTTTTTCCAACTACTTCAAGATGTTGTTTGTTCATCAAAGCAGGTACTGTATACACACACATATATAAATATATTTTCAAACATTAAGTTAGTATAGAGTTACTTTGTCTACCTCAATAAGTAACATGCAGTGCAATCTGCAGGTCGTTTAAGACAATTAGAATTTAAGCCTTGCTAACTTCATTGGTACTTGATTTATGATTCAGGTTCAGCCACTGTAATTTGTGTGAGGTTCTTTTGGTGTAAATTACAATTTCCTAAGTAGCAGGAAACCAAGGGTTAATGAGGGGCAGTCCCTATCCATCCACCCCAGGAACAACCTAGCTTTCTCTTTATATTGCCATAGGACAGGGGTGTCCAAACTTGGGAACTTTAAGACTTGTGGACTTCAACTCCCAGAATTCCCATAGCTGGCTAGGGAATTCTGGTAGTTGAAGTCCACAAGTCTTAAAGTTCCCAAGTTTGGACACCCCTGCCATAGGAGAAGCTATAGAGCTTTGTTTGTCCTTTCCAGTCAGATAGTGAGTGTTCAAAGGCAACACTGTGTGGAATCGGCCCAGAGAATTTAAGATTGTGAATTGCTATTCAGAAAAGATAATTTGGAAGGAGAGATCAGTCTGGCCTGAAGTAGATGCTGATTTCAAAATGGGCTTGAGGAATTGTTTGCCATCTGCATTTCATTCTCTTGCCTTTTTAAATAGTAAAGTCTACTTTCTGGTTTAGTTCTTATGAATCTCTTTAAGAAGTAATCGTCTGAAATGGAATAAAAGCATGGGATATGGGAAAAAATAATAATTACTGTCTTTATTCACAGCAGTTGAAATTACAAATATTTTTGATAAGCTGAATAAATATATATGGTACATTTTGTTCAGTTATACATCAGTATTCTTCATCTTAAGTCTTTACTGTTAGAAGATTAAGAATCAGGAACCGTGTTCTTCTTGCCTTGCTTATTCCTGTCAACTGAAAGTTTTGAATTCTTCAAGAAGTAGTAAGCTGTTAACATACTTCTATACTCCATTCAAACCAAGGTAGAGGTTTTGCTGCTAAATGTAAATTTGCTGAAAAATTGGCTGTACTGATTCAGATCCTCATTAAGCCATTTAATAGATAATCTGTTTCAGAGGTCATTTTCTTGACAGATAAGAAAAAACTTAATATTACTTAACCACCCATCTCCCCCTGTTGTTAGCCAATGTTGATGCTGCAAAAGTATTCCTGCATTTCAGTGCTGCAGAAATGTAGTGACAGTGAGCAATATGCAGAGGGAGACAACTTTTCTGTACATACATCTGTAAACAGGAGGAAAGCCTATGCTTTTCGATACACAAAGTCTGATCACTTCTGATGTATAGGGGATATACTGCTGCCTTGAGTAAATACTATAATACATCTTTAGAGGTCCCCCCCCCTTTTTCTACATTAATACTGTAATTTCTTTTTTTGCAGTGAATGTGTCCGCTTGAAGGCAGCTGACATACAACCAGATATTTTCAGTTACCTCTTGCATTTGATGTACACTGGAAAGATGGCACCTCAGCTTATAGATCCTGTTCGACTCGAGCAAGGGATAAAATTCTTGCATGCATACCCTCTGATCCAGGAGGCCAGTCTTGCCAGCCAAGGAAACTTTGCACACCCAGAGCAAGTTTTCCCATTGGCATCATCATTATACGGTATTCAAATTGCAGATCACCAAGCAAGGAATCCCACCAAGGCAGTGACAGCACCTGACAAGCCTTTGCGAGAAGCACGGCCCCAGCTCACAAGAGTGACCCAAGAACAGGTACATGAACCCTCCCAAATATCCCAGATACCACCACCAAGTTTGCCTCAAGTGCCCCCAACAAATATAGCTCCCCCTGACCCTCTGCAGTCTTCACTGTCTCCCGAATTAGTATCAGCTCCTTCTCATCCTTCACCTGGAGATGAAACCAACATGGAAGCCTCTTCCTCAGATGATCAACCTGCCTCTCTCACAATAGCGCATGTCAAGCCAAGCATTATGAAAAAAAATGGAAGCTTTCCCAAATACTATGCCTGCCATCTATGTGGTCGACGTTTCAATTTGCGAAGTAGCTTGCGTGAGCATCTCCAAATTCACACCGGAGTGCCCTTCGCATCCAACCAGCACGGGGAAAGTAGCATTCCCTTGTCCCTGTGTAATAATGCTCCTGAAAAAGATGCTATGGAAGCGACTGAAGCCGGAATGATCAGTGACAGCGAGCTGCAACAGATCTCAGATTCACCCATAATTGACGGGCAGCAGCAAGCAGAAACCCCCCCGCCCTCGGATATTGCAGATATTGACAATTTGGAGCAAGCAGATCAAGAAAGAGAAGTGAAAAGGCGGAAGTATGAATGCTCCATTTGTGGACGCAAGTTCATTCAGAAAAGCCACTGGAGAGAGCACATGTATATACATACCGGCAAGCCTTTCAAGTGCAGTACTTGTGACAAAAGTTTCTGCCGGGCCAATCAAGCTGCTAGGCATGTATGTCTCAACCAAAGCATGGACACCTATACTGTGGTAGACAAACAGACTCTGGAGCTCTGTACATTTGAGGAAGGCAACCAGATGGACAACATGTTAGTACAGGCCAACAAACCCTATAAGTGCAACTTGTGTGACAAAACGTTCTCCACGCCTAACGAAGTTGTCAAACATTCTTGCCAAAGTCAGAACTCGGTCTTTACTTTAGACGAGGAAAGATCCATTCTGCTAAGTGGAGATGCTGAAACTACAGAGAGTGATCATTCAGTTTTAGACTCTATCAAAAAAGAACAGGAAGCAGTATTGTTAGACTGATCGTGAAACTTGGGGTTTGTTTTTGTTTGTTTTTTTGTAACAAAAGGTTATGTTTGTTTATTCATATTTTTATTAAACTTAACTTCCTCCCTTCCCCTCACCATAACTTCACTGACATGAAAGGAAGTCTGGCCCTTTTCCCAGTAAAAGCCTAACATTGATAAAGGATATTATATCAAATTATAACTATTGATGTTAATGATAAAGAAAATGTGTAAGAGTAATTCCTTATCTTGGAAACTATGCTACAGTGATAAATGGCTCAATGGCAGGACTGTAAACTATTTGAAAGATTGTTTAATTATATGCTTGAATGCACTGAGAAGGTGAGAAGAAAACTATGTTGGTCAAGTTTCAATTGTTTATTCCCAAACCTGATTACTTATTAGAGGAAGATTAGTTAAGAAAATTGAATTCTTAAATGAAATGCCTATAGTTATGCCTGTTAATCATTTCAGAAACTCCTTTAATAGAAGCAATCCAATTTTTTTAACCTACATTAATTTTTGACAAATGTTTACGTCCAATTCAGTCCACTGATACTATGTCCATTCACAAAGAATAAGAATATGATCATAAGCACATAATTGAATTGAATTAAGTTGAATTGGTGATAGATCCTATCCAGGGCACTCAAACTTCTAAGCAAAATGTACTGAGGATCATATTTCATTAAAATAGCAGTAATAATGTGATGGCAATCATTTTATATGCATAATGTGTGTGCCTGTGTGTGTGCACAAGTGTATATACTTCAGACATGTATGTACCGCATGCACCCTTTTCAAATTGATCACTTTTTTGAACAACTGAAACGTTTTTTAATATCAGTAAAAATACACTTTTTAGAAGCGTATTTAAATTACACGGACCACATGACTATTTATATCTCATTGAATGGAAACAAATAATGTTGAAATTTATTATTGCTCAAAACCTGAAGGAAGTGAATTAGAAGAACTCTACAAAGAGGTCCTTGAACCCAACTCCCTATGGGAGTGACAGTTTTCAGCCTGTTTTTGAGATACAGAAAAGAAGAAAAACAATCAAAGCAATTATCTGAATTCACCTGATAAATATGGGAAAATTAAGAGAAAGGGAAGCTGATCTTATTTTTTTAAATTACTAGCATCATTTTATAACAGAACAAAATGGAAGAATGACCAAATTATATCATGGTTGGTTTCCAGGTTAAAGTGGAACTTCGAGTGGCATCCTCTCTGTTCTTTGTATTAGTTTCTTAGGTTCCAGTCTGGCAAAATAGGCAACAAATAAAGGGGGCACATTGTACAGTCACTTTGCTATGGACAGTCTGTCTACCAGTCAAAATCAGGTTGTTGATTTTTATCTTTAATATATAAATATATAGATATTCTCCAATAACCTAAAAAAAAACCTAAATTGACAAGTGTTTTCTAAAATCCCACTGAAATGCAGGCAAGTATTTTGATGGGGAGAAAGGGGAGCAGATATTGCTCTGCTCTTGTATACATGTTTTGTTTAAGTATCATCTTTTTTGTGTCTAGATATGTTCTCCAGTTTGTAAGTTTTTATACTTTTATTTCACAGAATAAAAATGATATAAAAATAATTTTAATTTTTGTCATTTCATCGTATTTATCGTATTTCATCACTGCACATGCACATATGGTACAGACCTTAGACCTAAGGATTTCCAACGTAGCCAAAAAGAAGTCTCTTGCACTGATCACGGTAGCAAATTCTATGCTGAAGCAGGAGTCACAATTGGTGCTGGAGAAGCAAAGCTCAGGAGCACTACACAATTGGGTGTTTAATAGCACCTGGGTTGTGCTTGAACTCTTGTGCCCCATTTTAAACCTGTATTTCTGCAATTCATTTAGAAAGTTAATTCTAATAATGGGCATATTACATACAGCTGCCCTACCATGTGGCTATGAGAGTGGTCAATAGAAAAGTATGTGATATATTAGCAGGGTTCAGTTTACTTCTTAAGTGAAACTATTTCATTTCCCCTCACCGCCATCAAATCATTGCGTACGCTGAGGACAAACCACACGTAGTGCTCCATGTATGGTGAGCCAGCAACTTCTATGATCTTCGACTTATTTATACTGGTTAGAATGTATCTGGAATTGAAATACGTTATACAGAAGGCCATACATGACCCATTCCCTTCTGGGTTGTTCAGAAATGTATTAAGAGTGGAATTCTCAGTGGCCCACAAATTCACACCAATAATACAGTATCTCTCTTTTAGCAAAGAATAATTTCCCCTATGCCAGGTAGTAATAATGTCAATTGTTCCTGCAGAGCTGAGATGGCTCTATTGTTGAGATGACTAATTTTATCCCTCTGGTTGTCTAGGTTTTCTATCTCTTGTTTTTTATGATAGGTAAAGGTTTCCCTTGCACATATGTGCTAGTCGTTCTCGACTCTAGAGGGCGGTGCTCATCTCCGTTTCAAAGCCGAAGAGCCAGCACTTGTCTGAAGGTAACTCCATAGTCATGTGGCCAGCATAACTAAATGCCAAAGGCGCACAGAACGCTGTTACCTTCCCACCAAAGGTGGTCCATCTTTTTCTACTTGTATTTTTACATGCTTTTGAACTGCTAGGTTGGCAGAAGCTGGGACAAGTAACAGGAGCTCACTCAGTTACACAGCGCTAGGGATTCGAACCGCTGAACTGCCGACCTTCTGATCGACAAGCTCGGCATCTTAGCTGCTGAGCCACTTGTTTTTTATGATATTTATTAATATAGTTTATTTTATACCGGTTTTTAACATAATTTTGTTTTGTGCCATCCAGAGTTGCTTTTGGTGAGACAGGGAACTATATAAATTTCATAAAATAAATAACATTTTGCTGGTCCACTATCCTATGCATGTTAAAGACATAATATATTAAAGCCGATGGTCCTAAACAGCAAGTTTAATTCAATCTATCATGCAGCAGAAGCCAACATGTCAGGATGGGCTATTTGAGAATAGTATACTATTTACTAGGCAAAATCTCTGCCAAAAACTGCACCTATAAACTAGGATCTGGCTGTATGACAAATTTGAAAATGTTAATTTGAAATTAGCAGCACAGTTGCACGTGTTTTATGTATGCAGTGAATTGCATCGCACCTTAATTATATTTGATGGGATCAGATTTTGTGGCAACTGGTCTTGTTCCTAGATGATTATTGTAATCAAGTAATATTCTCTCATATTACTCAATTCATTCTGTAAAGGTGTCTAAAATAGACAAAATCTCTTGAAACTATCAGTGGCCGAAAGATTAAAAATGTAGCAGATTGAAATGCATTTTATTCATGACTAGCAGAATAAAATTTAGTATCTTAACATCTGGCCTAATTACCTTCATGGTTTACATTAGCCACTATTTTCAGTGGCTTTTACAGCAGCAGGTGTCAGTCTGAGGACATGCTAGAAGAAATCTGAGATTTCTCTGGCCTTTGAAAGAAAGATCCTTTTCAATTTTATGCCGCCCTTCTTGTATTCTAATTTTTCTTGAAATTTATTAAAGTTGTATTCATCAACTTTCAGAAAAAATATTCTAAGGAGCCTATAAATTAACTTAGTCATTGGATTTGGAAAGGTAATGTAACTAAGAACTAATGAAAGTGAGAAAGCTAATATTTCACACCCAGAACAAAATGTGTAGCTGGGATGATGTTATAACAAAGAACACTAATTACTTTGGGGACACCTATTATTGAATATTTAAATATTATAAGCACCTAAATAAATGGACTATCTACCAATTGAAAAGAGCAACAAGCCCTCCTTGTTTCCATCTTCAAGTAAATTAAATTACCTATTCTATCACACTAAGGAGCTGTGGGACAACAATTCAAAGGTCCAGAAGTAAATACATTTGTGTAAATTTATATCCGGTTCAGATTTAACTCCTATGAAAACAAAATTATTTTATCAAGTTGAAATCTTTCAAAAATTCTAGAATAATTAAACCAGTCACCAAATCCTTCACTAATTGTTCTCGTCTTTGAGTTCTTCTTTTTCAAGTGTCAATACGTTCCATTATATCATCCATTTACATCCCAATAACTTCTTTGTTCTATGTAGTGCTTCATGAGGTTATAACCAAAGTAGCATTCTTTCAGCCAATTTCTTTTATATTTCCACGGTACATACCCAATTGCCTAATACTATGATTCTTAAAATCAGGGTTAACTTTTACTTTGTAGTATCACAAATAGGCATGCCTCAAACCAAAGCATTCAAGGTCTAATAATCTTGTGTTTTTTAAAGTTATCCAGTCTTTTAGTTATATCAAACAACAAGCATCATAATATAATCTAACATCTGGCAAACCCAGACCTCCTCTCTCTTTAGAATCCTGTAAGAACTTGTATTTGATTCTTGATTTTTTATTTTGCCAAATGAATTTAGATATATTTTTCTGCCACTGTTTAAAAGAAGAATCTTTCATCAATGTCAATATAGTCTGGAGTAGAAATAACACTCTAGGCAATACATTTATTTTAATTACTTATATTCTTTCCATTAATGACAATTCTAGTTTTTAGTGTCTGCTCAAATCTATCTCCTTCCATATTTTTACAGTTATTTTTAATACAACTTGGAATCACCCCCCCCAAAAAAAATATTTTACGTTTTCACAACTTTAAAACCAGTTTTAAGTTCCAATTTCTTCTGTTTTTTCACATTCATGTTCTTAGTCAATATTGTCTTTATGTCATTCATGTTCTTAGTCAATATTGTCTTTATTTTTAAGCCCACCATTTCTCCAAATAGTTTAATCTTCATAGCATATTCAATATTTTCTAGTGGGTCTTGCACAAACAATTCAAATCATCAGCAAAAGCACAAACCAAGTCCCTTCGGGGAGAGGGGGCGGTCTATTATTATTATTAAACTGTGTTGTTGTGCTTTAATTTGTAATCCTTTTGCTCTGTTGTCTTGTCTAATATTCCTATTTAACAGTTCTAACACCAGAATAAATAATAAAGGGAATAAAGGACACACCTATCTTTTTTTTGATTTCACATGATTTTGTTGAGTCCCCATTCACCACAATCAGAGCTTTCTGGAATGTATAAATGGACTTCAAATTCTGTATAAAGCCCAATCCAAAATCCATCCTTTCCACTACTTTAAACTCCCAGCTCAAATTATCGAACACTTTTTCTGCATCTAGAAAAATTAGTGCAGCCTCTTTGTCTCTAGGTGGTTGTAAATGTTCAATTATATCTAAGATTACTCTTATGTTGCCTATTAGTTGTCTTCTGCGTAAAAAAAACCCTCACTGGTCTTTATGTACATAATCCTGTAAAACCTAAAACTCTTTCGGCTAAGATAGATGTGAAAAGTGTGTAACTGTTATTAAGAAGAGAAATTCTTAACTCTAATTCTTCACAGAGGATAGGTCCAGTCCTTCTCTAGGTATTAAAGAGATGTAACAATCGGGTTTAAAGTTGCAGCTGCTGCATTGCCCTAGCAGTTGTTCACTGCTATGACCAACAACAAGGACACTGCAGAGCTCCCCTCGCTATCTCCTCCACTCATCTCACCAGGTCCCCACAAGCCTTTGGCCTATTCCCAATCTGGCCACTCAGCCACCAAGGGATCCTAAAGCCATGCTTGCAGAAGCTACTGGCGCAGAGGGCTGTTACAGCCAGGCCAATGCTATGACACAATGCAACATGAGGCTCAGTTTTCTTACAGAAGCCACATCATGGCAACTTTGTGCTATTCTGTAAGCAGGTACTATTCTTGCAAGACTATAGGAGGCTGTGTTTTTAAGGTGGTTTCATTTGTGAAGCTTTCTTAAAAAGTGGACCTCACCCTCCTCAGAGGCTTGCAAGAATAATAATAACCTGCTTGCAAAATGACACAAGGTTGGCTCTGTAAAAAAAAACAACAACAACCTGAGCCTCGCATTGTATCGGCCAGGTGCCTGTGCAAAAATAGAAAGGTAAATTGAGTGCTGCTTGGGCTGAGGAACAGGCAGAGTCCTGCAAGTCCTTTAGGTGGCTGGATGGGAAGCAGGCTGAGGCCTACAACAAACCCCCTCTCACTAGCAGCTTCTGCTGCCCGGCTTGGGTGGCTGAATGGGTAGCCGGCCTAGGCCTACAAACCATAACAGCCCCTGCACACTGGTAGTTTCTGCTGCCTGGCTGTAGGCTCTGTTGGGAGCAGGCTGAGATCTGCAGGGACTCCCAAGAGGCAAGGAGCAGAGCATGGGGTGCCTCAGGAGGTGGCAGAGGTCTTGGGAGGCTTTAAATAGTTCCCCAGATCTTCTTGCTAGACTGTTAAGACACCAACTGGTGTATGTTGACATGAATAGTGGTTCTATGATCACCTCCTTTTTAAAAAATATAAAATAAAAACAATTTCCCCAACTAAAGCTCTAAGGCAGGAGTATCAAACTCACATTGTCACGGTAATGTCACATGACACACCCAAGAAATCACAACACAAGAATGAATTATTTGAATTTTATTTAATCCATGAAAATCTACCTTAAAAACAACATAGAAAATCAAAATATAACCCAATACAATCAATTGGAAGAAACTGCAAAAGCTTGGGGTTGAGGCACAAGCTAAGATTTGCAGCGTTATCTGAAGTATTTTTGAGGCCAAAGCAACACACTGTTGTCAAAGCAGTTATCTGTGAATGGAGACATGCTCCCTGCACCACGACAAAAATTATTTGGGTGCCTTGTTTTTTGTTTTGAGACCATTAGTTGCAAGAAGAATAACTGGTTAGATGATTTATGTCCTTGACATTGCTTAGAAAGGCCATAGTATCTTTAAAAAAAAGTCCCCAAATTAAGCACTTGTTCCTCAACTTCTAGTCAGTAACTATTTACATTGTTATTACCAGATTTTATTTAAATGTTTAACTTTACACAACTATTAACAATCTTAGAGCTATAAAGGGAGATATAAAGTCCAGGATTACGTAGGTCATGCCACCACTGTATTTTGTATTCTTATTTCTCTTGCTGCAGCTTTCACAATATGGCTTTCCATAAACAGATTATAGTTTGCTTAAATAATTGGTTTCCCATTAGCTGTTAAAATGGTGCTATAAAATTAAAGTGGCACTAAAACAAATCTTATTTTGAAGTGGGATATACATCATAAACATTTTCTAATCAAGTGGATCACATAAAGAAACTTGACCAGGCAAGAGTGAATTCCAGAAATAGGGGTAAGGGATAGATCAGGTTTTAAACTGTAATTTCAGCAGATCTATTGAAAAAGATACCATAACACAGGAATAAGGGCAGATGAGTCATACTGCTGGCCCTGCCTCTTCTTTTAGATGACGTAGAGGCCTCTTGCTTCCCAAGAAAAATCCATACGTTTGCCTGAAGAAAAAATGCTAAATAGTGACTTGTATGTAGGGACTCTAGTTTTACATTTTATTTTTTATTGAAATTAAATAGAACTATATTTCTTAATAATAAATACATTTGTGTAATCTATACTATCAATTTCAAAAAAGAAATGTTCTAAGGAACTATAGTTTAATTTGTTCATTGGCTTTTCACAAAGATAAAATTAACTTTATGAAATGGAGCAAGGTTTTATTTAATAAAAGAATTAATGAAAGTGAGAAAGCTAGTGTCTTGCACCCAGAACAAAACTTGTAGCTGGGGAAAATGATGTTATAATAAAGTACTGCAAATGCTAATTAATTTTGGGACACTTATTATTGAACATTTAAAATATTATAAGCACCTAAATAGAATATCTAATTGAGAGAGAGCCACAAGCCCTCCTTGTTTCCATCTTCAAGTAAATTAAATTTTCTTACCTATTCTATCACACTAAGGGATTATGGAACAATTCAGAGGTCTAGAAGTAAAATACTTTTGTGTAATCTATACAATTAACTTTCAGAAAAAAATATTCTAAGGAGTCTGTAGGTTAATTATTCATTGGTTTTGAAAGATAAAATTAACTTTATGAAATAGCATTCAACTGGAGTGAACAAATTGTTTCATTATGCTCTTCTGTCATGTGTAAGAAAGAGCACATAACAGCATATGCAAATTTTCATTGTTTAGATTTGAAAAAATGTACATAAAGTGGAATGAAGAAGCTACTTTTTGTTTGGATGTAGTTGAATAGACTGACAATTTTTAAATATTTTGATGAGGTCAATGTGATGGAGAAAAGAACAGACTTTTCCATTACTCAAAAAGAAATGTAGAAGCAAAGAGATCAAATTGAATTTCTAGTGGGATACTAGTTGGTAAATTCATGATCGCCATTCTGGCCAGGAAGAAACTACTCACTGCTGATATGGCCACTTCTTCCTTTTGGCACTACTTAATAGTTTCTGATGAGGAGGCAGGGCTTATTATACTTGTGTCTTCCCTCACTGATGCATTAAAGCTTAAAAAGGTGCATACGATTTCCTTATTATACCAAAATGATGATCTTTGGGTACCTGGATTCCACTGGGTTTTGTATCACTGAAGATAATCACCGAAACATAAAGATTAAAATTAAACATGCTAAAAGAAACAGTCATTTATAATTTAAAAAGAAATTGCTTATATCTTGATTTCAACAGATCGAGTATATGACTTTTCTTTTAAAAATAAACCAAAGATACCTACTCACCATAGTCTAAGATGATTTTTCTTTTTCTACAAAAGTTGTAACATCTCCCACTATTAACTTGCACAAAACAGCCCACTGCAATGTCACAATGCATGTACAGGATTGCGTATTATTATTTGTCATATTTGCCTTTTATAGTCAAGCTATTCCAGATATAATGTAGAATTGTATGAAACACTTGCCATTCCATATTTTAGCTGAATAAAAGTAGTAGTATTAGCCAAAAGTTATCCTAAGTTAGAAAATGTGTATAGTGACCGCTAGATGGTGCAGTCATATCAATGATCTTTCTGTTTTATTCCTCATTGTGCAGCTCTTAACAGTATGCATCTATAGTTTCCTGGGTAAATGTCAAATAAAATATAATACAGGTAGGCCAATGAGACTGCTGGGCCTTGGAAAAAGCTCATTTGGATAGATATGAAGACTACAAAATGCAATTTAATTTGACTGGCTATACAACTTGGTGACTTGAAGGTCAAATTCTGAAAGAAGAATATTTAATGATTATTCAGTTGCTGAGCATTTGAAGCCTGCCCATTTTGTACGTGCATCTTCTTATGACCTCATATTATGAGTTGCATTGAACAAAATTGAGTGTATTTACTCCAGGCATCCTAAATATTCTTATAATGCATTTATTCTGAATATGAATGCAAATATAAATGTAAGCCAAATACATTTAAATTACTTTAAAGAAATCACAGGGTATCTTACTATTCATGGAGTATGAATTAGATTTACAATTTACTAACAGAGCAAGAGAAGGTGCCTTGTTTGGCAATGACCTTTCTGAAATCAATAGCAAATATATCATAAAACATTTATTCTCACATTCCTCCAAGCAAATGGGAAACCAATGTTAAGTTGGTTGGAACCATCTATGGTTAGTGGTGGGTCATTCATAATACTTCTTGGCCCGAACAAGTGAAATAATTTTCTTTCAATCTTTTACATAGAAAGAAGGGTTAACATAAATACACAAAGAATTACAATCCAGTTTGAGAAGCATTGGTAGAAAGGGAATCTCAGATGATGCCAACTTCCTTTCCAGATTAAGAGACTGACATCATTTGAACAGAAATACTTCCTGCCCCCATTCAATAACCCACCCCAATCTCTTCATCAACAACAAAAATAAAGGTAAAAGAATATTGCGAAAGGAAGTATTCACAATCAAAATTAAAGGAGGTGGCTCAAGCTCCTGATGGTAGCACAGGATTGTCAGGTGACTTCCTCAGAAAAACATCTGAAACCATAGACACACGTTCTCACAGCAAAATCATTGGTCTTCAGCCAGTTTAAGCAGAATCCATCCTTTTCTGCTACCTTCTTTGGATACCGGTCCTCCAAATGTAAGAAGCAGTCTTCAACAGAACTGTTGGAACAAAAAAAAAATCAAGAATGCCTTACAATCAGAACATTTTAACTAGTAATTTACATCATTAGCAAATCACAATGTGTTAAAGATAAGGACAAGATTAATTGTAATTTTGCCAATTTCTGTCTAGCACAGGGGCCTGCAACCTTAAACACCCAAAGAACCATTTGGACCAGTTTCCCACAGAAAACAAAATACCAGGAGCCACAAAACCTGGGTGGGCATGGCCAACTTGATGTTACTCACTCCCACCCAGTCACATGAACACCCCCCCCCAGCCACACCTACATACATTTTGTGATTCCCAGTGTTTTCTATGGGAAACTTGTGTGTGTGTCTGTGTGTGTGTCTGTGTGTGTGTGTCTTTCTCTCATTCTCCCACTCATCTCTTTCCCTCTTTCTCCCTTTCCCCCTCATCTTTCTTCCTCTCCCTCCCTTTCATCTTTCTACCCCGTCATCTCTCTCTCATCTTTCTCCTTCCCCCTCTTTCTCCCCTCTTCTCACATATCTCTCATCTTTCTTTCTCCATTTCTCTCTCCCTCTCCTCCCTCCCTCTTTCTCCCTCTCTCATCTTTCTCCCTCTCCCTCCCTCTCATCTTTCTCCCTCTCATCTCTCATATCTTTCTCTCATCTTTCTCCCTCCCTCTCTTTCTCCCTTTCTCCGTTTCCCACCTTTTTCCCTCTCTTTCTCTCCCTCCAGCTCTCATTTCTCTCTCCCATTTCTCTCTTTCCTCTCATTCTCTCCACCATTTTCTCATTTCTTTCTCTCTTTTTCTCCCCTTTCCTCTCTCTCATTTATTTCTCACACGTGCGGGCTATCCTCTCTCAAGCGGGATATCCTGCTGTGCTGGGATCTCAGCAGTGGGGACAGCGACTCCTCCACTCACTGCCACCTCTAAGCAGTGAGATGAGTAGCCAGCTGCACAGCGCAGGAGAGCCGGAGCTCTTCCCTCCTTGCTACTCCTCCCATTCCCCTCCTTCCTGAGCTGACATGAAGGGGACCGCGACTGGCCCTGAGCTGCCTGCAAAGGATGTGGAATCGCAAAAAGTAGCTGGTCACAGGCAATGCTAGGAGCGCTTCAGCTGCACAGATCTGCGGAGAGGCTTGCACCTTCTTGGGGCGGAGAGCAGGCCACGTGACTACATCAAGCAAGGAGCCTCAGGAGAGGAGTCAAAGAGCTGCATGAGGCTCTGGGGCCATGGATTGCCAACACCCAGTCTAGCAGTACTGTTCAAAGCTACCAGATGCACATAAACTGGAGATGGAAGTCTTGGCCAGACAAGGGTCAGATAACTTATGTATGACCATACAAAACTAGTTCCCCATTTTGCCAAGGTAACATCGCTACTCAAGAGAGCTGCACTGTTTGCCTGTGGTCTTCTGGATGCAGTGGAGAGTGTTGGTTGTCAACATTAAAACCTTAAATGGCTTGCAGAAGGAAGAGGTTTGGAGACTTGAAGGTTTTATATTATGAGAAAATGTTTGTGATTTGAGATAGCAACTACTCAATGCAAAAAGGTGAATGATTATAAATAATGTGTTATGGATGTGTAATCTTTAATACATGCCTGGAATATAAATCTTTTAGAATTCATTGGGATTGAAGTGGCTAATTACCCCGAATAACAACAAAGTAGCCTAAAAGCTTACAATTTTAAAAGATGAATACATATTTTTAAGAGTCTCAGCACATTCTTCAATAAGGAGACAAGCTATTATTTGTAAATGAAAGGTGCATCTGTTTCTCAACCATTCCTTTCCTCCTGCTCTTCTACTGTTAGATGGGAGCAATTCATATAGTCCACTTCCATGTTTATGCTTCAAGCATTCTCGTTACATGTGTGCTTAATTTCAAATGTTTGAAGAGAATGCTGTAATTGGGACTCTTGCCAGTAAGGCTGATAACCTAGTCCACACATTCTGTAACTTACTAACATCTAAAAAACTGTAATGTGAAAATCTCCAGTGGCCAAAACTTTGATAGGTGATGGTGGTCAATATTTAGACTGCAACTTGGGAAGAAATGTATGTAACAGATGTAAGAACATAATATCACCAAGATTGTTGAATAACCTAACAAAAGTAGTTCACAGATTGCCAATAATTGTGTTATAATGAAAGGACTGAGTTTGGGTAAATCTAATAGAAAATTATGAATGTCAGGTGACACCACTGGATGAATGGAAATAAGGCAGAAAAGTAAACAAAATGCAATGGAGGCACCTGGCGATCCAAGTATAAATATGATATTATTTGATGAAAAAGAAGTCACAATTGCTGTAAGAGTTTTGAAATTTTTTAAGATTGCAGGTGCAGATGGTGTCAATATCGCATAGCTGCTGTAAAGAAAACACGCTAGAAAAATAAAGTAGATTTATGGAAATCAGATAACCACAGCATGAAAAACATCCAATCTAATCTCTTAGTCTGGAAGTCCTTCAGGGATGGTGAAGTAACAGTCATGCAACACATTTGGGGAACAAGTTGGGAAAAACTATGCTGAAGTCTCCCTCCTCAACTACTCTGTGGCAAATCTTATTTACTGAAATTAGAACAAGTCCCTCAAGCATATCTTAGCCATTTATTTCTTCCCCATTTTAAATCATTTATTTTTTTTAGTATAAATTATTTAGCTATTATGCATTGTTTTCAAAACCAGAAGTATATAAATATATTGTATTTTATCTTGTCGATAAGATCTGAAAATATCTAATTATTGCTTATTTAAACTACAGATGAATTGTTTTAGTTAAACACTTACATGTTTTAAGTGTAAGAATTTTCTTACACCTCAGAATTTTCCGAGTTTTGTCTGAAGCTGAGAACTGTCACCAGATGTGGTATCTTCCTCTTTAGGCATGTCAGGAAATTCTGTTGATTGGCTGTCATCTTCTTTTCTCTTCCTCTGAGTCTGATGTTCTATTAAGTTTTCTTGGTTTTCGTCTATAAGCCCAACTTCTAAATCTTTTCTTGTTGATTGTTCTGTTTCAAGAGATCCTATTGGATGATCCCCTGAGACAATACTTCCTAGCATGATGTTTTGAGTCTCTGTTGAAACAACTACATCCGCTTTTAATTCAGGCTTTGAATCATATTGCTTACTTTCCGTTTCGCTTACATTCTCTTTCACAGTTTCAAGATCAGCATCTGTCTTTCTGGAATTCCAGTTTTCTCTATCTTCAGATACTATAGAACATGAAGGCATTTCTTTTGCTACTTCAACGGCTTCTTCTGTCTCTGCATTTACAGTTGTTGGCTGAATTTCATGATTTTTCTCTTCTGCCAGAGAAACTTGCTGACCAACTTGTAAAACTTCCTGAATTCCAAATTCATTTAAACCCGTTAGACACAGTTCACTCTTCTGTGTAAAAAGAGAAGTGGCCTCTTGTGATTGTTGAAATTGAACGACTGCACTCATTTTCTGCACAATTTTGTAACTCTCAAACTCTATTGTTTCAGCCTGAACATATTTTGGAAATTCAGTAGGGGTCAGGACTTGTTCTGAAGTCATCACCTTTTGCTCAGCTTCTTCCGGAGATGAAGATGTTAGCAGCTCCATGTCTGGAGGGGATTGAGATGTACCTGACTGGAGTGAATCTTCTCTGGTGCATCTTTCTGCTGATTCTTCTGCAAATTCAGCAGAGGGTATTACTTCTGAAGTCATCATAACCTTTTCCTCAGTTTCTATTTCTGATGAAGATTTTGGTAGGTCTATTTCTGGAGTGGATCCAGATGTATCCATCTGGAGTGCGCCTTCTCTAGTGCATTTTCCTTCTGATTCTTCTGAAAAGTCAGTACAGGGGATGTCCTCTGAAGCCATAATCTTTTCCTCAGTTTCTACTTCTGATGAAGATTTAGGCAGCTCTATTTCTGGAGTGGATCCAGATGTATCCATCTGGAGTGCACCTTCTCTAGTGCATTTTCCTTCCGATTCTTCTGAAAAGTCAGTACAGGGGATGTCTTCTGAAGCCATAATCTTTTCCTCAGTTTCTACTTCTGATGAAGATTTAGGCAGCTCTATTTCTGGAGTGGATCCAGATGTATCCATCTGGAGTGCGCCTTCTCTAGTGCATTTTCCTTCCGATTCTTCTGAAAAGTCAGTACAGGGGATGTCCTCTGAAGCCATAATTTTTTCCTCAGTTTCTACTTCTGATGAAGATTTAGGCAGCTCTATTTCTGGAGTGGATCCAGATGTATCCATCTGGAGTGCACCTTCTCTAGTGCATTTTCCTTCCGATTCTTCTGAAAAGTCAGTACAGGGGATGTCCTCTGAAGCCATAATCTTTTCCTCAGTTTCTACTTCTGATGAAGATTTAGGCAGCTCTATTTCTGGAGTGGATCCAGATGTATCCATCTGGAGTGCGCCTTCTCTAGTGCATTTTCCTTCCGATTCTTCTGAAAAGTCAGTACAGGGGATGTCCTCTGAAGCCATAATCTTTTCCTCAGTTTCTACTTCTGATGAAGATTTAGGCAGCTCTATTTCTGGAGTGGATCCAGATGTATCCATCTGGAGTGCGCCTTCTCTAGTGCATTTTCCTTCCGATTCTTCTGAAAAGTCAGTACAGGGGATGTCCTCTGAAACCATAATCTTTTCCTCAGTTTCTACTTCTGATGAAGATTTAGGCAGCTCTATTTCTGGAGTGGATCCAGATGTATCCATCTGGAGTGCGCCTTCTCTAGTGCATTTTCCTTCTGATTCTGGAAATTCAGTAGAGGGGATGGATTCTGAAGTCATCACCTTTTCCTCAGTTTCTTCTTCAGATAAAGATTTTGGCAGCTCCATTTCGGGAGGAGATCCAGATGCATCTGTCTGGAGTGCTCCTTCTGTGATGCATCTTCCTTCTGATTCTTCTGGGAATTCAGTAGAGGGAATGCCTTCAGAAGGTATCTTCTTTTCCTCAGTTTGTTCTTCAGATGAAAATTTTGGCAGCTCCATTTCTGGAGGGGATCGAGATGCATTTGTCTGGAGTGTATCTTCTCTGGTGCATTTCCCTGGTGATTCTTCTAGCACTGAATCTATTTTCTTTGAAAATGCCATTTTATCAGGATACAGAATTGCAGCTTCACTCTTCTGCTTTGAAAGAGCCATGGACTCGCGTTTAAACTGAGCAACTGCATTCTGGATTATTGTCTGCACAAGTTTATAAACCCGAGACTCTATTGTTTCAGGCAGGACATCTTTCTGAAATTCAGTAAAGGGAATTCTTTCTGAAGTCATCACCTCTTCCTCAGTTTCTTTACCAGCTGAAGATGTTGGCACCTCCATTTCTAAAGGGGATCCAGATGTACTTGTTTGGGACACACTTTCTCTGGTGCATCTTCCTAATGCTTCTTCTAGCATTGAATCTATTTTTTCTGAAAATGCCACTGCATCAATATCAGGGTACATAACTACAGTATCACATTTCTGCTTTGAAAGAGCCATGGACTCTTGTTGAAATTGAGCAACTGCATTCTGGATCATTATCTGCACAATTTTGTAAACCTGAGATTCTATTTCCTCAAACTCAACACTTTTTGGAAATTCAGCAGAGGGGATTCTTTCTGAAGTCATCATCACTTTTTCCTCAGTTTCTTCATCAACCGAAGATATTGGCACCTCCATTTCTGGAGGGGATCCAGATGCACCTGTCTGGAATGCATCTTCTCTGGTGCATTTCCCTGGTGATTCTTCTAGCGCTGAATCTATTTTCTCTGAAAATGTCATTGCATCAAGATCATGACATAGAACTGCAGTTTCACTCTTCTGCTTTGAAAGAGCCATGGACTCTTGTTGAAGTTGAGCAACTGCATTCTGGATTATTATCTGTGCAATTTTGTAAGCCTGAGATTCTGTGGTTTCAGGTAGAACTTCTTTTGGAAATTCAGTAGAGGGGATTCGTTCCGAAGTCGTCACATTTTCCTCAGTTTCTTCATCAGCTGAAGATGTTGGCACCTCCATTTCTGGATGCAATCCAGATGAACCTATCTGGAGTACACTTTCTCTGGTGCATATTCCCGCTGATTCTTCTAGCACTGAGCCTATTTTCTCTGAAAATGCCCCTTTATCAGCATCAGGATACAGAACTGCAGTTTCTCTTTTCTGCTTTGAAAGAGCCATGGAGTCGGGTTGAAATTGGGCAAGTGCATACTGGATTATTATCTGCACAATTTTGTAAGCCTGAGACTCTGTGGTTTCAGGATGAACACCTTTTGGAAAGTCGGTAGATGTTGAGACTTCTGCTGAAGTTATCACCTTTTGCTCAGCTTCTTCCTGAGCTAAAGAAATTGGCAGATCCATTTCTGGAGGGGATCCACATGTACCAGTCTGGAGTGAATCTTCTCTGGTGCATCTTCCTTTTGATTCTTCTGGAAATTCAGCAGAGGGCATTCCTTCTGATGTCATCATCACATTTTCCTCAGTTTCTTCTTCTTCTGAAGATTTTGGCAGCTCTATTTCTGGAGGGGAGTCAGATGTACTTATCTGGAGTGCACTGTCTCTGGTGCATTTCTCTAGTGATTCTTCTAGTGCCAAATCTATTTCTTCTGAAAATGCCACTGCATCAGTACCAGGATACACAACTAAGGTTTCACTCTTCTGCTTTGAAAAAGCCATGGGCTCTTGCTGAAATTGAGCAACTGCATTCATTTCCTGTGCAACTTTTAAACTCTGAGATTCGATTGTTTCAGGCTGAACATCTTTTGGAAATTCAGTAGAGGAGATTCCCTCTAAAATGATCACCTTTTGCTCAGCTTCTTCAACAGGTGAAGATGTTGGCAACTCCATTTCTGGTTGTAATCCAGTTGAAGCTGCCTGGAGAACACTTTCTCTGGTGCATATTCCTGCTGATTCTTCTAGCACTGTGCCTACTTTCTCTGAAAATGCCACTTTATCAGGATCAGGATACAGAACTGCAGTTTCTCTTTTCTGCTTTGAAAGAGCCATGGACTCAGGTTGAAATTGGGCAAGTGCATACTGGATTATTATCTGCGCAATTTTGTAAGCCTGAGACTCTGTGGTTTCAGGCTGAACACCTTTTGGAAAGTCAGTAGATGCTCCTTCTGAAGTCATCACCTTTTGCTCGGCTTCTTCTTCTGATGAGGATGGTAGCAGCTCCATTTCTGAAGGGGATACAGCTGTACCCATCTGGAGTGCACCATCTCTGATGCATCTTCCTGCTGATTCTTCTAGTACTGAATCTGTTTTCTCAGAAAATGTCACTTTATCAAGATCAAGGTCCAAAACTGCAGTCTCACTCTCCTTCTTTAAATGAGGCACGGACTCTTGTTGTAATTGACCAACTGCATTCTCAATTATTATCTGTGCAATTTTGTAAGCCTGAGACTCTATAGTTTCAGGCTGAACATCTTTTGGAAAGTCAGAAGATGTTAAGACTCCTCCTGAAGTTATCACCTTTTGCTCAATTTCTTCATCAGATGGAGATTTTGGCAGCTCCATTTTTGGAGGAGATCCAGATGCACCCATCTGGAGTGCAGCTTCTCTGGTGCATATTCCTGCTGATTTTTCTAGCACTGAATCTCTTGTCTCTGAAAATGCCTTTGTGTCCAGATCAGGACACAGAACTGCCATTTCACTCTTTTGCTTTAAAGGAGCCATGGACTCTTGTTGAAGCTGAGCAACTGCCTTCTGGATTATTATCTGCACAATTTTGTAAGCCTGAGACACTGTTGTTTGAGGCTGAAGTTCTTTTGGTAATTCAACAAAGGGGATTTCTTCTGAGGTCATCACCTTTTCTTCACTTTCTTCATCAGATGAAGATTTTGGCGCCTCTATTTCTGGATGGGATCCAGATGCCCCCATCTGAAGTGCACCTTCTCTGGTGTATCTTCCTGCTGATTCTTCCAGCAACGAATTTATTTGCTCACAAAATACCAGTTTATCAGGATCAGGATACAGAATTGCAGTTTCACTCTTCTGCTTTGAAAGAACCATGAACTCTTGCTGAAATTGGGCAACTGCACTCTGGATTATTATCTGAACAATTTTGTAAGCCCGAGACTCTATTGTTTCAAGCTGAACATCTTTTGGAAATTCAGTACAGGTGACTCCTTCTGAAATCATCAGCTTTTCCTCAGTTTCTTCTTTAGTTGACAATGGCTGAACAATTTCGTCTGTCAGACTCGCACTAATTCCCTTTTCATCAGACAATTTAATTCTTTCAGCAACAATTTGCAACATTTCCTGTGTTTGTTTATTTAATTCTTCCAGGGTTTGCTCATTTTCATCGATCTCCTGTACTGGTGTAGCTATTTCTGTAGTATCAGGAGACTCAGTTAGCCTTGAAACTGCTGAAATCATTTCAGTTGTCTCTTCAGCACAAGATATCTCAGTGGTTTCTTTAGCACAAGACACTTCAGTTGTCTCTTCAATGATTGAAGCTTCTTCCCTAGCTGTAACTGCTTCCGAGGTTAACTCCAGGTCCCCAATTATACTATCACCACTAATATCCCTTCTTATTTGTGGCACAAGTTCAGTAACTGCTGCCATTTCTTCAACAATTCCAGTTCCAGAAATCTGCTCAGATTGTTCCTCATCATCATTGACATGTTCAGTGGACATGGTCACGGCAGCTGGTATCCAAGATGGTGACCTTTCTTCAATACTTATAATTGCTCTCTCACCTTCTAGCACTGAGACAGCAACTGCATGAACTAATCCTTCAGCGACCTGCTGTGTTATTGATGTACTTTCTAACTTTTCTATATTTTGACTTGGAATTTCCTTATCCAGATCAGCTTGCTCTGCACGTTGAGCTTCAAATTTCTCTTGCTCAGCAGCATCATACTCTGATAAAGGAACCACAGCTGGAACATCAAAGTCCTCCTCATTTGTTCCTGTCATTTCTTCTCCAGCTTCTAGAACAGGAGCATGCTCTGGTATTCCATCAGACTTTTTCTTCCTACGACCAGGCATTAATTTTTTAAATGAAACCCAGGATTCTTCTTTTTCAGTATCCCCATCTAAGGTAGCATGTTCTAAACTTGGAACTGTGATGGGTTCATCATTTTTATCTTCCATCCTTGTTTTAGATTTTCTTCTTGGAGTTACTAGTCTTTTAAAAGATTCCCATGTTGAAATTCCCTCTGCTTCAGATGGGCTTCCTGTTTGTTCTGGCGAAGAACTTCCTTGTCCTTGATCACTTTCATTTGAGTTAGTAAAGATGGTATCATGTACTGCTTCTTTATTTGGTGCACTCTCATCTAATTTTTGTTCATCTTGAGCAGGTTTTGGTCCAGCTTCATCATCAGAAGATGAAGATTTTCGGCTTCTTCTCTTTGATGAGCCTACACAGATTAAAGCTTCCCATGATACAGAAGTATCAACTTTTTTCTTGGGCTCATCTGCACTTTTTTCTATTTTTTGTTCCTCACCATTTTCTTTAATATCTTCCTGTTCATCGTTAGGTACACTTTCGATTGCCTTATCAAGCTCTTCTTCTCTGTCACCTTCAGAAAGTCTCCTAACCCGTTTCTTAGGAGTCACCATTTTTTTAAAAGATGCCCAAGGTGTAACACTCTCTCTTTTCTTCTCTGCATCTGAAGGAAACCCTTCTTCAGTTTCAGGAATCTGTGCAGCATCGGAGGACTTTTCTATGGATTCTGTTATTTCTTCAGGAGAAGAAGCAGAACTCTCTCCCCTTGGGTCATCTGGACTTTCTGCAGTATCAGACAACTGCTGTGCTTCTTCTGCTGCTTCCTCTGGTTTAGCTTCTTTCTTTCCTTTATGTTTCTTTCTTGACAATTTCTTTAAGCCAGGACCCGTGAAAAGCTTTTTCAAAGGGCTGCCTTGCATCTTGGCTTTTTCTTGAGATGACAGCAATTCTACCTCACTTGTTATTATGCCTTCTGGAGGTTTGCCTGCTGCTGCATCAAGACTGCTTGGATCGGTTTGGATGAAGTGTTCCTTCGCTATTTCAAGAACTGTTTCTGTGACTTTTAACTGCTCAATGGTGGGCTGTTCTTTCTGAAAGTCATCATTTGTTTCCACTAGCTGTTCAAGAACTAGTTCTTTTTTAGTTATTTGGGGTTCTTCTTCTGTCACAACCGCTCTAACATCAATATTTATCTCTCTAGGTTTTTCATCAAAAATCTCTGTGGCCAGAGGAGCCCTTGGTTCTGATTTTTCTTCTATTATTTCAAAAGGTTCTTCAGGCTTTTCTATTGCTACTGAATCCAGTTGGTTTATTTTTTCTTCAAATACTTCATTTATCAGTTCTGTTTTTGATTCATGCAATGCAATAATACTTTGCTCTTTGCCCATTAGACTTTTTTGTACTTGTTCCATTTTTTTCTTGGACTCCAAGTCAGTCTCCCCTTCCAAGATTATATCCATTTCTTTTATATTTTCAGCCAGTTCTTCTGCTGGTGGTTGCTCCCTGGGAGCAGCATCTTCTTTCAGATCGGTTTCTGATGAGAGTTTCCTCTCTTTCTCGCTTTCCATTTTTTCATCACTGGCTTCCAAAGAAATGTCTTCATTTATATTTTCAGCCAGTTCTTTTGCTGATGGCTGCTCACTGGGAGTGGTAGCTTGTTTCACGTCAGTTTCTGTTGGAGCTTCGACCATTTTTGTTTCTTTTTTTCTCTCTTCCTCACTTTCCATTTTTTCATCACTGGTTTGGCAAGGAACTTCTGTCCCATCTTTTTCTGGTGTCAGTTTTTCTTTTTCTAATTCTTCTTCAACAATTATTATTTCTGTTGACACTTCTTTCTCCATTTCCTGTTCTTGTTTTTCTTTCTCAAATTGCACTTCTTCTCTAGATTTTCTGAAGCTTGTTCTTTTTCTAAACCCAGCCCAACTCTGACTAAAAAACTTCCTTAGAGGTGATGCAGTTTCATTGTTTAATGGGCTCACCGGAGATTCTGGAGATTTAATCCCATTGTTTTTAATTTCTGCCTCTTTGCTTTCTGCGTCAACAGGGGTTTCTGTTACTTTCTCAGAGGAGGTTTCTCGTTCCATCTCCTCAGCCTGAGTTTCTTCCTCCTTCTTGTCTACAGAGGCAGTTACTTCACTTTGTGTGGCTTCTTCCACTGTCTCTGCCTTGAAAGGTTTATCTCCAGCCACATCACTTAACCCTTCTGCAGCCTCTGTCTTTACATCCAATAGCTGAACAGGTTCAGCTTTCTCTGTTTTATCCTTCTTAACTGTAAATTTGAATCCAACTAATTTAAAAACCTTTTTAAATCCAACATCATTTGATGGAGATACACTAGGTTGATCTTCTTTTTCTTCTGATTCCAGCTGTTTATTAGCGTCTTCTGTGTCTTTCTGTACCTCATCTTCATTTGACTTGTCATTTAATTCTGGTGGACTGGTCTTGATATTTTCAGTCAATTCTTCTTCCAGAATTAAATTTGCAGCTTTTATTTCACCAACTGTAAACGATATTCAAAGATGATAAAAAAATAGAATTATTATCATTAATTAATTAATTAATTATATTACATTATATTACAGAAGTGTAATCATCCCTTATTCTGTTAACCTATAAATTTCCTGGATGTAGGTTCTGATCATGTTGCAACTGTCTGTTGCAAATGTACGAAAGTTAATGTAAAAGTGGATTTAAGTCTCACTTTATTTTTGAAGTGATAACTTTTGTATTTATAATAGGAAAAAACATCAATAGACATTAATCTCTAAGAAAATTTCAATCCAGATTAGTTTTGTTTGCTTACCATTTTTTCTTGAATACTTATTACCTCATAATTTCCTTAGCTAAGTCTCATCCTTTCTAAAGAAGTGAAATTCAGATTATGTTTAAGACGTACAGTGCTCAGAACTAAGTTAAAAAGAGTTTTGTAGTATAAAATTGTCTTTGTCTAAAAAAGATTTTGAGAAAAATCAGCTTCTTAACTGATTATGTTTTAGGAGAAAAGACAGAGTGTCAGTAATGGAACTTATAACAAAAATATGGATATTTAGAAAGATGTAATATATACGTATGTGGGAAGTGCAAATAAAATTTTTGAAGAGTATATATTGGAAATATAGATACATTATAAACTATTTTTCAAGTTTTTCCATAGCAATTCTTCATCCTTATTCCAAATTTTGAGAATATATTTTAATAATTTTCATAGATTTTGATGTAAGCTATGTGTTATGTTTATGCACCCTTCGAAAATGATTCAAAATAAGAGCTTCAGAACTTGCGCAAGTAAAGTTGACTCGCGGCAGAATTTTTAAAGGAATTAAAATGCTTCTTTTCAAACTTATATGGAAAAAAGATGGTGCTTTAACAAACAATGGAGAGGTGACTGTGCAAGGGCTAAAGTACTTCTTCCAAATAATTTTCAAAGAATGCACTGTCCTAGTGTGTAGGAATGGGCTCTATTTTGTGTGTATAATGAGATTGTGAAGTTGTGCAATGTCAGAAGCAAGCTACTGGCACAACTCATTTTTAACTCATTGTGTAGTTGTCCGAAAGTGGATCAAATTGTAGTTTGACATACAATTTTTGAATGCCTACTAATTGAACACATTATTAATATCCTGGAAATGATATGCATTTTTTGTCTGTGAAATCACCATAGTCTAATTTGCAATATCATTCAGATTAAGCAGGAACATTTTAAATATATCAATTCAGTTGAGTGTGTGTGTGTGTGTGTGCGCGTGTGTGCATGTGTGTGTGTACATACATACACACACGTGCGTGTGTATGTGTGTGTTTATATCTATATATGTGTATGTATAAATATGTATATACACACACACACCAGGGGTGGGTTCCAACTGCTACTGCCTGTTCACTCAGGGACGTGCCACTTGCGCGCTTGATACGCAGTACTAAAAAAATGCAGAAGCCAAAAACAAGATGGCAGTGCCTATGGCGCCGCCGAGAGAACCGGGGGAGCGGCAGGCCTGGGCCGCTGCTGGCTCCAGCGATCCAGGCCACCAACTTACTATCAGTTCGACCGAACTGGTAGGAACCCACCTCTGACACACACACACACACACACACACACACACACACACACACACACACACTGAAAGCATTCTAGCAATTAAATTATAACTGAATTGTTTTGCTTTATATTAGACATATTTCCTCATGAACAAACATGAACAAGCCATAATAAAATCATTGCAGTTGATTTTGGACCTAAGGCAGGACCTACATTCAAGATCAACAGTGTCTTAATCACTACATATGCCAAACTGTCTCTCTATCCCTGTATGGTATCTTTGCAATATTGTATGCATCCAGAGTAATAACTTGATTTGAAAAACTTCCTTCAAATTAACCTTTAGGAGAACTGAAAATGGAACTAACAATTGAAAGAGATTTTAATACACATACTCAGTTGGTCAATATTTTATTATTAAGTCACTGGTCCCTAGGCTTTTTAGTGAAAACAAAAGTGCCTGGCATCTTGTTTTTACTGAAGAGCAGTATTTATTCTCCTACGTGAACAGAATCCCTTTTAAAAGCTTTTGTGCCGCTTCATTTCTAATTCCCAGCACTACAAGTTTTGCAAATTATCTTCAAAGATGTTTAAATAAATAGGCTCTATATTTTAAACAAATGTGATGAAACATCTTGACTGTGAGCATTTCCCCTTGAATGCCACTCTGGCTGTGGTGATACATCAATAATGAAAACAGGTGCCAGGTGAACATAGTACATATAAATGTGATTTGGAAACATTAGAAATTGTTGTTATTTAAATGATGTATGTTTACATTAGTAAACACTCTACATTTCAAATGTCTTCTGGAAAAAGAAAGGTCTTGTTCCAGCTCAGCTTTTACAGATGTTTTCAAGACACAAAGAAGTAGATTGGCAAATCCAGTAACTGTTATAGGGTTAATAGCCAAGGCAGAAACAAGATCCAAAACTTACTCAAATTGTGCATGGATATGTCTATATAAAGGGAAATTTGCTTAAGAAATCTCACCTCCTCTTGTCTGCTTAATATGTTGTATATTTTCAAGGAATAATCAGGAAATTATAGATATGTAAGAATTTAAATATTCAAGCATAGTTTGAAGTTGAAAACATTACTTTTTTAGTGAGCTGCTTTCTATTTAGAAATAATAGATTACAACGTTAATGAGAACAGGATCTAAATACTGAAACACATTTCATATTTTAATCTGGTTCAGTCATCATGGATGAAAAATGTGAAGCTATGCTTAGCCTCATATTCTCTTTTCCTTTTATACCCTGATTTTCCTATTTTGTGTTGGACACATCATTCCCATCCTCCAAATTGTTACCTTCATGGTGCAGAATGGAAAAGGGATTATCTGATGTCCTACTTCCCATCTCTTTTCAGCAACTCTTCTGTACATAAAAAGATTAAATCTGACACAGTCAAAGGCCACTTCCTTTCGGACTGTTCATGCTAATTAACCACAGCATTCTCCCAGTGGCTTTTTAAAGTTTGGTGCCTTTCAACATAGATATAATAATATATATGAAATGTAAATTATTGATATTATGTGCTCTGCCCTTTTTATTTTGTCTGTGGTTCACCTTTCTGTCTCTTTCTCTGCTTTAACCATTTTTTGTCCCTTTTGCCAGTTAACTGTTGATAAACTGCCGATACCTAATAAACAAACAGCAAGCTAAATTTTTACTAGCTGAATTGTGTGCTCCATCTGATCTGAATAAACGGAAATGAATGGGGATAAGCTGAATGCAAATCTAAGTGGAAAATACCAATTTATTTATTGCTTTTATATTCTACTTCTTTAGAAAAACTCAAGGCTTTGAATAATAAAACTAATAGCAAAACCAGAATTATAATTAGACATAATTAAACATAATTGAATTGGAACTAAAATACATTAATAAAGAGACAACCAACTATTAGAATCATTGCAGCAGATACGCAAGTTTAAATACCAATTGCTCACCTAAATAAAAATGCCAGGAGAAAAAAGAAAAAAGAAGCTTGATGGTCCTTGACAAAAGTTTCTAATTATGAATGCAGCCACTGAAAACTCATGGTGGTAGCACACTAAAAAGAAGCCCAGGAAGACTTGTAAGAGAGAAAGAAAGAAAAGAAAGAAAACCAAATATAAGGTGAGCACTATCGATTGATAATTGCTATTAGAAAGAACAGGAAGCTCCTGTTTGTATTGCATTGTGTAAATGTGTTGTACATCTAAGTTTTGTGTGTGTGCATTTTACATGTTTCTTAATAAAATTGAAAAAAAGAAAAAAATCAAATAGTAACCAGTGATGTCACTCTAGCAAGAGATCACATGCTTCAGATAACAGATCCTAATTCCCAAGTTGGTCTTGTTTGGTCTAGGAAACAAACAAAGCAGATGAATGATGTCAGTTTCTGCCAATCCAATGGTATTTTCATGGCTAACAGAGTCTTCAAACAACTAAACCAACAGCTCTATAAATGTACATCACCCAAATGAGTCCATAGGAATTAGTATTGATAAAAGGAGGTAGAATAACTCAGCAAAAGTGTGGCCAAAGGCTGAATGTGGGATATGTTCACAAATTGCTCGTGTTCAAATTCCAAGTGAAGGTAAAGCAGAAGAAAGTCAGCCAGTGTCCATGGTATGATTTTGAACATATGTCCCTGCCATTTTTAAGGGGGAACATCAAAAAAAAAAAAATTTGAAGTCCTAAACCTCCTTGATAGGGAATCAGAGGAACTGTGCAATGAACTTAAGGAAGTTCTTAGGATGAATATAAAAAGAGGCTGCTAAAGACGTAGGAATAGTAAAACCAAATTGGACATAAGAACAAATAGTAGAAATTGTCATGGAGAGAAACCAAAGCCCAAAACACTCAAAGATCACAGGAAAGAACTTAAAAGGAATTTCAGAGACTTGTTAGAACAGACAAGAAACAATATTGCCATGATATCTCAACAGCTATCAAAGATGAAAAGGCATTGGGGGGGGGGGAGGGGAATGAGGAAAGTTTTCCAAATGATCTCTGGAGTAAAAAGGTGGTCAACCACAACTATGTATGCTAGAGGACATTAATGGATCATTCAGAGAGGATAAAACAAAGGTAGGAATATATGACTATAAAGGTAGGAATCCATTAGAGATGTTAATATCTAAGATACTTTAGAAGACATTCCGTATTTTTAAGCATTAGAAAACAAAGCACTCCTGACATTAACAAACCGAAAGGCTACAAGAAATTGATGGAATTTTTACAGAAATATGTATCAGTAAAGATTCTGATCAAGCTATGCTTCTAAATTTGGAGAATGATGCAGTGGCCAAAAGATTGGAAGGGTTCAATCTAAATAGCAATACAAAAAAGAGATTTAACAGTGTCTGAAGACGATTCTTAACTTTATATGCTAGCAAAATAATGTTTAGATATAGAGGTGTCACACATTTGCATATTATTGAGACAATATTATTTATAGTTGTCAGATAAATGAGAGAGCCAACTAATACACAGATAAACCTCCAGCTGGCCTGAACAACTCTCTAAAAGAATGCAAATGACTAGCTGTCTGCAAGGAGTATACATCCTTCCATTCCCCACCATCCAATCAGAGCTGAAGAAGTTTCTTGGATGAGAAGCAAAACATCTTCAAAGAAAAAACAGAAAGTCCGATTGCCTCTTGACTTTCATGGGACAATCATGACCTGGATGACTGAGAATCCCCATAGACAAATGCCAAAAAGTAGTCACAGATTAAGAAAAGGCCTTCTTTCGATTATGACAACCATGTGAAGTTGTGGAAATGTCCTCAAGAAAAAGGAAATCCCAAAGCATCACATTGACTTTCAAAGAGACCTACCTACACACGGGACACAAAATCATACCAAAACACCTGTATAGTTTGTCCTTCTTCATTAAAACTTTATTGAAGGAAGCCGCATTGAAAGAAAATGAACACGATTTCACAACTGGAGGAATCAACCTGTAGTATGCTGCTGACACTCCTCTGACAGCTGAAAACGAACATGATCTACAAATTCTAGTAATGAAAATCAAGGAACACCATGAATATAGCAAAAGAGCAAAATACAGTAACCAGACTTAGAATTGAAAAAATATTCAAGAGGTAGACAAGATTCTGCCTATTAGGAATCAAGCAATAACAAGAGGCACCAGAAGTCAATTCATATACCACAGACTAACCCAGTCTTTATTTTGATATTTTACATTTTAATGTATATTTCTACAAAACTATATAAAACAAATATCTTCTTTACTTTATTAACAAAGTAAACAACAGAGGGCAGCATTTCACTGTTAAACTTATTTTCATCTCCAAGGCTTTACAATATTATACTTTTTTTCGTTTTATGCATTTTTATACATTTCTTTCCTTTGAGAATGTATGCACTTGCATTGTAATTTTCTTGGTTTTTTTCCTTTTTCTGTTATTTTTTAATTACTTTAAAAAAAAATCCCAGTGTTTGAACCTGTTGTTAAATTGTTGGTATAGGCCCTGGGAGATATTGCAGGTTCGGTTGCAAATCACTGCAATAAAGCCAAGTATTGCAATAAAGCAAGTTGCACACACATTTTTGGGGAGGAGGAATTGGCATGGATAGTCTTGCTCAATGCAGGTTGCCACAAACCGTCCATTTGCATAATAAAATGAGATACACCTCTACATAATCCTAGTTCTAATTAATAATCATAGTTATCTGGCTAAATTAGAAAGTACTTAAACATTAAAAACAATTTAAAAGCAGAATGTGAGCATAAATCTAAATTCTAAACACATTTTTTAAAAAGATGCTAATCCAGTACAATTTAAAATCAAAACTAAAAGAATTAGCTATTGGCTTGGAGTCAAGACTAAAATATGCCAGACATAAGGAAGGTAACTTTACAAGTCTTTTACAACTGAGAAGATCCTCTAAACTAAGCTCTGGTCTCAGTCAAATACTTCATTCCAAGTCAAAGTGATACAGGAAAAATAATCTTTGGGGGAGATGGGCAGCAAACAAATTTAATAAAGCAATAGAAATAAAAGGCAGTGGCTGTGAAGTGTGGGACAGATCTGAATCCAATCTGACAAACCACTTTTTTTTTGCTCCACAAACACAAAAAGGAAATTGATGACGGGATCTACAAAAACAAACACTTGTTCAAGCAAAACAACGCCCTACATTTAAATCAAAACAGAAAGAAGCCTGACGAAACACACACCATGCAAAAGTAAATAAAACAGGTACTATGCCCACTTCAACCCTTCCCCAGATAAAACATACACATGCACAGAAAACAAACTCCAAATACAAGCTCACCAGTTTATTATTTTCTTGTTTTCTAGACATCTGGGGGTATGGAGCACCTATTGAGACCAGAGGCATTTTTAGGCATGAGGATTTTTTTTTAAAAAAAAAGGAGCTGCAGGAACAGGATGATTGCAACATTAAGAATTTAAAATCTGCACCTATCAGATGCTCATCGCTCTGCCAATTCCATCACATAATAAACTGTCATATGAAAGCATAAATTAATCCTCTTTGTATCTATTTTATAATGGCCTTTTAAGTTCCCAAGCTTTATCAAGAAAAAAATAATAATTTCAAAATACAAGAAAGTCAATTATCAGCATTCTACCACAAAGATTTAAAATCATGTTAAATATGAAATAAAATCTAGGTTGTAGTCACCTAGTTGGTGCTATTTGGTTATCTGCAGTTTCTCTTAATTCAACATACATTTTTATACTTTAATGGCCCAACAAGTTTTGTTTTCTTATTTCCCTGGGCAAATGTTTTACTAGAAAAAGTCTGCAGCCTACACCATAATTTAATTTCATGTAATCATGTTATAAATGTTATAATAATATTTCCCCCACATTATTAAAACTTATTTCCAGTGTAAAATAAGTATCACCTTATTATTTACTAACACAATACTTAAAGATGTTAACTCATATATTTTGCTTGTGGCAAAGGGAAGAAGCTGGGGAAGGGTTTTTCTTCTGTAATCTTCCACTTTGTGCTTCTCTTAATACAAGAAGGCATTCTATTTCCTGTGACTGGAAGAAAGAACGAAATTCCCAGGCTGAAATAGCTAAATCTGAAACCCCCCTCTTGCGTTTGCAGTCAACCATATCAACATCTGGAGTTGGTTGACTTTTCCCTCCAAGGATTTGTTGCATTGCCCTGGATTTTCTCCATGAATTCTCTGCATTCTGTATGCATCAGATACATGTCATACACACACCCAGTGTTCCATATTCCAAAGCCTTCCATCCACTCAAACCTTCCAAGCATTTTTAAAAAATAAAACTGAAGCTTATTTAATATTTAAGCATCTAAGGCCAAAATGTGCTTTCTGTTTCATATTTAATCCCCTGATGACCAGTGTTTGCTTAACCATAAGTGAAAGCTGGCCACTGCTTTAAATATTTGCTTTAAGTTGACAGTGGTTTAAGAAACCCCTAACAATTCACGAAGTAGTTCTATCTAATATTGCAACACGTTTTATGTAGAAAGAAAATTATCCACTTCTCTGGATTCCATACAGCTGCATTCAACTGGGCAAATTAAAAATGAACTTGGCCTATCTATTCTATTACAATTAGATTAGTACTGAGAATTAGATACAGTGAAGTTAACATTAAAAGAGGTCCCCTTCAATTATCCCTAAAGGAGGCACAGATTTAAGATTACCCCCTTTCCTTTCTTCTGTTACTCATGTCTGAGTTAGTTAGGACACTATCTTATTTAAATCCTAGTATTTGCCTATTTCCAGGGTATATGCAGGGGTTTCATTTGCTTCTCCCTAGAGTTATTGAAATACCTGAAGTGTATCTCAAATGGTGTAACAATTGGAAAGAGAAGAGGGTACCAAATGAAACGGCCCCTAAGTATGTGTGCACATATTTCACAGTTTATACTCTTCTTCCAAGTCAGCTCAATCACATTCCCGGTTTATACAACACACACACACAAAGCCATTTAAATTATATTCAGTCAGAGCTGAAATTATTCTGGTAAATTACAGAAAAAACCTGCACCACCATTTACAAGCTATAACCTACTGCATTAGATTCTAACAAGCAACTAAATATACCTAGTCTGGGATTGGTCCCATAAACCATAACTAGGGAAAGTGGATACTTATTGCATACTTTCATATTTTTCTCCCTTATGTGTAAATTCCCCTCCTTGGTTTTTAAATTGCTCTCATCATAGTTTGCTTTAATATTAGTAAAATAAACTATGATCAATTCTAGAATGAATGAAAGATAATAGTCTATGTAAATCTTGGGGTAAATTAAATGCTAGGATGAACAAATAAATTGCAGGAAAGTTCAATAGTAAAACTTTTTATAAACTGGAAAAAATATGTTAACACTCAAAAATTTGGAAGATTATCAGCATTGTGTTTCTTTTCTGACACTTCTCAGGGAATGTAGACATAAAATACATAGGTCAATTCTAAATCAATCATCCCAACACACCATGTAGTCTAAGATGCTCTAGACTTTCTCTGAAACCAGCACTATGTAAAATCCCTGATTTAAAAGCAGGGAAAAGTTCACTATTTCTACACATGCATATGTATTCACTAAGCATTCGTTTTAATGAAATTTATTTCTACTTATACATGAAAGCATAAGTATTAACACTTTGATGTTTTAATCAAAGGATAATGTCTGATCCCCATCAAATTTAAAATAGCAGTAAAGTTTAAAGTAATCATTGAAGGTATTTTGTATTCTCTTACTTGGCATGCAAGCCCATTCAATTCAACTGAATTTCCTTCTGAATTGCTAAGATTTCCCTCCCTGTGAATTAATAATCAGATGTCTGAAGAAGTCTTCTAAATTCCTGAATTCTTGACAAAAATTCTTCAGTGTAAAATCACTACCACACACATAACATAGTAATTAGTTGATTTGAAAAAAGTTTTTTTGTACCTGTGATAATGATAATCCCATTATTTTTTCCATTTGATAAAAATTAAGGGATTTTTTTCCACTCCAATGTAAAGGATTCCTTTATTTCTATTTCTCCAACTGAGGTATTTATTGAAGGGAGGGAGAGATAATGAAGAAGCTGAAGAAAAGAAAAGCTAAACCCCCCCTCCCACACACACACACGACTTTCACTGTCTGCTGAAAAAGGCAGACTGAAGTTTGACGGACAACTCTTTGTGGCCAGCCATTCTTTAATTGCTCCCTGGGGAAGAGAATATGTATCTTCCAAATTTAATACCGAAATCTCTGCTCTTTGGTCATCTCTAATGGTTACCAAAAGCTTGGGACTGCAGTTTAGCAGAATTTGCTTAAATCAACCATTGTATAAAATGCTTCTATATATTTGCAATATACTTTCAGAACTAAAGCTAAGACACTATTTTACAAATCTATCTTTGTCTCTCTAACATACACTCCATCTGTATTCTCTCTCTCTCTCTCTCTCTCTCTCTCTCTCTCTCACACACACACACACACACACACACACACACACACTTTCTTTTAGCAACTGTATTATTGAAATTATATTGAAGTCAATTACTTACATTTTATTTTCCTCCATCTTGGGCTGAAGATAAGGAGAGCTATAGTAAAACATATTTACTATAAAACATATTTACTCTTAGACAAAAAAGAGTGATTTAAAGTATACTGCTATTTTAAATCATTTTACTAAAGTAATTTGTAGCTTGAAGAAGTAAAATATTAATTATGTTACAATATTCTTTGACTAGTGCAGGCAAAAATACTGTATCTATATTTTGAAACAGATTTTATATTAGCTTGATCCACAAAGCACTCTTAAAATATACTTTGTGGCACTATTTTCTGTAATAAACTAATCTTCCTCATTTAAATTACAATAGTTGACAGGCACTTATATTTTGGGTAAGCAATTTTTGGAATTCATGAGCTTGTTTGCAATACTAAGGAAATGTCAAAATGCAATTATTTTACTTATCTCACTACTGAGATAATTTTAAATTAATTTGTCACCCTTAGTATACATCTGGAAGCAAATTTCATGCCTCACTTAATCTAATTTACACTGACCCTGCATTAGCAAACTCTAATGTCTTTCAGACAAGATCACAAGGGAGCTCGTTTCATTCAACCATCGCTGGCATGCAAGTTATGAATTAGGAGAGTTGGGTTAATACAGTAAATTGGAAGGACTAGAATCGATGTTTCACTGAAGGAAAAAAAATTGCTTACACTCCTATTCCTGGGCGCCATGGTGGCTCAATAATTAGAATGCAGTATGGCAGACTTGAGATGTGTTAGAAAATATACTAACACATCTCAAAAGATGTCTACTTTTTAAAAGATTTGCATGGTATGTGAAACATTAAACATGTGATTTGATTTTGAAAAACAAATGCACTATGGCGGGTATCTATCACCTAAGTTTCAATTCTGGTTTCCTACACTGAGTACTTAAGGTACTTACTGATAATAAAACATGGCATTATGATATAAAAATACTCCCATTATTGTTTTGACCTGGAGGAACAACTCAAGTTAATGCATGTTATTAATATCTTGAAGGAAGAAACAGAAGTGGTTCAACTCACACCCACTTAGTATATAGTTTACATGATTTGCTCCTCATCTGAAATATATATCTCAAATTTGGCTCAATTTGCAAATTTATTCTTATGAATTGTAATATGGCCTGCAGGGAACAATTTTCTTCTACATTACTAGGAAAATGGTACCATTATATAATAGAAGGAAACTAGCAGGCACATCTAGCTGGGAAAAAGGTCCTCAGCTGAAGAAAAATAAGATTCCTTCAACAAACTGTTACCTGCTGGGGGACTACAATTACCAGAATTCTAGTAGCAGTAGGTGTCATCCCTTAGTGTATGTGTGAGAGTGTGTAAGTGCTACAGAATGTACTTTTCTCCATTTATTTCCAGATTTGCTACTTATGTCAGGAAACTACAGTACCATATTTTCCGGAGTATAAGACGCACCTTTTCCCCCCTAAAAGAGGGTGAAAATTTGGGTGCATCTTATACACTGAATGTAGCCACATACACCCACCAGCTCCCACCCTTTGGCCTCTGCTCCCAGTAATTTACCTCTTTGCAGCAAACGGGGGGGGGGGGGGGCGCTTGCGGAGGGGAGAAATTGAAAGTGAAACTAGCCCTTTGCTCCACATGGCAAATTGCTGGGAGGCCATTTTTTTTTCTTGTGCTAATCAGGCTGTTTGCTGCAAGGATGTAAGTCAACAACTATAAATGCCTATAGAATGTCCAAATCATTAGACTTATTTTTTAAAGACTACTTTATTATTGTTTTAGACAATGTAACAAAATGAAAAAGCTATTTAAAATAAATGCTTGGTCTGAAGAGGCCCAATGCTATTGTTTTTAAAAAGTGCTATTCTTTTAAATAGCAGAGAATAACTATACTTCCAGAAAGCAAATTTTAACAGCATCTGTACAAGTATAGTCTGAAATATAACACTAAAAACAGTGTATATTGTCTGTACTGTTTGGTGCAAGGAGGCAAATTGCTGGGAGGCAGAGGCAGATATTTTTCCCTTATCCCTCCCCCCCAAAAAATTCTCTGAACACCTGGTCTTCTCCCCCACCGATTTGAATAGTGTGATAAATTCTCATAAACTACTGCTACTTATTTGCTTGCTATGCACATTGGTATTCGTTCACAAGTTGTCTTATTATTTTTTAACTTTATGCCATTAGTCTCAAAAGTCAGTTAATAAATTGTATCAAATGAGTATTAATTATAGGGTTATTTTTGGACTTAGAAGCTATTGTTTTAAGGTCCCAAAAAAAGAAGCAATCTGGGAAATCCTAGTTCATATTAACTGGAATAATATCATTGGATACAGGGTTGCAATTACTGAATGTCACTTTGAATGTTCTTTCTATCCATTGTATTGGACTGGATTCAGTAGCATATAAGAATCTGACTGTGTTCCCAGAGATTTATTTCAAGCTGGTGTTGAAGAACTGGAATTAACCTACCACAAAACTTAATTTCCATGGTAATGTCACCTTGCCCACTGTGACTTAGGAATTCATTATATCTTTTACAACAATAAAACTGTCAAGAGATTACTTGAGAAACATGTTTTTTTTTCTCCCCAAAAGTGACCAGTCAACAAAACTGAAAAACTCAATAAACTGTTGAAGATAAAGTTGGGAGACAAGCCATAAAACACCATTAAAAACAGCCAAGAGCAATTAAGTCAGAGTCCAAAACAGATTCTGGAAATTGTCCAGGGATCAAACATCAAAGAGCTAAGAGGAGTCTGGCAACAAGATCAGAGGCCAATTCACAGGTATTGTCTCAGCACAGACTGCTTGATATTGATGGTTTTTAAAGCCAAAACTTCTGCTATCTAGACCTTGGTTGCTGCCAATCAAAATTCTCTAGAGATAATTCTTCCTTGTAAATTGAATCTAACTTTCAAGTAAGCTTTTATTTGTCTTTTTCCCAGGACCATTTCTAAATGGCCTAACTGATCTAACTGACCATTAGTGGACAGTTTTGATGTTGATCCTGAACATATACTTACCTCTATGTCCTGGGATTGGGGAATAGTTGAAATTAATCTGCATCAAGTCAAGAACCTTTGTTCACAGGATGACTGAGTTTAAGAATTGCGTTGTGGAAACATTTCCGGGAAATCAAGAGTCTTTAAAGGGCCTGAGGGAGTTATGAAATGGGAGTTATGAAATGGGAAGGGAGACCACTGCGGATCAAGTGCAGAACTCCCAAAGGCAAAAATCTATGTGTGACTATTAGACTGCAACTAAATTAACATTACCAAGTTATTCTTTTTTTCTTGCAACACAGAATATGCAGCCAAGTTGTTTGAAGTTGTGAACGATCCTTGTATCCAGTGAGGAACTCCTGACAAAATTCATGTATTCGGATCTTTTTTATGCTACTTGTTTAGGTTTCCTTATAGACACAGAGAGAATTCTGGCGTAATGAACCCTTCACATTCTAGGGATATTTTCATATTTTAGCTACTTAACTGGAATTGTGGTAGACTGTAAAAAGCAACAAACATTGCATCTACTAAGCAATGCAAACACTACTGAGCTCATCACCATTCATTTGCTTTTGATTTAAGTGTTCTGAATTTCTTCATAAAAGTTTGCTTTTTTAAACAATCATTCATTTATTATTTAATTTTTGAATATTGCTATTTTTCTTTATCAGTTATGATGAACTGTGGAGATTATCAATGTTTTTACTACGTAAATACAGAAATGCAGTAAGTAAGAAATGTAGTTCATGCCTTTCAGTGTTTTCACTAGAGTGCCAGAATTAGGGCTCTTCTGAATTTAGGAATTATTATTTGACTTGAGTATCTTGCCAGCTTGAAAAAAAAAAGTGCAACTACCTTGAAACACATCTGTGAAGTGAATCTGAAGTCAATAAAGTTGCAAATAGCACAGATCCTAGTCTAAAAATATAGTTTTTAACTAGATAGCGCAAAATGAGAGTATGGTCTAAAATCAATCATCCAGGCAAATACCAGTTCCCTTTTTTGATTATGTGTCATCAAGGTACTGCCAGCGCTTAATGAGCACATAGGCAGACCTTCTCTACATGATTTGTCTCCTCCTCACCCTTCAAATCTTTCAACAGTGGGAACTATCAAAGCTAATCTCCATTCTTTTAGAATCAATGCCTTCTATTTATAATTTAATTTAATGTCAATAGGAAGGCTACAGCAGGAGCTCACTAGTCCAGATTATTCCAACTAGCTGACAGTAGTTTTTTGAGGAGTTAACTATATTCTATATGGGCAATCGGAACAATGGCATGCATCACAGTTTATGTTCTATAATGCAGTATTTCTAAATGTTTTAGAAAGCTTTGTTCCTATCATCCTCATTGCACCAAGCATGTATGCAGTCAAGGCTCCTGTACCTTAAAGGCCTCTTGATCTATGTGTTATGGAAGTTATTCATGTTCCAGCATGTGTGTAACTTACATGGGCTATAACCGTGATGGCGAACCTATGGCACGCGTGCCAGAAGTAGCACGCAGAGCCATTTCCACTGGCATGCAGAGCCATCACCAGTTGCTCTTCCGGATTTGGGCGCGGCAGCCAGTTGGTCTTTACGTGTATTGGCGTGCCAGAAAACAGAAGAGCCGCCTGGTGCGCATGCGCACGCCAGGAAAATGATCTTGTTTTCAGTGTGCACATGCGCGTTGGCCGTTTGGTGATCTGGTTCCTGCCGCACATGCGCACACAAAAAACACCAACAGGAAGAGCAAGGGCTGTGCGTGCCAAAAGACGTGAAGAGGGGATCCCGGCTGTCGCTTAGTAGAGCAGAGCTGTGGTCGGGGTTTCCCTCCCTCCCCGCCCGAGTGGGCTTCTTGCGTGGCCCTTGCCCTCCAGCCCATGGCTCATCTGCAGTCTGAAGGGCTTGGCCAGCTCGGGCACCTCAGAAAAGCAGCAGCACCACAAGGGGAAGGGCAGGAGCGGCCAGCCGGCCCCTGCAGCCACTCTCACACCAGCCAGAAGCGGCACTGTGATAGCTGCCAGGGATGAGGCGGCGGCGGTGGCAAGGAAGGGCAAGGGCTTCCCTCCCTCCCCACACAAGTGGGCTTCTTGCACGGCTCCAGGCTGTGGCTCTGATGAGGCTCTGCGGTCCGTAGTGCTGCCGCTTCCAGCAGGATATATTCTGCCAGGGCCTCGGCGGTGTCTTTATGCAGGTAGCTCACCTCCCCACCAGCAGCTCCTCCAGCATCCCAGCTGGAAGCAGCAGTGCAACAGTTGCCATTACCAGGGGTGAAGGGGTGGCGGTGGCGTGAACAGGTGACCGCCACCCCTTCCTCCCTTCCCCAACAGTGGCTTTTGCGCTTCCACTTCCAACCAGGCTGCTGGCGGAGGAGCTGCTGGTGAGAAAGCGAGCTAACCGCATAAAGACGACGCCAAGGGCCTGGCAGAATATATCCCGCTGGAAGCGGCAGCGCTCCGGACCGTGGATCCTCATCAGAGCCGCAGGCTGGAGCCATGCAAGAAGCCCGCTTGGGTGGGGAGGGAGGGAAGCCCTTGCCCGCCTGTCCTCACCACCGCCACCCCTTCGGCCCCGGTACCGGGATGCCTTGGCAACACTCACCTCATGTGGCAGCAAAGTGTGTGTGTGCGTCTGTGTAACGGGGGCTGGCTGGGACCGATCAGCTGAGAGGTTGGCAAAGAAGCGGCTCTCGGAGGAAGAAGAAAGGGATGCTGGCTGGCATTCGCTTCCCTTACTGTTCGCCGCCGCCGCCCCAGCAGGATGGAGTATTACCGCCCCATCCCTGCTGGTTGCAGCCCAGGCCCCCCTGCCCTGCTTAGCTAAAAGTGGCGAGGGAGCAAGCCGCGATGAGCAGTAAGGGAAATGAACGCCAGCCACTATCCCTGCCTTTTCGCGGCAGTGGGGAAAACTTCTTTGCCAGCCTCTCAGGTGATCGATCTCATCCAGCCCGTTACACACACACATACACACACACACACACACACCGCTTGTTGCCGTGCAAGGTAAGCGCTGCTGGGGAAAAATCGGGGAGAGAAGGACATCCATAGCAGAAGTTTGTTTTCTTCTCCCCCTCCCAGATTTCTCCCCAGCAGCGCTCGTCTTGCGCGGCAACAAGCGGTGTGTTTGTCTGTGGCAGGGGGTGGTGGTAATGCTCCATCCTGCTGGGGCGGCGGTGGTGAAAAGTAAGGGAAGCGAATGCCAGCCAGCATCCCTGCCTTCCTCCGAGAGCCGCTTCTTTGCCAGCCTCTCAGCCGGTCCCAGCCAGCCCCCGTTACACACACGCACGCACACACTTTGCTGCCGCGTGAAGTGAGTGCTGCCAGGGAGAGATCAGGGAGAGAGTGGGAGAGAAGGCATCCCTAGAGAAGTTTGTGTTCTTCTCCCCCTCCTGCTGATTTCTCCCCGCAGCGCTAGTCTCGCGCCGGGGCAAGCATAGTGGCTCCCAAAGAGAATAAAACGGGCACAGCACTCTTCCAACAGCTGAGGAAGGAAGAGGAGCCGGGCTTCAGGAAAGCCTCCGGAGGCTGGAGAGGACAAAAAACTGCCCCAAAGGATCTGTTTCTGGCTTCCAGAGGGCATCTAGGAGGGTGGGGGAAGCCATTTTTGCCCTCCTCAGGCTTCAGGAAAGCCTCCGGAGCATGGGGGAAGGGGTGCATGCGGTGTGTGTGTGTGTGTGTCATGTGCGCATGCACAGTTGGGTGGGGAATTGAGTGGGCATGCGGGGGGGTGCAGTAGCGAGCATGCGCACAATTCTGGCATGCCGTATAAAAAAGGTTCGCCATCACTGGGCTATAAGAAGAACTGGATAGCTCCAGTTATGCAAATGCTTCGATTAACTGCAATATAATTCACTATACTATTTACATACCCCTGTAAACATCCACTGCACATCAATATTACAACTGTATATCTGAATTATATTGATATTTCAGAATATCAATTTTAGCACATAATATTTTGGGATTTATACCATTTCTGTATAAAAAGATCAGAACTTCCAACATCCTTTGATCTTTTCCAGAACTCCAAGGAATCTTTCCTGTAGCCATAAACATCTCCTTACCTTCTAATGTAAGAACTGACTGCTGTTCTTTCAGAACTTCTGGTTCGTGGCTGAGCTCCATGTGCTCTTTGGTAATTTCACTAATGCTGGATATCTGTCCATTTTTATGTAAAATCTACATAGAGAAATAAAACACAAGAAGGAAAAAGGGAAGGAAAAATAATTGTCAGTATATAACAATCTTTTAATTCCCCCCCCCCTTTTTTAGTAGAAAGAAAATGTATTTTAGAATGTGTCTTTTTCAGTTTAGAAATCATAAAATGTACCTCTGCGCTAGGTGGCTTGATTACAATTTCACAATTTTGGAAAACGTTTGTACATGTGGTAACACTTTCTAAAAAAAAAAGATTCATCAACTGAAGTATGTTCTAAACTGATCTGTACCTCAAAATATTCATACACACTATATAAATACTAATCCTACACACACACACACATTTTCAATAGAAGTTTTAAAAGAGAACATAAAAACTAACAAACTAATTTGCTGGTATCAGCTTTATCAAAATGTATTCTTTCTAGCCATGAACACTGTGTTAACAAATACAAACATAAAGACAGATCAATCATCAGCAGAAAGAATTAACAGAAGGCAGTAAATGAAACAGAGGGCAGTAAATAAAAACAGTCATCTCTCTTATTTTATGTATTTGCATCCTGCCTTTTTACAAATAACTCAAGGCGGAAACATATCCAACACACCTTCCCTCTTCCCATTTTCCTCACAACAAGCACCCTGTAAGATGAGTTGGGCTGAGTTACTTGCCCAAAGTCACCCAGCTGGCTTTCATGTCGAAGGTGAGACTAGAACTCACCATCTCCTGCTTTCTAGCCTGGTGCCTCTTGCAGATGGTTCACTTTAGTTAATGTTATAGAAGTTCTTGCCAGACTGAAAAGGGATGAGTTGGTTTGAAATTTGCCTCATAAACATGCAGACCTGCTTCCTCCATTTGTTCAGGTGACACCTAAATCCTAATTATAAGACTCTCTTCTAAGCAATGCCCTTTTCCTGGTGCTGACAAAAATTCCAACTGTTTTTGTCTCAGACAGTTCTCCCTCTCCTCGAGGGCATTCTCAGTTCTTCCCACTGCACTAAAGTATGTTAATTTTTAATGGTTTGAATTTGTGTAAAACACTTCAGCTACTTTAGCTAGTTCAGAGCACATCTCTCCCTCAAACGCCAGACTTCCAGCAAAACACTGTACCCTACTTGTTCGGCTACAACGGCCTCTTACCAGACTTAAAGAAAAAGAAACCTCACCATAAATCAACCAATAACCCTTCTTAAATGCCATCAGAACTTAAATATGCATAATCATATTTTTTTAATTTTAAAAGTATTTATTCATTGAATTTCTACAGTAGTTAACTGTTTTCTAAATAGAACAACAGACATTCTTTAAAAAAACAATAACAGCAATAGCAAAAAGAAATAAAAAGCACAAATGGACTAATGCAAAATTAGAGCGATCATGTCTCAAGGGCCAACAGATAACATTTGGTAAATCTGCATAAAAAACAAAAACCAGGAAAGCCCTAAAGCTTGCTTTTCCTGCAGACACACACACACACTTTCATATTATGAACACAAGGAGAAAGGGGGGGGACCCACAATCCAATTTACAGAGCAAGAATTTCAACTTAGATTATTTAACTGAAATGCAATCTAGTTCCAGAATTAATGGGCAAGATCCATACTTTGCTTAAATGTAGGAACATTCCTTTGAAATTAGTCATCTATATATGTAAACAATTCTGTGGAATTGATTATTTAATTAATAAACGCAGTTAAATGAGCGCTATATTTGCTCAATCAGTATACAGTGTCTGTGTCCTCTCATGAACAGAAAACCCTTTCGAAAGAGAAATTATTTCATTCAGTTCTTCATTTCATTTTCATTCCTTTCAACCCCCTCCCCCCCATCCTCCAATAACCATCTCATTAATAGAAGTTATTCTCTTCATAAGTAGAATCCAACCCAAAACTGGCCAGTTATCAAAGTGTGGAGCCAAACCAGCCTGCTGATGAATATGGATATATCTCCTTCCATTTCTAATCACCATCATTCCCAAAATTCTTCAGGACAGACTAAGGTCCATTCCAAAAATTCCACATGCCAGGCCCAAAGATATTAATGCTAATTTTGCCTTTATAGTATTAAAACCTTCCATACTGGACTTATTAGGCATTCCTAAAATAAGATAGTTCCAGTTGTCTCAGTTGGATTAATCTAAACAGCATAATAAATTATTTTTCTATGTTCTTAGATGACTCAGCAGCACAATGCATTATAACAGTTAAAATTATTTCAGTAGGACTGTCCTAATCGTTTCAAAGTAGATCATACCTATACATTTTATTCTAATAGTATTCCCCCATGAATGGCAGGGCGAAAATGACTAATATCAAATAACTATCCCCATCTGAAACAATAAATCCCACAAGAATGTCACTTTGGTCTTTTCAGCATAACATCTTTGAAAAACTAAGCATTTTGTAGAAGCCCCAAAAATGCAACCAATCTATCCATATGACTGCTAAGCAATAACAAATAAAAACATTGGGGTCAATATCAGACAAACTATGATGGACAGAATCACCTCTCTTCCTCCTTGACCTACTGAGCAGAGTACTTTGTTTGCTACAGAAGACTTAAGTTAGATAGGTACCTGGTTTCCCCAAAAATAAGATTTCCCCAGGTAATAAGCCCAATCGGGCTTTTGAGCGCATGGGCTAAAAAATAAGCCCTCCCCTGAAAATAAGCCCTCCCCCAAAATATTGCAACACAGCAGCAGCCATGAGGTGACCACGCTCACCACCTCCTGCACCTCCAAAATAATAAGACCTCCTCAAAAATAGGGCCAAGCGCTTATTTCAGGGTAAATTTTTTGGGGAAACACGATAGGTAGTTAGGTGGTGAATGAAGAAGTGGGACAGAAAGCAGAGGTGCATTTTATACTCTCAAAGCTCTCTGATGGTACATTGGGTATTCTATTTAAATATTCCCACAAAATACTTAAGTGAGGTTAATCCTGTGAAACAGAGGCTTCTACTCCCCAGCTTCAGGTAAGTGATTCCATTGAGGAAACTGGCAATAGCATTAAGCAGCTATTAAGAATGGATGGGTTTCATGTGTGGTGTCTAGACCTTAGCAACACTTTTTAATATATGCATAGACAAGACTAAAAGAGAATTCCTTTAAGATTCTTATTTCATCATTAAGATTGCTGTCTGATGCAAATATATAGTAGGAAGCTATTGAATGCGGCAGCTCTATTGGTTATTTTAAAAAATGGAAAATAAGTCTTTTAAACTGGAATATTTGATTTTTTTATGTGTTTCGTGGAGAGCTTGTTTATTTTTTTCAAGGGTTTCAAATCTCTGGTCAGAATTTAATTTATTTTAGAAATAGAATAACAGAGTTGGAAGGGACCTTGGAGGTCTTCTAGTCCAACCCCCTGCCTAGGCAGGAAACCCTATACCGTTTCAGACAAATGGTTATCCAACATCTTCTTAAAAACTTCCAGTGTTGGAGCATTCACAACTTCTGGAGGCGAGCTGTTCCACTGATTAATTGTTCTAACGGTCAGGAAATTTCTCCTCAGTTCTAAGTTGCTTCTCTCCTTGATTAGTTTCCACCCATTGCTTCTTTTCCTACCCTCAGGTGCTTTAGAAAAAGAACGTTGGTCTTACCTGAACGTGTCTTTTCAGGGAAGGAGGGGGAGTGGTCACGTGTGGGTATTCTCACAGCCTGATTGGTCCAAAGACTGAGAGCAAACACTTAAATACTCCTGCTTTCCTTTCCTTCCCAGTTTCCTCGAAGGCGAACAGCAGAACTGGAACGACAATCACAAACAACACAACCTCCCTCCCCCGGAGGACCCCGGGCTCCCCTTGGCCCCAACACCAAACCCAGGGCGGGTCGTGACCACTCCCCCTCCTACCCTGAAAAGACACGTTCAGGTAAGACCAATGTTCTTTTTCCAGTGTAGGAGGGGGAGTGGTCACGTGTGGGACATACCAAAGCCCAGTCCCAAGGGAGGGATAACCTAGCCAATAACCATGGCCCAAGGGGAGCATCTGTTACCACCCCTTGCAACACTCTTCCTCCAAGGAAGCATCCGCCGAAGCGAACAAACCCAGATGATAATACCGGATGAACGGTATCAGGGACACCCCAGTGGAGTCTCGACAGATGTCGTCAAGGAGGGCCCTAGTGGCCCACGCCGCCGCAGTCGCGGCACTTCTAGTGGGAAGGGCCGTTATCCCTGAGGGACGGGACGCCCCGCCCCCGCATACGTCCCCTGGATGGCTTGACGCAGCCAACGGCCAATGGCGGCTGAAGACACCCTAGCCCCCAAGGACCTAGGATGAAAGGAACAAACAAGGCCTCCGACCCGCGGAGCTCCGCCGTCCGCCGGAGAAAATGCGCAAGGCCCGACGAACAGCCAGCCGATGCCAGGGCCGTTCTCCATCCGAAGACGGCCCCGGACCAAGTCCGGCAGAACAATCTCCTGATCCCTGTGAGAAGGAGAGGTCACCTTCGGAGAAGGTAGGGACAAGTCGAAGTACTACCCTATCAGAATGAAAGAGACAGAGATCATTTCTGGATGATAAGGCGCCCTGCTCCGAGATGCGCCGAGCGGATGTAATGCCACGAGTAAAACTACCTTAAGGGACAAGAGCCTGAGAAGAACCGACCCGAGCGGCTCGAACGGAGCCCCCGGCAAGGCACTGAGGACCAGGGGCAGGTCCCCCGAGGGGAACCTGTGAACAGGGGGAGGCCGGAGATCAGCCGCCCCCTTAAGAAACCTCTTGATCAGGGGAAGATGAGACAGCGAGGGGAACCCCGCTCCCCCCCAGAACCGAAGATAAGCAGCTACCCGGCGCCGCCAGGCGTTGTGTGACAGACCGTTCTCTAAACCCTTCTGTAAGAATCTAAAAGCAAACCCCGTTCAGCAAACATGTGGTCAGATGAAGCCACTGGGCCCCGGAGGGATCAGGACCCCTTGTCGCCAGACCACCTCCTCCCGTGGGATCCTCCACGGGGGGGCCACCGATAGTTGGGTGAGATCCGCGAACCAATGTCACCTGGCCAAAAGGGGGCCACCACTATGACCAGAGCCTTCTCCATCACCACCTACCTGATAACCCCCGGGCTGAGCGGAATTGGGGGAAAGGCGTAAATGAGGCCCGCCGGCCCCCAGCTCTTGGGAGCGCTCGTCCCCTCCGCCCCCCAGGACTGAAAATGAGTGAAGAACCGGGACAGATGCGCGTACGTTGGAGACGCGAAGAGATCCACCAGAGGCATGTCAAACCGCTGGCAAATCTTCCGGAAGAGGTCCGGATGGATCTGCCACTCGCCATTGTCCAGAGTGGCTCGACTCAACCACTCCGCCTGACGGTTGGAGAGGCCAGAGATGTGCTCCGAGACCAAGGACAAGAGGTGCCTCTCCCCCCAGGCGCCCGGCCGCACAGCCTCCAGCCAGAGCGCCCGAGACCGCGTCCCCCCCGACGATTGATGTGAGCCTTGGCGGCCACACTGACCGTCAGAGGAGGACGTGCCGGCCCTCCACCGAGGACCGGAAGTGTGGGAGGCCGAATCTGGCCGCCTCCAGTTCTAGCCAATTTATATTGAGCCGGAGATCTGTCTGGGTCCACCTGTCCTGAGCTATGCGGGAGCCCACCAGAGCTCCCCACCCAAACAGGCTCGCGGCCGTGGTGACTGTCACTCTTTCCTGTTCCCAGAGAACAGCCCATCTGGATGGCCGGTGACGACCACCACCGCAGGGATGCCCGCACCCCCGCCGGGGGGCAGAGAGCACGGAGAGAGTCGCCCATTCAGTCCCTCTGGAACGGAATGAACTCCCACCGCAAAGGGCGGAGGTGGAGCCTGGACCCCCGGCACCATCCCAAAGCACGACACCATCCAGCCCAGAAACTGTGATAACGTGAGGACAGATATGGCCCGACTTACACGGACCCTTTCCGCCAACTGGCGCAACCCGACCTGACTGTCCTGAGATAGGCGCACCACCCCCTCCTCCGAATCTATCACCGACCCCAGAGGAAGGATGCGAGCTGAGGGGGACAGATGGCTCTTGGGGAAGTATACTGAGAACCCCAGGGACTGAAGAATCCGGATTGTGAGCTGAAGGCCTGAAATCGCCTGCGGAAGGGACCCCGCCTGGCCCAAGGCAGGTCCAGGTAACATGAAGTCTCACTGGAATGGCCCGAAAGTGCGCTGCCAGCCCTTCGTGAAGGTGCAGGGGCCCGAGGCCAGGCCCAAACGGAAAAGCTCTGTACTGATAACGTTGGCTCCCGGGCGAGAACCGTAGGAGCCTGCGGAGAGGCGGGAAGGTCGGGATGTGAAGATAGGCCTCCGTGAGGTCTACTGACACCAGGAAGGCCCCTCTCCTGATGCCCTGCAGAATAGACCAGAGTGAAGACATTTTGACATGTTTGTACACCAAGAAACGGTTCAGACGTTTGAGATACAGAAGTGCTCGCCAACCCCCCGAATTCCTCGGAACCACAAACAGGTTGGAGCAGTGGCCCAGTCCCCGATCCGACCGGGGAACAAACTCCACCACCTGAATGTCCAGGAGAAGTTTGATTGCCTGATCCCTCAGGCGGCGGCGCTCCAGGCTCCGCGACGGAGGGAACAACCTGAAAAGGTCCTGGGGCGTGGAGAGAAACTCTAACCTGAGGCCCTGGCGCACCGTGGACTTCACCCAAGAGACGGACGTGAAGCCGTCCCAACGATCCACATAGAGAGCTAGACGGCCGCCTGTGGGACGACTCAGGTTCGAGTCACCACCTCTGCAGCACGGGCGACCGCCACCCCCACGAAAAGTCCGCCCGGCCTGATGCTGGAACCTACCCCGGTCCCAATAGGGCTGCCGCGAAAACTGCCTGTCAGACCTAAAGGAAGGGAGCGTTGTTGACGATCAAACTTAGGGGACCTGTAAGACTGCCTGCGGCAAGGATGAGACCGCTTTAGAATCTTGATTCCGACAAGAATTGGATCAAGAATCGCCCCAAAAATGTTGGTGCCCCTGAAAGGGACAGCTGCCAGATTCCATTATGGAGCCCCGAATTGGTGGCGGGAAGACGCCAAGGAGGCCAAGGCGCTGGACGCAAACTCCACTGAGTCCAAAGCAGCGCCCGCTGAAATTGGGCGGCAGCAATAATTTTAAGGCCCTGATGTAACCGTTCGTCTTGGATCGGAATGCGATCCTGGAGCTGGTGAATCCCCACGACTGAAGCCCGGTTGAAATATGAAGCCACGGCTGCTGATTCAATGGTCCAAGCCGTGGCATCAAATACTCCCGTAGGTAAGTCCCGCCCGCTTAACTCCAGACTTCCACTCATCTGCCGCGTCCCCAGACCCCACTGGGGAGGAAAAGACCAGGGTGAACACCGGACCGTCAATGGAGAGCAGATGAACGGTCTTGCAAAGGCCTGTTCACCAGTATAGAGGTGACTATCCTTACCCCCAGGGTTAGAAAAATTGCAGGGGCGGGACTACCGATAGGTCAGCACCTCCATGAATAAAGGAGGGGCTGGACTCTTCCTTGTTTGTGGCTGAGTTCGAGACCATGGCCATATCAGGGTCCCTGGGTGAAGGGACTATAGGGTTACCCGTGCGCACTTGGTGGCCTTTCTAGCCTCGCTCAGCAGGACCTAGAGCATGGCCGGGGGAAAAAACCCCTTGGGCAGAGTACTCTCGGCCCTAGAGCTCCCCCATGTCCTCAGAGAACCCCACATCCCGGGGAGACCCCTTCCCCATGGCAGAGGTCTCGCCTACCATAGACGGAAACGATGCTCTATACTGAGATATAGCATGGTGTGAGCCCCTATCCCCCTGGGCGATGCCCTAACAATGGCAGACGAACGAGGCTCCTAAAGCTTTTAGGGGGGGATCTAAATCCTCCCCCTCCCTATAGGCTAAGGTCAGGCCTTGGGGTGCCAACCTGCGTGAGGAACCACGCCAACCCCGGAGAGACAGAGGGGGAAGGAGAAAGAGACCTCCCCCGCCTGTAGGGTTGGAAGGGACCTTGGAGATCATCTAGTCCAACCCCCTGCTCACACAGGAGTCCTGTACTAGGGATTTGAACCGCCAAACTGTACCTGCGGAACCTGGGCGGAGAGACAGAGGGGGAGGAAGGGCTGAAGCCTCTAGGAGAGGAATATTCCGATCAGGGCCTGATGGATGAATCATCAGGCAGAACCCCGCCCTGCAGATCTGGCCTGCCTTCCAGCCCCGGTAGAGGCCCTCTCCAATACTCTATGTCTCCTAGCCTCCCCCCGGTGGAGGCCCTGGAAGATCGCTGGGCCCGCCCCTGGATTAACCGAGGGATCCCCGGCCCCCCCTTACTTCCTTCCCTTTGCGCCGGGCCTTCAGCCTGGCCCTGGGGAGTAGCCGCGTTCTGTTCCATCGCCCACACTCACGTGTCCTGGAGCTCCGGAGATTGCAGAGAGAAGGCCGCTGTAGGCTCTACCAGAGCCTGGACCCATGCTGCTAGGCCGCCCACCTCCGACCAGGCCCCCAGTAGGCCTCCAAACGTGGCGGGATCCTCGTGCACGTGGCGCGATCCAACATGGCCGCCGGGACTCTGGCGCGGCAAAGAATGCCAAAAAAACCGCGCGTCCCGGCTCTCCCAGCCTCCAGTAGCAGCGGCGACGGTTTGGCGGCTCTCCGGGGTCCCACGGCAGGCCCGCGCGCACTCCCCCTTCGCTCGCCCATCTCATTCACAAAGGATCGCACCCGGGTGAAAAAACGCCGCTTCCAGCGATCGGCGGCTTCTCTCGCCGCCCAAAAACCTCGTGGAGCCGAATTTTTCCTCTTTAACGAGAACGGTCGGTGTGGCTGCAGCTGCTCGAGAGCCGGCACCCCCGCGGCCCCGAGGGTCGGGCTAGGCTCTGTGCTCGCGGATGGGAGATCTGGATCCCCAAGGGACCCTCCCCACACCGCCCAGAGGCAGAAACTGCCTCCTGGACTGCAGCTGCAAACTTTTCAAACTTTTATGCTAAATATAAAAGTTTTTAAATGCCCAATTAGCCAAATCCAGACCAAATTAGATAAGGAAATCCACAAATTACTAAATCTTCTATCTACTTACAGATTCTCAAGTGATTGGACCAAAAAAGACTGAGAGGAAACTGGGAAGGAAAGGAAAGCAGGAGTATTTAAGCGTTTGCTCTCAGTCTTTGGACCAATCAGGCTGTGAGAATACCCACACGTGACCACTCCCCCTCCTACACTGGAAAATAGTTTGACTCCCTGTTCTTTGTGGCAGCCCCTGAGAAATTGGAACACTGCTATCATGTCACCCCTAGTCCTTCTTTTCATTAAACTAGACATACCCAGTTCCTGCAACCATTCTTTATATATTTTAGCCTCCAGTCCCGTAATCATCTTTGTTGCTCTTCTCTGCATTCTTTCTAAAGTATCAACATCTTTTTTATATCGTGGCAACTAAAACTGAATGCAGTATTCCAAGTGTGGCCTTACCAAGGCATTATAGAGTGGTATTATAAGTTCTTTGCAGATGTTGTTTGTCATATTCTAAAAAGGTGGTGTTTTTATTAGCACCATTCTTTGGAGCAGAAAATCCCTTATATTTATAATACACTAGGATTCATTTAGGAAGCACTAGTTCAAACAAACAAACAAACAAACAAACAAATAAATAAATAGTTATATACTACTATAATAGCAAGTTCAGAACTCCCCAAGGAAAGGTTGAAGACTATCAAATTTAGAACTTGTTCTCTTCTCCAAAACTTCTCTGCTGTGATGTGGTGTTTACTGTTATGCCAGTCTCCTTTATTGTTTTACCCCCCCCCCAAAAAAAAGCTTGCCAGTACAACATTCAATAGTTCAGAAATATACTCACTTAAGTTATTACCTATGTACAAATATACATATACACATACACACATCCATATGTGTAACTGTAACCCTTTCTGATATCAATCAAAAGAGCTGGTTCGCCTGTTCTTGGCACCTGCTTATGCTTATGCCCAGGCTCTCAGATCTTCCATTAAAAGAAATAATTCAATGTCCAGTGTTGGAAAGGGAGATGAAAATTTCATCCGGATCTCAAGTATACTGAATAGTATACCCATCCCTACAGGAAATAAAGTAAGCAGCATTAATTATGTATTTCCTACTATCTCATTTAGAACTTGGCTGAAGCTTAGCATACCTTCTTTTTATACATGGCATTTGTTCTACGCTTGCTACATCTGCCTGGCAGAGAGACAATGCAGCCCAATGAAGGGTAAACACAACCTCAGTGCTTTTGTCAATGGCTGCTGGGAATCCAGTATAGAGCTTTTTGCTTACATTTCCCTCGTTAAACAACAAAATATTTATTTTTCATCCAAATCCTTACAAAAGAGGCCTCTCTTTTGGAGATAAACTAGAGGGTGGGAGAATATTCCCTTGTATACTCTATTCCTCTGCTCTTTCTCTCAAGAAATCCTTCCTTGGCCTTCTTGAACAAAATTTGACTTCCAAGATATTTGTGTAAGCCTCCAGTTCTGAAACAATCAGGTTCCCTCTCCTTTGTGAGTTTCCTCTCAGCACAGGATAGGAAAAGAAGAAAGAGTACAGAATTAGACGTAAGACAATACAGCATCATTTTCAGATGCTTCAATTCCTCTGTACAATGAATGACATCATTGAGACTGTTATAATTTCTGTTATAAGAAAATTGTTGTTTTCAAGCACTTATAAGACTACGGGCTGGTTCCTGCCAATGTCCAATACTGTTTCCAAAAATGTTCAGGTAATTTATTCAAGAGTGATCTGGCCACTGATTGAATGGTTAAGTCTTTGGGGACGTTGCAAACTAAAATCTAATTACAAGTAACAAAGTATGAAGCTGTCCAGCAGCATAATAAAAAAAACATATTAAGCAAAACCCAAATGTCTTATATTTTAACATTAAAACATTTAAAGGCCCAGGTTAATATAATTGAATCCGATATTGCATCAAGGAATTATAAAGTAATATATATTAAGCCTGTTTCTCTAGAAAAATTATTCAATAGCCAGAGAAATGGAAAATGTTTTCAATTACCATTATATATATTCCTATATTTTAAATATTCTGCTGCAGACATTAATTCCCACATCCATGTCATGCATAAGGCTTTGACTCTGTTCAGTAATCAATCATCTGCTATATCAAGGGTCCCCAGGCACCGGTCTATGGCATGCTAGCAACCGGGCCATGCAAACAAGCAAAGCCCCATCCATGGGATGCATGCAGCATGCAAAATCACCCCCCTCTGGTCCACAGAAAAACCTTTCACCAAAGAAGTGGTTCCTGGTGCCCAAAAGATTGGGGGCCTCTGCACTATGTTGCTAAAAAAAAAAAAGCAGGGACACATAAAAAATAGACAGCTCTGGTAGCCCAGGCCGCAGTGGTAGCGGCACTGCGGGTGGAGTGGGCAGTGATACCTGACGGGGGAGTTTTCCCGGAAGCACCGTAGGCCTCAACTATGGCCAACCTAATCCATCTCCCGATAGTGGAAGAGGACACCTTACGTCCCAACGAGCCCGGCTGAAAAGAGACGAACAACGCCTCGGTCTTCCTAACGCCCTCCGTCCGTTTCAGGTATATGCGGACGGCGCGGCGGACATCCAGCCTGTGCCACACGAACTCCTGCTCCCTTGAAGGATTGGGGCAAAAATTAGGAAGCACAACCTCTTGGGCCCTGTGAAATTGAGAATTCACCTTCGGAATAAACGAAGGATCCAAACGCAGGACAACCCTGTCTTGGTGGATTATACACAGATCACTGCGAGAAGACAGAGCCCCCAATTCTGAAATGCGCCTGGCCGATGTAATGGCCACTAAAAACACCACCTTAAGGGTGAGAAGGCGCATGTGCACCGTCCTAAGCGGTTCGAACGGGGAGCCTGTCAGAGCCTTGAGGACCAGAGTAAGGTCCCAGGTCGGAAATCTATGAACCGGAGGCAGACGGATGTTAGCCGCCCCTTTAAGAAAAAGCTTAATCAAGGGAGAACGAGAAAGGGTGGGGGAACCCTCCCCCCCAGAATGGTGGCCAAAGCCGCCACCTGTCGCCGGAGCGTATTATGCGACAAACCGTCCTCTAACCCCTTCTGGAGGAACTCCAATACGTCCGGGACGGTAGCCCTAGAGGGATCCAACCCCAATGGAATACACCACTTTGCAAACGCCTTCCAAGTGGCATTGTAAATCCTAACCGTAGACGGTCTCCTAGACGCCTCTAAGGTGGCTATAACTCCCGACGATAGTCTCCTCCCCCTCAGGATCCCCCGTTCAAGAGCCAGGCGGTCAGATGAAGCCACTGAGGCCCTGGGTGGTGCAAAGCCCCCTGACTCAGAACGCCCCCCCCCTGGGGGAATCCTCCAGGGGTCTGCTACCGACAGCTGGACCAGGTCCGCGAACCAGGGTCTCCTCGGCCAGTACGGGGCTAACAGGATAACGAGAGCCCTCTCTGTGACTACCTTCCTTATCGTACGGGGAACGAGGGGAAGGGGAGGAAAGGCATAAAGAAGGCCCGGGGGCCACCGGCTCCTGAGAGCATCCACTCCTTCCGCTGACGGAGACTGGAAATGGGTGAAGAACCGTGGCAGCTGGGCGTTGTCGGGGGAGGCGAACAGGTCCACCAGTGGCGTGCCGAATCTGCTGCATATCTTCAGAAACAACTCCGGGCCCAGTTGCCACTCGTCATTGTCCAGGGTCGTGTGACTCAGCCAATCCGCCTGAAGATTGGACACCCCCGAGATATGCTCTGCTACTATCGATGCTAAGTGTCTCTCTGCCCACAAGCCCAACGCCTGCGCTTCTCGCCAAAGGGAACGGGAGTGGGTGCCCCCCTGGCGGTTGACATGGGCCTTTGTCGCCACATTGTCCGTGAGCAGGAGGACATGGCGCCCCTGCAGATGATGACGAAAAGTCCGGAGGGCAAGTCTCGCGGCTTTCAGCTCCAGCCAATTGATGTTGTGACGGAGATCCAAGGCAGACCAACATCCCTGGGTCATGTCGGAGTCCATCACGGCCCCCCAGCCGAAGAGGCTCGCATCCGTTGTCACGGTGACTCTCTCGGGCTCCCAAAAGGAAGCTCCCTGTTGCAGCGCTGGGGACAACCACCACCGAAGAGAGAGCCTCACCTCCGCAGGTAGAGGAACTGGACGCAAGGAGTTGCTCATCATCCTTCTCTGGACTGGAATCAAGGCCCACTGGAGAGGTCGCAGGTGGAGTCGGGCCCAGGGCACTATCCCTATACAAGAGACCATCTTCCCCAGGAGTTGAGACAAGGTCAGGATGGAAACAGACCTTCTTTTTCTTACGGAGGAGACCAGTTGACGTAGGCTGGTCAAGCGGTCTGGGGATAGGCAAACCCTCCCTGACTCGGAGTTTATCACTGTCCCTAAGTGGAGGATCTGTTTGGACGGGGACAGGTGGCTCTTGGGAAAGTTCACGGAAAACCCCAACTCCTGAAGCCAATGGATCGTCAGCCGAAGATCCGACGTGGCTCTGGGGAGGGACTCCGCCTAGACAAGGACGTCGTCCAAGTAGCACCGAAGTCTCACCGGGATGGAACGCAGGTAAGCCGCCAGTGCTGCCAGGACCTTGGTGAACGTCCGCGGAGCTGAGGCCAGACCAAACGGGAGGGCCCGGTACTGGTAATGCCTGCCCTGGTGAGAAAACCTGAGATAGCGCCGGTGAGACCGGAGAATGGGGATGTGGAGATAGGCCTCTGTCAAATCTACAGAGGCCATGTAATCCCCCTTCCGAATGCCCTGCAGGATTGATTTTAGGGACGCCATCTTGAACCGCCTGTAGACTAGGTAGCGGTTGAGACGCTTCAGGTTGAGGATTGCCCTCCAACCCCCCGAGGATTTCGGGACTACGAACAGATGTGAGTAGTAACCCTGACCCCTCTCCGGCTCCGGAACTACCTCCACCGCCCTGATGTCTAGGAGATGGGTGACAGCGAGGTCCATGAGACGACGGCGTCCCGGATCTCGAGCCGGGGGGAAGACCTTGAAAAAACTCGGGGGTTTGGAGAGGAACTCCAACCTTAGGCCGTGGCGAACGGTCGCCCTGACCCAACCGTCTGATGTGATCTGATCCCACTTGTCCGCATACAGTGCCAGGCGGCCTCCGATGGGATGACTCGGGTTTGAGTCATTTCCCCCTGCGGAAGGGACGGCCGCCCCCCCTCGAAAGGGCCGCTTGGACTGCGGCTGATACCTAGAACGATCCTGAAAGTTCTGCCTATTGAACTGCCTGTCCTGCCTGTACAGTTGGTAACGCTTGCCATCGCCCCACTCACGTGCACCAAACGATTTCAGAGGTAGAAATAGCCCTTCAGCTGGTGAGGATCGCCTGCTCCGGGCCTCCGGTAAAGCTGCAAACTGCACGGCCACGTTGTGTCCAGCCTCTCCGTGCTGCAAGCCCAGACACGTGATGCAAAATGGCTGCCGGCTTCTTTGGGCGGTCCCTGGCAAAAGCGCGCCTAAAAATGGCCACCGACCTTGCCCTTAACTTCTTCTGCCTGCGGGCGGCCGCTTGCAAGCTCGCCGCCCCGACCAGCACCCAAGATCGTCGCTGGAGCTCTTAAATCACCAGGAGACCTCCAAGTCCCAGAAAACGGCCCCGCGCCACCGCCGCGGGCTGTAACCGGCCCGGATTGCAAGCAATTTAAATTTGAAGCCGATCTGTCGCTTTCGCACCGAAAAGCCCCGGCGCGCTGCGACTCTCACCGCAAGCAAGTTCAGCGAACGCAGGGTCGCCCGGCACGCCCGAGACACCAGGCATCAGTCCGGAGCGACCCTCGAGGCGGGGGAAGGAAGCCAGCGCCCCCCCCACTGAGTCTCCCAGCCTTCTGAGGGCAGCCGAACAACAGCCCTGCAAGGCAGACCCACTACAAAAAATTTTTTAAATTTAGTAAATTAAAAAATCCAAATTTACAAAGATCAATAGTCACTATTACTGACTAACTAGAAAACCCTAAAACACTCTTACTAGGAACCAAACCTGAGTCTTGGACCGACTGAGAGGAAACTGGGAACCAACGGGAGAAGCCGAAGGTTAAGAAGTTTTCTCTCAGTCAAATGGACCAATCAGGCTGTAATAACCCTTCTGTGACCCCCTCCCTCCACTCTACTGGAAAAGATAAGGTTTTTTTTCCAAAGTACTGTCCAAAATTAAAAAATGTACAAAACAGCTCCCCAGAGTTCATGTTTAGAAAACAAAAATAATTAAGCCCAATACAGAATGATATATGTAGGTGCTGCTTCCAATACAAATAATTTCCCCCACAGCAATATCCTTCCAAGAGATTAGGAATAATCTCTTCACAAACTTCTGCCAATACATTACAGTATTCTTCTCCACTTCAGTATTTTGTTGGCATTTCTACTTGTAGCTCCTACACAACTCCTCCAATCCACTTCCCTGAACTGTAAATTAATTGAGCTTTGCAACTAACCCAGTCTCCCTTTTATCAGTCTCAATCAAACCGCAACATCTGTTATTGAAAAGACCCCTTTCCCCCTTGTGACCTCCTCCCTTCAGTTTTGAATTCAGCATTGCACTTTAAAAGAGGATATAGAAACACAAGAACAAGTTCATGGGAGAGTAACAAAGCTGGTCAATGATCTAGAAAACAGGTCCCAGGAGTAGAAGCTGAAGGAACTGGCTATATTTGACTGGAAGAAGAAATACAAGGCAACATTTTCCACATACCTGAAAGATAGAAGGCAAAAAAAAAAATGTTCAAACTCTGCATTTGATGGCAGTATGCAAAACAACAAAGATAAATAGATTTTCCCCATCTTTTGGGGTGGAGGGGATTTCACCTGAGACCACAAAAACACTGGGCATATACTTAACACACTTTGCATAAAACTCTTCCTCTAGCATGGATTGGGAGGGAAAAGAAAATAGGATCACACCCTTTCCAATCAAACCAATTGCCCATCCTGCCTCTGAAATGACTAAAATCCATGCATGGACACCACAATGTTTGAGGAAAGCCTGCACAAGAATCAACCAAACTACTTAATTGTGGGTCAGGTAGTTAGTTTTTAGATTCACTTTCAGACTATTCAGTATGAAAGAATTTATCTTTGTGGGCTCTAAATTGATACACCCACATATTTGTGGACTTAAGACAATGAACAGGTGCACCAGGTAGGAGTGGAGCAGTGATGTAGACCTGGAGTCTATTTTATTTAATCTGAACCAGCCCACATATAACTAAGCATCAGAGCAGCTGTATGTACAAAATGTTAAAAAACTGTATATCAACAGCTATGCCTGAATAGGTCATTTCCTCCCCCTCCAGATTTCCACAACAGTTAGGCTTTTAACATCACCTGTTCTAACAATCCCACTGGGAAACTGAGTATATAATAGATTTAAATTGCCACAGGGAGCAATAAATTATTTTTTTTTGAAGAACTCTGAATATTTTTCTTCACTGCTGCATTAACTAAACATTGATTTCTACAGAAAAAGCTTCCAAAACTCAACTTTTGGAGGTGGGAAGCATTTTTGTCTGTTTTTTCTTTTCTTTTCTTTTCTTTTTTTCTTCTCTTTTCTTTTAAAACCATGTTTTCTAGCTTTGAAAGTTCACATACACATCGAAACCTGTTTCCCACTCCCCAACCCAGCTTCTTTATTTATGATAAAGACTAGTAAGTAGTGTAGGTCCCTTCCTCTTTCTGCCCAAGGAAAAAGTAGGCTAAAAGAGATGAGTTTGAGCAGTAAATTTGCCATAGGGAAAGGATTAAGCATTCCTTTAATAACTGCCTCTACTCCACTCAGACTAACCATTTCCTAAGGTTGTTTTGCTTTAAAGTGGCACCGGAGTGGGAGGGTTGGTTGGTTGGTTAGGAGTTGACTGATATGCACACCTAAGACATTTTAGGTGCCTTTTTAGATCTAAGAACAGTCCTTCCACTAAGAGACAATACCCTGCCAAATCCCAGGCACTATAATTAAAGGCTAGGGTGCTTAGAAATGTTGTGTTTTGCCAACAGTTCTTAAGGGGAGATAAGAAAGTTTCAGGCAAAGGCAGCTTGTCAATTGCATTTGCAATTAATGCCACTGCAGATGGCAGGTACTCAACAGTGTAAATGCCTTAATTTAGGATTGCAGCAAGTCAGAATCAATTACTGTATACATTTTCCCCTCCTGCTCATATTTTGTAGCATCCAACTCCCTTTATTCTCCCATTATATGCTAGATAATGAACAATTTTGAATCTCCCCTTCTGCTTTCAGGTAAAAGTAAAGATTCCCCTCGCACATATGTGCTAGTCGTTCCTGAGTCTAGGGGGTGATGCTCATCTCCATTTCAAAGCCAAAGAGCCAGCATTGTCCAAAGATGTCTCCGTGGTCATGTGGCCGGTATGACTAAACGGCAAAGATGCACAGAACATCGTTACCTTCCCACCAAGTTGGTCCCTATGTTCTACTTGCATTTTTACATGCTTTCAAACTGCTAAATTGGCAGAAGCTGGGACAAGTAATGGGAGCTCACTCCATTACACGGCACTAGGGATTCAAACCACCCAACTGCCAACCTTTCTGATCGACCGTCTTAGCCACTGAGCCACTGCGTCTCTTTCTGCTTCCAACCCTTTTATAAATCAACTCCTTTATAACATATAATGTTGCCAAGATCACACAATACAACATCTACTAGGCACAGAGTAAAAATGAATTTGAAAATTAAGCATACAGACTATTTCTATGAAAATATAACTGAGATTTTAAAATTAAATGAATATTTTGCCATATCTTTTTAACTAGGAAAAAGTATATATTACCCTTATTTTGATTAGATAACTTACTATTAATAGCTGCTGATTTCACTCTAAATGAAATTCTTAGCTTTTGACTTGGCTATCAAATTCAGACATTCTAGTATGCCAAAAATCATCAATCAACTTTATCCTGAAGTTAGGTCTGTAAGTATTCAAATGGTTTGCAGAGTATCAAGGATTGGAATTTACTACAAAACAGTTAGGTTTAGAAACTACAGTACTCTCTAGAAATATTCTTGGTATTCTGTTATCCTGCAATCTTTTCAGTCTTTCCCATGACTTTTGATCTTCAAATGCTCTTGCTTGATCTCTCTCCTATCAACAACGCTCTCGGCTGGCAAAGATGACAGAGTCCTTTTTGTACTCACAGTTACTTGACCAACAATTTAGGTGTCTATTATCACCTTTATGACACCAGGAAGATGTTGGGTCCCAAATGAAATGAGATAAACTATATCATGCTCACTCTGTTTTGGTAACTAAAGTGAAAGTCTTTCACGGATCCTTATTGTTTATGTTACATATAGAGAAAGCCTTTCTTAAACTTTCTAAGTCTCTAGGACACAGAAATATATGTTGTGAAAAACTGAGAACTGCAGGGTGAGCCCAAGACCTTTCACTGCCTGATAAAAAGCAAGCAACCATATTCCCACGGTCAAGGTGCATAGTATTCCTAAAATATACAGTGTTGGTCTAAATAAAAATTCAACTTCAGAACACCAGCAGAGAAAACAACAGTTGCACTGATTGGCTCATCTTCACAGAGGACTATGCCACATAACCCTGCCCACTGGGGTGGAATCAAACAAATATTTGCTCCACAACCACATATATACCAGCCTTCCTAATCTAATGCTTTCTAGCTATCATAACCTCTCTGATGAATATTATATCAAAGTAAACTGAACTAACCTCTGGGTTTGGGCATATTTTGATTCTTTCCTATTTTATCTCTTGATACATTTATACCTGCAAAATCACTTGTGAAAATTGATAGAATCCATTTTGCCTTAAAATGTCCTCCTCATTTTAATTAGCATATTTTCAACATGTACATGCACGATTTAAAGGATATTAATATAGCAATAGCACTTAGACATATATACTATTTCACAGTGCTTTACAGCCCTCTCTAAGTGGTTTAAAGAGTCAGCATATTGTCCCCAACAATCTGGGTCCTCGTTTTACTGACCTTGGAAGGATGGAAAGCTGAGTCACCTTGAAGTGGTGAAACTTGAACTGCCTGCAGTACTGCATTCTAACCACTGTGCCACCATGGCTAACATATCTAGACCGGGATTCCCGGATTATAGGACATACCCCCTTGGAAGGGTATGAAGGGGAAAAAAAGATGGGAATACTTTTAAGCAAAAATCTTCATGTAAAATACTGTGATTATAAAGGTATTTTCAAAGTCTGAATGGGATTCATACCCTAGCCACCTGTACATTCCCTAGATACCTGAAATAAATTTAGCTTCTGTGTGTCCTTTACTAAAAATACTAAAAATACTAAAAAGTCTCTCCCTTTCACACGTTGAAAGATAAGATGGGTTCTGAAGAGAAAACCACATAATTGCTGAGTTTTCTGTAACCCTATTCCATTCCTTTTCAATAAATCTTGTTAAAGGAAACTAGGAAAATCATGTTTTCAATTGACATAGCTGCCAATGCTTTAACACTAACTTTTAAATGAAGTGCCATATTTTTTTGGACTATAGGTCATTCAGAACAAAAAGACCCAGATTTTGGGGAGGAAAACAAAAAAAAATCTGCCTCTGCCTCCCAGCAATTTGCCTCCTTGCAGCAAACAGCAAACAGCCTGGTCAGCTTCAGCATAGCCTGATTTAGCATGAGCACTGATTGGCGTTGGATCTTCCCCCCAGAATACCATCTATCAGGTCTTCCAAGCTGCAAGGATCGCCACCCCCCCATTGCCACTGTCATCCCTGCCGCCCATTGCCGCCTCCATACGCCCCATTTTCGGCCTCCATGCGTCACTTTTGGCCCATTCCAGGCGGTGGAGATAGGTGGAACAGGTCAAAAATGGAGTGTGTGGAGGCCAAAAACAGGACACACAGAGGCCAAAAATGGGGCATGTAGAGGCAGCAATGGGCTGAAGCAGTGATGGGCAGTGATCTCCACAGCCTGGAACAGCTGGTAGTTGGTATTTTGGGAGGCAGATCCAACTGCCAATCAGCTGCTCATGCTAAATCAGGCTGTGCTGAAGCTGACCAGGCTGTTTGCTGTTTGCTGCAAGGAGGCAAATTGCTGGGAGAGGCCAAAGGGTGGGGGCCGATGGGTGGGCGTGGCTTTGGCAACATTCGCTGTATAAGATGCACAGAATTTCCACCCACTTTGGGGGGCAAGTACATCTTATACACCAAAAAATATCGTACAGAAAGAGAGATTTGAGAGAACCTCAAGGACGAGTAGCTGGTAGGAAGAGTGTTAGGACAGGAGGGTAGAGGCACAATGCATAGATTTACACATGCTCAAACTGTAGATGGATTTAAAAAGCACTCGGGTGGGGAAATGGGAGGCTCTGAGGTCATCAAGCAAAATGTAATACTTAAATCAATTTCTATGCTCCCCTCATAAACACACTAACTATCAAGAGTTTCAGATAAGTATATGTTGTGGGCAACTGGTATCTTAACTCTGATTCACAAACATCTGCATACATGGGTACATAAGACAGGTCTATTCATTTAGAAGTCTAACTGTGAATTGTCTCCATCAATTAAAAAATAATCTACTATAATATAGGGTGAATACAAACAATTGTATGGACTAGATGTTGAAAACAATTATACTGCTAAATTACATAATATACCACAAGATGTCAATACTAAGTTATTTTTTGTAAACAATTGTTGTTAGTTGCGAAGTTGCATCCAACCCATCGTGAGTCCACGGACAATGTTCCTCCAGGCCTTCCTGTCCTCTACCATCCTCTGGAGTCCATTTAAGCCACACCTACTGCTTCAGTGACTCCATTTAGCCACCTCATTCTATGTCATCCCCTTCTTCTTTTGCCCTCAATCTTTCCCAGCATTAGGCTCTTCTCTAGTGAGTCCTTCCTTCTCATTGGTGGCCAAAGTATTTTGAGTTTCATTTTCAGGATCTGGCCTTCTAAAGATCAGTCAGGGCCAGGGCAGGATTTAGATGAAAAGAATCCCTAGGCTATTCCACTTATGGGGCCCTTTCACCTCCCATTTTTAAGTTTGTAAATTACACGAGAGATAATAAAATGCGTCATTACTGTGATATATATCAATATATTAAATGAAACATGTTGTAATTGGTACTAACCTTTATAAAAAATGTGGCATGGATAAATAAAAGGCCCCTCTTGATCTTGAGGCCCTAGGCTGAAGCCTACTTAGCCTATAGGAAAATCCGGCCCTGGTCAGGGTTGATCTCCTATAGGACTGGCCGGTTTGATCACCTTGCAATCCAAGGGTCTCACAGGAGTCTTCACCAGCATCATAGTTAAAAGGCCTCAATTCTTTGGCGCTTAGTCTTTCTTATGGACCATCTTTCACAGCCATACATTGCAACTGGGAAAACCATGGCCTTGACTATGTGCACTTTTGTTGGCAGGGTGATGTCTCTGCTTTTTTTTTTTTTTTTTTTTGCTATAGCTTTCCTACCCAGGAGCATCTTTTAATTTCCTGGCTGCAGTTCCCATCTGTGGTGATCTTGGAGCCCAGGAAAATAAAATCTGTCACTACCTCCATTTCTTCCCCATCTATTTGCCAAGAATTGGGAGGGCCGGATGCCATGATCTTAGTTTTCTTAATATTGAGTTTCAAGCCACCTTTTGTGCTCCCCTTCTTCACCCGCATCAAGACGCTCTTTAGTTCCTCTTCACTTTCTGCCATTAGAGTGGTATCATCTGCATATCTGAGGTTGTTGAAATTTCTCCCGGCAATCTTAATTCCAACTTTTGATTGATCTAGCCTTACCTTTCTCATGATGTGCTCTGCATATAAGTTAAATAGGCAGGCAGACAGTATTCAGCCTTGCCGGACTCCTTTCCGAATTTTGAACCAATCAGTGATTCCATGACCTATTCTCACTGTTGCTTCTTGACCCACATATAGGTTTCTCAAGAGAAACTACACACACACACACACACACACACACACACCTACCTTTCCCCATGTCAGCATTTAGGGTAATTGCATAGATATATGTATAGGAAGTGTAGGTTGACATCAGTATTAATTATACCAAATTTTCTGAAACAAACATAATGAAAGAAGAAGAAAGGAGAGCTAGCAGTCAAAGAGAAAAGTAACCCACTTCCAAATGTTTTCCCCCTTAGGATGTCCTAGAGCAGGGGTATCCAAACTTGGCAACTTTAAGACTTGTGGACTTGCAGCAGAGCTGGCTGGGGAATTCTGGGAGTTGAAGTCCACAAGTCTTAAAGTTGCCAAGTTTGGATACCCCTGCTCTAGGACATCCTAAGGGGGAAAACAAAGAGCTATAAACTGTTCACTATACAAAGAGATTACTAATTCAGAGCCTGGCTGGAGTCCTGAGGATGTGGTTCGGTCTAGAAGAGACACAATATTCAATCAATTCCAAGATGAACACTGTGATCTTATGCTAACTTAATTTCAAGTAATCCCCTTTACAGCATTCCTTTGTATACTTTTTAATAAATCCACAGAAGTGAGCGGGGAAAGCAATACTAAGAGAGACAAGCAGCATGGTTGAGGCAAGGGGGTGGGTGGGGGAGGAAAAAAAGATACATGTTTTACTTTCCTTTTTTGGAAGACAAGTGGAATTAAAAGATTGGTTGAAGCAGGGAAAAAGGAGAGGACAAGAGCAAGTGAGCGAGCAAGCCTGAAGCTCTTCCCTCCAGTTATAAATTAATTATTTAATAAATAGAGGAGAGAAAAGCAAAAGTAGAGGGCAGAAGAAATCCAAGGAACTAGTTCACGACCCCTTCTGCCTTCTCTAAGGAAATGGAAAACAGAGGACTTCAAAATATATTCTGTTCGTGGTTTGCTGAGCAATTCTGAAACTGCAGCTAAGGGGCAAGCAAAGGGGCAAAGCTGCTGTCACCACACACCACGTGACCCTTCCAAGGTCAGCCAGACTTTCCCAGAAGCTGACAGCATGAAGCCACATCTCTTTATGATGTCCTTCTAGTGCATGGAACAGGACCAGCACTCTCTTTTTGCTATTCTTTTTCTTCCTAATGGGAGTGCATTGCCTTTCCCTAAACATGGGCAATTGGGAACTTCCTACAGCTTCTGATGAAGAATTCAAGAAGGAATACAAGCCTTGGGCAAATCTGTTTCATTTACAAAACATGCTGTGGAAGATTGTCTATTGTCAAACTACTTCTGAATATAGTCACTACCCAAACAGAAAGAGTTATTATGCAATTATGATGCAGACCTTAGAAAGGAACTGTTTAATTTTAGTTCTTTGCTGTGATGTGAGGTCTGAAAGCATTAAATGAATGTTTACCACTACTAGAATGAAATACAGTCTTTCAATCCTTTCCATAAACTGTTCTTTTCAGGGATCTTGATTAAAAAAGCAACTAAACAAATAAATTTAATAAACTGCTGTATTTAATTCATTATATGCTATATGAGCTTTAATTTGCAACTAGGCACATGTATAAAATGGGAAATGTGTTTTGTTTTGAGATCAAGATAAAAAAGCTGCACCACTCAAATTATTTTGTTACAACTAAATTAACCCTGTTCTGATGAAGAAAAACTGGAAATTGGTCATAAGGAAAAATATATATTATTTTTTAAATTAAAGGGGGGGGGGGGAATTGGAAGCCATTTAAAAAAAAACCTAACAAAAAGCTACATGTTTTTTGATATCTTTCCTGGATTTGTGTTTGTATCCTTTCTCCTGGCACAGCTGAAAAAAAAGAAACTGTAGATGATGCTTAACATTTGGATAAAAAGAATTAGCAACACAACAGTAAAAAACAAAACAAAACCAACAATTGCATTTGCCAAACTCTATTAAGCAGCAAATTTGCATTTAAATGCATTCTGATAACTCAACAAGATAAAAGATCACACACAGATTGGATATCAATACACCTAACTAGCCAATATAGCATTCTTTTCATTCTTAAATGCACTTTGAAATTCAACATTAAAAGCACATTTGATCAGGGATTGAAGAAAGTACAACAAACTGATAACATGGCAGCAAAGAATTAGTTTCCTAGGGGCTTTTTGCTGTCATCTAGATGTTTGAATTTTTGTAGCACAGATCAAGTATACTCCTACGAAAGAGCATGACAGAAAACCCACATGTACAAGCCCTTTAGACATGTACAGCAAACTTTAAAAAAAAGAAATATTCCTTGTATTTATAACTTAAAATTCAAATAGCAGTTCTAACACAGTAATGAGATAATGTTGTCCACATGCACTTTACCCTCTTCCTATCTTCTTTTACCTCCACTTACTAGTTTCCTTTAGTGCAGTGGTTCTCAACCTTCCCAATGCCGTGACCCTTTAATACAGTTCCTCATGTTGTGGTGATCCCCAACCATAAAATTGGTTTCTCGGTTCCTAAGACCATCAAAAATACGTGCTTTCCGATGGTCTTAGGCGACTCCTGTGAAAGGGTCGTTCGACCCCCAAAGGGGTCCCGACCCACAGGTTGAGAACCACTGCTTTAGAGGGTAACTTGTGCATAAAAGAAAACACAGAATATGCAATCCTCAGTGAGCACACAGGGGCAGTTTATTTAATGACAGTTCCAAGTTATGCAGGCCTCAGATAAAGTGATTGACAACCTGTTTCTTCCATTTATGACTCTTGCATCACCCCCATGGTCACATGATTGCAATTGAAATATTTGGCAACTGGCTCACATTTACAACCCATTGCAGCATCCTGCAGTCACATGATTGCAATTTATTTCCTTTGCAATTGATTTTTTTATGGAAAATAATGCCAATTGGAAAAGCCTAACAATCACGATACACTGAAGAACCATATAATATGCTTAACGACCACAGTAAAAATAGTGGTAAATTCGGGTCCAATCATGTGATGACTCACTTTATGACTGCATTGGTGGGGGCGGGAATTCTACTCCCAATTGTGGTCAATGACTACCCGCAATTACAAACCACTACAAATCAGAATGAGTACATTAAGCTGAAATTCTCTGAAATATATCGACCCACGACATGAAAGCCTACATAATTCTGCACTGACCTCATGTTATGTACAGTGGTGACCAAAATTATGAAAATCTTTTGACAAAAATGTATATTTTTGCAGGTTTGATGGTAATTTTGGGTGGGGAGTAGTACCATAAAATTGTATATCAATGGAAAGATAATTTAATCAAGAATGTAATGCAACAAAGTTTGTTCAATTATCTGTTTTCTGAAAAGTTATAGCCAAATATAGCCAGCAATAAAACCCAGTTAATAGAAGCAATCATTCAATCTTGGTTTCACATTATAACAGCTGCAGAACTCCATGGGAAGATGTTGTAAGGCCACAATAAATGTTAAAGGTTACCCAACTAAATATTAACTGACATGGTGAGAATTTTTGCATATCTCATTTTTTCTATGGTGAGAATTTTTGTATATCTTGTTTTTTCTACATGTTTCACTTTTATTCTTTATAACTGCTATTCTAATAGCAAATCCTTCACAAAAGTTATCGCATTGCATTCTTGATTAAATTATCTTTCATTGATATATAATTTTATGGTACTCCTAAAAAATATGGTATTATTAGCCATCAAACCTCAAAAATACTGTTTACTTTTCCCAAAAGGTTTCCATAATTTTGGCCACTACTGTATGCATTTGGGCTTACATGCCACTCACAATTCAGTAGGACTCCAAGACTCTACAACCTATTCTTACATTTAAAAAGGCTTAAATACTAAAACAGTATAACACAGTAATAAACAGTTTTTTTTTCTGAAGCTGGCCAAGAGCCAGATAAGAGGAAAGCCCAGCAAGCAGCAACCAGGCTGGACTCTAGTGAATTTGGACAGCAAGATTATAATCAGTAGAGCTAGCAGAGAGATAGTTTGTGCTTTGTTTTTATGGACTGAGATGGAAACCCTGTAATTTGTTCTGATGTGTATGCTCATCTGAGATTCTAAGACTGGAGGAAGACCAAGTACCCCCCAAATAGTTATTCATTCCTTTCCTGTTTTTCATTACTTTTCCTCTGGAATTTTCATCTTGATCTCTAACCTTGTTATATATATTTAACATTTAAAATTTGTAATGAATTGGTGGTGTCAATTCTGGGAAAGCAGTCTAGTTTTCCCTGCCAGGCCAGGATAATGATGGAAAGGGGGTTATCACTTTCCTCTTGTCCCAGTAAACAAGGGCATGAGGGAAGTCACCCCTCCTAGAAGAATGAAACATTTTGAGAAATATTTAAAAAGGGAGAATATTACATTTCCCCTAAAAGAGAAATAGAAACCTTAAGGGAAACTGGAATTCCGGTTCCGACGGCTACGGCGACAGGCAAGCCTTTGCCTGCTCCCGCTCTCCCGGTGGGCTTCCCCCGCTTCTGGGGGGGCACAGGATGCCCCGAAGAGGCGTCCTGCCGAGGGAGCGGCTCGCGGAGGGCCCCTGCATCGGCGGCGGCTGGTGGGGGCTTCTCCGCTTCGCTCTAGGCACCGGGGAGCAGTTTTGGAGGGCGCGCATGCGTCTCGCTCCATGCCGAGCGGACAACGTACTTCTGAAGGAAGCAGCGGCAGTATGGTGAGAGGCTTCCTTTCTTCATTCCCTTCTTTTTGAAATAATGGACTTTTCAGCGCTTTTAAAAAGCTAAACTTTCGGATTCTTGCTAGAGGTGCGGCTAGAGGGAGGGGGATTTCCCCCCCCTTGGACAAGCGGCTTGAGAAGATTTTGCTTTCGCCCCCAGGGGAAGGAGGAGGGGGGAGAGCCAACTAATGATGCCTCACCCCTGTAAAAGTGACTTTCATTGGATTTAGCTCCAGAACTTATGGGTGAACTGAGAACTTTCTGAACTTTTAAAATTTTATTATGCCTCTGAGCCCAAAGCTGGCAGGGCAAGATGGCACACTTCCGTTGTCTTCATGAACTGTGAAACCTGACTCCACCTTTAAAATTCAGGCTTCCGGTCTTTGTCTCTGTGTCACCCAGAAGAATCTCTTGTGGATTGCTATTTCTTGAACCCTCTGGAGAGAAAATTTTCCTCTATTGCTAGACTGACCAAAGAAACTCCCAGCTGTTTGGATCTTCTGCCTCCTGAACTCATCTGCCTGCTCTATCTCTTCACCTGTCCAGTCTCTACATTGACTGATCTCTCTGCTTTATAAACTATGTCTCCAAAAAGACCACCACCTGGAAAACCTGGCTTTGCTACCTCTGCACCGACATCTGCAACATCCAGTCCTGCTACACAGTCAAAGATTACAGAACTGATGCAACCTAAGAGTACAGAGATGGATTTGCAACAAATGCTTCAACAACTCATACAGGGCCAGGAAGAAATTAAGAAACAATTAAAGGAAATGAAGGAAGAAATTAAAGAGAATCAAGTCCAAATTTATAAGAACTCACAGAGACTGGACCTTGTGGAGGGTGGGGTGGCGGAGGCGAGGGGGGGGTAGAAGCTTTGCAGAAGGGTAACAAAGAACTTGATATACAACAAATGAAAACAGAATTTGAGAGAATGTCCTTTTATCTTAAGATTTCAAAATGTTATAGAAGCAGAGGGGGAAAACATAAGGGACATCATGACTAATATTTTAGCTGAATATATACACAAAGATAAACAACAGATGGAATGGGAGATAGACCTGGTCTATAGAGTGAACTCAGCATATGCCAGAACACACAATGTACCCAGGGAGGTCCATATCAAATTTCTTAGGAAAAGCACAAGAGACATAATTCTGGGTGTACAAAGGGGGCAAGCATTGACATACCACGACAGGGAGATAACCATCTTGAAGCAGATCCCAAAAAAAATTAGGGAGAAAAGAAAAAATTATTCGCAATTGGCGAATAAATTATACCAGAAAGGGGTGTGGTTTAGATGGTTGATGCCTGAAGGGATGCTGATATTCTGGGAGGAGACAAGAATCAGAATCAATACACCCATAGAGGCTCAGGCCTTTATGGAAAAAAATAAAGCGAACCTAGAAAAAACAGAAGACTCTACAACGGTCACACAAGACATGGGAGGGGCCGGAGCTCTGCCAGCGGGGGGAGAAGGGGCAACACTAAGAAAGCTCAGATCACAAAAATGAATAAGAAAATCACATTGTTATAAACAGACCGAAAGTAATAATGAAATTATATCTAGACTATATATTATAATAGATAAGTTGATTGAAATTTTTTTATAGAATTAATATGCTGATTTTATATGATTTTGTATTAATGTTTTATACATAGATGTATCTTATGAGTTTGGAGGGAGGGGGCGTCTGCCATACTTGCAACTGCCAAAATTTGTATACCATTCCACCTACCCTTTTCCTTATAAATGTTTTAAAAAACCAATAAAATTTTCTGGAAAAAAAAAAAGAAACCTTAAGGGAAACTGAGAAACTCAGCCCCTGCCCCCAGCAGATATTTGGTGCCCATTAAGAAAGACTGGAAGGGATGTGGTGGCTCAGTGGCTAAGACACTGGGCTTGTCAAGCAGAAAGGTCGGCAGTTCAGTGGTTCGAATCCCTAGCTCCACGTAACGGAGTGAGGTCCCGTTACTTGTCCCAGCTTCTGCCAACCTAGCAGTTCAAAAGCATGTAAAAATGCAAGTAGAAAAATAGGGACCACCTTTGGTGGGAAGGTAACAGCATTCCGTGTGCTTCGCCATTTAGTCATGCCGGCCACATGACCATGGAGACATCTTCACACTGTGCTGGCTCTTTGACTTTGAAATGGAGATGAGCACCGCCCCCTAGAGTCGGGAATGACTAGCAGATATGTGTGAGGGGAACCTTTACCTTTAAGACTGGGCCAGCCTATCTACAACACAAAAGACCTTCAACTCCAGGGTGATGGAATTAAGACATGATCCTCCAGGGCAAAGCCATTAAGGCATAATAGCAATTTTCCAACACCCTTTCAGAACACAAACCTCTTCATTACATCACCACCCTCCAAGCTTCAACCAAACCTGAGAGCTCAGTCAAACATCACCCCATAGGAATCTGACAACAGCCAGTAGAATACAGATTCTTCCACAGGAACAGGAAGTGCAAAGCCCAAGAGAAGATATAAAGCCCCCCACTCTCAACTTCCTGTGGTCAGCTACCCAGAATCACATGCTTGGTGGTTCTGTTCACCATTAAACCCTCTTTCCAATCAGCCTCCATGTTTCCAGCGTCTTTCTCCCGGTTTGGAACTGAACCAGATGGATATTTCTTCCAACAGGCAGAAATTTTGTTAAGGTTATTCTATTTTTTTCATATGTGTTAATATGCTTTGACAGCCTTCTCCATGCACTCTCCTTGTTTCTCCTGCAACTCTGTCCACCTGTGGTTTTATTCTAGCATAGTACCAGAGCATTTTAGTACATAGTGTAATTATTCAAAGCTGGGTGAAGACATAATATTCCCTTGTGTATCCATTTCCAATTAAGGAAAACTAGAAAGAAAGGCAACTACTACTGTGGTCATAATATAACATGAAGCATCAGAACAAATCACAATCAAGTGATTCACTCACTGAAGACAATATAATACATTCTTTAGCAGTAAAATACTCTAATTAAGAACCAAAGTGATACTGGATTATGGAAATTAACTTTGTTTTACATTGTATTCCAAAAGCATAAGGAGGACTAAAAAGAGAAAGAGAATGACTCAAAGAATATGGAAAATACTACTCAATTTGAAATTCTGCAGTCTTTACACAAGGTGAATGAGAAATTGTTTCAAAAATATTGGCAAAAATATAAGACTTCCCTGTTAAAAGCATCTTTCCTCTCTACTTATAGACAAAAAAAGTTAGCATTGTAAATTGGGGGGGGGGGGGGGAAACAAGTTTGTAGCATATCGTTAAAGCAAAAAATAATCAACTTTTGCTTCTCAGCTGGCCACAGCCACCCAATACATAGCAACTGGTGGATTTACATCTGATTTAAAACAGTTGATAGCTATTTTGAAAAGGCCAGTGTAAACCCATCTCCTCATTATCACCTGTTTCTTGACCAACCATCAAAGTTATTACAACTTAATTGCCCTACAATTCTATCCTTTGTCATCTTTCCCTGTCATTTTCAGTCAACAGATTCTTAGGTGACAATGAAATGTTCAGACTTATATTTTTTTGTACTTTTCCTATACATTTTGCTGGTTTATGCAGAGAACATGTAGCCCTGCAGAGGCCCACTGTGTAATGAAATAATGTAGCAGGAGCTGACAAACTGTTCAGGTTCTATATATGCACAGCAACGCATTGGCACAAATAATGTATTTTTTTTAAAAAAAATACATTAAGTAAATCTAACTAACAATCACAGTGCCAGATTTTGCAAAAACCTCTGAAAATGTTAATAGTTAAAATTTAGAGGCAAATTTATACAACTGACTGGCTTTTGTTCAGATAATTTTAGGCAGGCCTCTTTCCTTGTTCGAATGCACCTTTTCAGCCATACCTTAGTGAGCAAACCCCATTTTCTCTGATCAAATATATTCTGATCATTAAGCTAAAGGTGAACAACTGTGTCCATGGTCTATGCACAAGGAAACAAAACCTACTGAATTCTGGAGGACTTTGCTCTTGATAAAATGAATTGGAATAGGTCACAAGGATGTGAATGTTAAGCAGATTAATGTACATATAACTTTCAGTTTTATCCCTGAGTGAATAAAGGCATCACCTGGGATGAAATTGCAAACATTGTGTAAGTGGAAGGATTGGTCCTTTCTCATATTTCCCATGGATCTCTCCCCAAATTATTATTTGTCTCTGAGTAAGAAACAGCTGCAAGGGATAATTTCTATTGCCAGAGAGAGAGAAAGGAAAAGCTTCCATGAAGTACACTAACAGTTCTTTGGAGTCTCTCCGAAGTAGTTTTTTTTTTTACTTAAGAGCGAAATTATCACATTGATGACGTTTCAATTACCAGGGCTTGATTAGGAAAATACAAGGATTTTGCCCATTTTGCTGGGAAATTTATTTTCTCGCAAAACTTTTATTCATTTTGTGGAGCTTTTTTAAACCATGGCCTATTTTCGAAAGCACTTAAACATTCCCAGCATTCTTCCTTCTCCCTGAAAGACTATTTATCAATTGCAGTTCCACAAATGTTCAAAAATAGCTGACAACAGATAATTCTTTGCAAATTTAAAGAAGGATATCAGAGTCTTGGATTGGTCCAGTACTGTACTTATATCAATTTATACAGAATTATTACCTTCTGAAATGCATTAAAAGAAACTAAAACATTCATGTTTAAATTAAAATCCACTGGTATTGCTGGCTTTTGATAAAAGGTGCATTGATTGTACTATTAAAGATTGCATTTCTATGCATCTATGAAAAGGAGTCTGCCGAATCTTAGTCAGGCTATTTCTTGGAAGAGATAGAAAGGCCAAAACATCTGCAATATTACTTCTTGAATGCTTTTCAGTGGGAGATAACAAGATAGTAAGATAGCTGCTCCTTACTGTTTCCATGGATAAATAGTCTTGATCCCAAATGTCTACATTTCTTCCACAAACATTTTTAGAGACAGTTGATCTCATCCATCATCTTTTCTTCTTCCCTTCTTCAATCCTCTTGAACCTCACCAACCATAATTCTTCATCTAGGACAGACAGACTGGTTCTTCTTATAGTCTGTGGAACTCTTACTCACCGTCTCTCAATCCTTACTTTTAAGGTATCCTTTCTTTTACTTGTTCTCATTGTCACCGCCCCGAGTCCCTTTTTGGGAGAGGGGGCGGTTTAGAAATCCAAGAAATAAATAAATAAAATAAATAAAGTCCAGTTTTTACACCTCTTCACTACCAATGCAAAATCATCTGCTTCAATTATTCTGATCATAGAAATATTCTTATAATCCAGTCTAAATCCATCATTTTATTTATTCTCTAGCTAGGATTAATCCTATAGCACACTGTTCACTTACATCTATTCTTGAGCTTAAAAACAAATCTACCAACTTCATTTCTTGATTGTTAAGCAAGAGTTCACTAAACATGCTGTTGACTTGATCTTTCTCATCTTTCTCTTAAAATTTAAACCATTTTTTCACTTTCCATTTTTACTTTCCTTATGAACTTTTCTAACTCTTCTACAATTTCACCTAACAAAAAGATGTCCTCTATATATTGTATATCACAATGTTCTGATATCCAGTTTTAATTCTAGTTCTTATAACTTCCAACCCATTCATTCTGAATACATTTGGTGTACAAATTAAAAATGATTTGAAGATGACATGCATCTTTTTCTCTTTCCAACCCTGAACCACTCTGCTTCTTCAAATTAAATTATAGTAGCTTCTTATTTGTTGTAATAGCATTAGTATGTTTCACATCCTGGACATGATCTAAACAATCAGAGACCTTTCTGTAATTAAGGAAGAAAAGGTCATCCTCCTTAGATGATCTTACTCTATTATATGTTTTTAAAATCTGGTTCATATTCTCTATCATATTCCTCTGCCCTTTCTGAAGCTCACGTTTATTTAATGTTTTGCTTTCTATACATTAATCCAATCTTCTTTCTTCCCCATCCCCAGCACCCCCAATCCATAGACCACACTGTCTTATCCCATATTTATTGACATAATACAGTAAGCAACTTCTTCTTTTTCTGTAGCTTTAAACTATCTGGTGAATATTTCAACTGAGCAAGCTGGTTCATTGTCTCTCATACCTCACTTTCTAGGAATGAGTTGCTGAGTATGTTTTCTCCCTACAAATGTTTCGGACGTTCTGTACCCCCATTCATAAAAGATTGCAATACAAAATTTTCATATTTTTTAATTTTCATTCGTCTGCATTAAATGTGCAATAGAGTTATTCTTGGGCTATCCCAGTTAGCCATAAATTTTCCTCTGATTTCTGATCTCAAAAACAACTCTTGTTTTCCTTTTCTTGTGCTTTTCCTCCATTTGTTGAGTTTTATTGAAATTACTTTCTTTTTTCTGATGTTTGAGCTTGAAACTGCATTCAGCCATTACTTAATATTCTTATTGCCTAAGGCTTTTGTCTTCTATTGGTCCCTTACAGAATGGCTTATTCTGAAAACCATTTAGTTCTTGTCTTCATTTTAAAAAATGGAACTTTTTTTGCTTTAGTTTTCCCAAAGTTTGTTCCTATAACTAAGATACTTTTCCATAAATGAAGTGCACTGATTATGAAATTTATATAGTCGCCCATCTGACAAGTGATTCTGAACAGCATATAACAAAAATAAAAACCACTGATACTAAAACAAGATTATAATTATTGTTAACATTATTAAAAATTAGAAAAAATAATGTAGCCCCCTAATAAGTCACTAGTCCTCTGGTCCTGGGATAGCACAATAAGATTTTGAGGGACATTTGGAAAGTCAAAAGTGATTCAAGTAGCCTCTTATTCTGTTGTTTACATTGACCTGATTGTTAGTCTATGTCAGGGGTCCCCAAATGTGACAACTTTAAGTCTTGTGGACTTCAACTCCCAGAATTCTCCAGCCAGCTATGATGGCTGGAGAAATCTGGGAGTTGAAGTCCACAAGTCTTTAAAGTTGCCAAATTTGAAGACCTCTGGACTATATGATGAAGTACTTTTCATATATTGCAGATTATACATCATCTTTATCGTATTTGTGGAAAATGCAGCCTAGAGTTTACCAGTCAATTTGCTTCATTCACCTGGTTGAATCAGACCTTTATACCATTTAACCCTTTTTTTGCAACTTGACTCTTAATTTGTCTTCTTCATTCTGCAAGTAAAAGAAGCCATGCATATTAGACTAGTTAAGTACAACTAAGGAGCACATTAATGCATTTCTGAGATCCATACAAATCTAGAGGGAGTTTTATGATACCACAACGGGAATAGCATTCTAGCATAATTTCAGCTGTAGTCGATATTTTCCAAAAATATCTATTAAGATAACTAGGAGATAAATCTAATAAAACAATTAGGCTTAATTTAAAATTGAAATATAAGCTTATGGCATATTATGATGTCTGTTAACCTAAATTTTCATTTCTTCTCTTTGTTTCAAGGTTACTTCTCTTAATAATTCATTCAACTGATAAATTTGTACATTAATAAAGCAGACTTCCTATTTGTAATATACAAAGAGTGGTTTTATTCTTTAAATAGGCTTAAATATCCTAACACCCAGGACGAATCTTTGGAATGTAAAACTGTACATATAATCCAATCATATCATGTCACGCACACTGCAAAGGAACTAGGGATGTACCAAAATGGCATCTACTTCCATGGACTGAATTCCTGGCTCTCCAAATAGTTTGCCCCAACCAGATCATCACAGGGGGAGATAATTCTGACTCATTCCTTGAATGAAAAACAAGCTAATAAAAAAAATAAAGCTTCCTTCATTATCTACATGGAATTTAAATTCCTCAAACTTTATTTTTTATTAGGCTAGCCCAACATTTACAGAAAAGTTGGATCACTATGGAGATGCAATGGTATATATATGAGAACAATTTTGAGCAACAGGAGCAAGAGTTGCACCTAGAGAACTAAAAGATAAAAGATACCTAACTCCTCAGAAGGAAAGAAAGTGTGGGATATTTTTCCAGAAGGGACCCTCCCTGGAATTCTGGACAGTAAAGGAAATGGAGAGGAAAAATGCTTTCAGTCTTGTAAGATTCTGTTAATGTAATCTTAAAGATAGAGCTACTATTCCTTGTTGTACTTCTTATCTGGACTACCTTGAAGAGGTAAGAGGGATTATGTGTGCCATAAAGGAAGTATGAGTTGGTTGGTTGGTTGATAAGAAGTGATAAAAGATGGTTATAGGTAACAAAAGTGTGTGTGATTAAAAAAGGGGGGATCTAAGCTAAATAGAAGCTTATTTAGAAGCTTCTAAGACAGGGCTGTCAAACTCGCAGCCTGCAGGCCGGATGCATCATGGCTGGCCACACCCACCCCTGGTTTAGTGAAAAGGTTACAATATGTTACATGATGACATGTTGCTGCAAGTTTGACACCCCTCTTCTAGAAGATATCTTATTTCAATGAGGAAAATGGGGGGGGGAAGATGGGCTGAAAGTTAAAATTAATTATCTATTTTCAAAGATCTCTTCATTCTAGATTGAGTGGATTGTAAAGTTCTCTTTTTTGAGCAAAACCTATTGATCACTGAATCTAATCCTCCTCTTCCCTCTCTTCTCCACCACCTCATTTAATGGAAGTATCCCTTTCTGTCTTTTCAAAATCACCATTAGTAGCACATGATGTTCTAGAGCAAAAATTGTGAAGCAGACCAGATCTCTTCTGATTTTGATTTAGAGCAGTGATGGCTGGACCTATCTTTATTTTTAAGGTATGTCCCATACACTTTCAAATCCTAAATTCCTTGGAATCTGCTCATGTGAAATGCACTGCCCTTAATAGGAACGATTTCTGTTTAAAGATGATATATGCAGACTAAAGGTAAGTGCTACATTACTTTGTTCCATTGCAACTGATTGAGCAAAAATATGATATTGAAAGGCTGAGTATTAATTATTAATTTGCTATTATGATTCTAATGTGGAATACTTTTATATTATGGTCAGATGTGGGGATTAATGTATGAGACTGCAATTCTGCATACACTTATCCAGAAATATTTTTTTTAATTCAATACTTGTTTTAAGTAAAATTGCATAGCTTTTGACTCTGACCTTAACTGAATTAAACACTGAACATTAAATAACAATCAGTATGTGCCCCATTTCTCAAAAACTAAATGTCTTGCTGTGCTAAACACGTTAAGTCACAATGACTTATGGGAAATCCTGATTCCAGATGGAATGTTAAAATTAAATTGTGCAGGATTATATTATCGGGGACTGATTTTGAAAGCATCCTCGCCATTCCTAATTTCCAGGAGCAGCTATTCAGGAAGAGATATGGGCAAACAAAATTCCCTGAAATTTCTGCCTAGTTAAGATAACTGGTACAATAAACTATAGTCTGTCTCAGGGGTGTCAAACACGTGGCCCATAGGCCAGATATGGCCAGTGCAGGTCATGCCCATGCCAGCCCCCAAGGGGCAAAAACATTCCTGATACATCACAATATAGCCCGCGACACGATCAGGTTTGACACTCTTGGTCTATCTGCTTTGTAAGGTGGTGTTTCTGAGGAGTGGAATGAGTGAATTTACCTTAAGGACTTCAATAGAATCAACAACCTTTAATGTGATATTGCCATTTCTTTTTAAGAGAAAGGAATAAATATAATTGAAAGGTAAATTATAGGTATATTATGTATATTATAAAAGGTATATTAAAAGGTTTGTTCTGTAAACAAATACAACATAACTTCAAAAACTTTCCTAATTTACAAGTGATGAAAATATCTTGAAAATGATTATTAAATAAAGACAATACAAATAACTTTTTCAAGCACAGTATGGAATTTTGTTGAAGTCTGGAAAAAAGAATGGATATAGCTAGCTCTGTTCCAATAGAAATACACAAACAGAAATCTAAACACTTGCAGAACTCAACATAACTGAATTAAAACACAGAAGATATTAAAGCTGCATGTTTTTTCATGTAAGCCTCTAACCCACTGTCCAATTTCATTAAACAGTATCCTTTTACAATTTTCTAGAAGTTAAAAATTATCTGTGGAAAGTGGCATGGCCATCTTGCATATAATACATAATCTCACTTAATACAAATTGCCTATTATCAAATATTATTCCCATACGACAATGATGGAATATGATTTACAAAATATGAAATATATTGATGTATTTTAGTGATTCTATATGAGGAACCAAAGTGATAAATTATTCTACAACAGAATGCTCTGTAATAATTAGCACATCAGACAATTATGTGATCCTGTGTATTTAAAATTGAAATACTGTAAATAGATGTACAGAGCACTTCTAATATCAGTTTCTTGTGTATCATTATTACACACTTCCATACTACATCCTAGCAAAAAGTACTAAGAAATATTATGTTTGGTATGATGGTCAGAACTATTTCTTTCAGGACTATTGATAAAATCTTATTTCAAGAAAATTCAGAAAATATCTACCATACCTTTTCATGAATATAGGTGACTCTCATGGAGTTCAATAGCCCAAGTAAAGTAAAGGCAAAGTTTCCCTCTCACATGCATGCTAGTTGTTCCTAACTCTAGGGGGCGGTGCTCATCCCCGTTTCAAAGCCAAAGAGCCAGCGCTGTCCGAAGACGTCTCTATGGTCATGTGGCCAGCATGACTAAACACCAAAGGTGTTACCTTCTCACCAAGATGGTCCCTATTTTTCTACTTGCATTTTTACATACTTTTGAACTGCTAGGTTGGCAGAAGCTGGGACAAGTAACAGGAGCTCACCCTGTTAGGCGATCCTAGAGATTCGAACTGCTGACCTTCTGATTGACAAGTTCAGCATCTTATCCACTGAGCCACCAAGTAAGCAAGATGCAAATTACGACACACAAGGCAACCTGTTTTTCACTGGGGATCATACAGACTGGAGATGAAGCAAAAGTATCCCTGAAAAGTATGCATTTACTTTCTCCCACATAAGAGAAATAACAAGCATACTTGGCTGCAGTTTTTTCATTCAGGTAAAGGCTTTTCAGTTCCAATTCTCAATTCTTAATGGTTGTTTCTATCAAAAGTGATTACAGATACTCCTCGACTTACAACAGTTCATTTAGTGACCGTTCAAAGTTACAAAGGCACTAAAACAAGTGACCTATGACCGTTTTTCACACTTATGACCATCCTCATCATCACATGATCAAAATTTGGATGCTTGGCAACTGACTCTATGACGGTTGCATTGTCATGCGATTGCCTTTTGTGACCTGACAAGCAAAGTTAATGGGAAAACCAGATTCCCTTAACAACTGTCACAAGAACGGTTGTAAAATGGTGCAAAACTCACTCAACAACAGAAATCTTGGGCTCAGTTATGGTTGTAATTCAAGGACATCTGTATGTTGTACATCCAAAACAGATTGGTTGAAGAAAAAACAACTTTTACTTTTCAGGATTTGAAGTAAGTGGAGTGGGTGGTAGGGTAGAAAATTAGACAGATAAGCAAGAAGTTTCCCTTTGAAAACTCAAACGCAATTTTTAGGGTTTGATATAAAGAAAGTCTCTGACATACATGCCCTGTTTGGGAGAATAGATCACGTCTAATAGATTTTGCATGAACATGTTTGCTTTGTCTGAGGGAACGTTTTCCAAGGATAATGGGAGTCCATGATGGAATGGCTCCTTAACCCTTCAAACTTGAAAATTAACTATTTTTCTGGTGTTACGGAGGTGTAAGTTTCAAACTTTCATTTGAATACAAATGACTGACTGCAGCATTTGAAAACACACATTAATGTGTGTGTGGGTGTGTGTGTGTCTGTGGATGAATTGTTGCCTAAAATAATTTAATTTTCAGCTTAAAATTATAACCAATTCCTTTTCCCATAGAGGATAAGCTAACCCCATAGCTTTTTTTTTGTCTTGACATCATGAATCCACATTGATACAAACTACAAATACTTCGTGGAATTAAAATTCAAGGGAAATTGAAACACAGTAAATAATTTTATACTTTTCACACAGTATGTGAAGGGGCTGGTTTGACCTCAGCAGTTTTTTTCCCCTTTCCCAAGCTTCAGGCCAATGTTATTTTATCATTCGGGGCATATACCTCTGATACATTTAATCATTTCAGTTGTCACATTTTTGCAACTAAATCATCTCTTTCACCACCAGCCAGAGAAAGCATTTACTTTCTGTTCTTTTTCTTTCCCCGATGGCTTGCTTTGCAAAACGACATCAGAAAACTTAGTTTCAACTTATTAAACACTTGGTTCCGTTTCATTGAAAAAACAAAAGCAAATTCCCACAGAGAAACACTTTTTAAGCTTCTGTCAACAGAAGCACCAACTATGGAAAAATGGTTGGGAGTTAAAACCCAAGGCACAAGGTCAGAAAAACAAAGTCACTAACAGTTCTTCAGCTTTTGAAACTCCCACACATTAGATTAGAGAAAGAAGCAAGTTTGGAGAATTTCATCTGTAGTTCAACACAAGTGGTTTTTTAAAAATAATTTTTAAAGAACCTAAAACGTTAGACAAAAAACATAATATTACTCTTTTTTTTAAAAAAAATCTATGTTTTGGGAAAGTATCACAATGCAAGAAATAATTTCTTTCGCTTAAGAAAAAATGTAGTAAGGGTTTTTTTGTTGTCTGTTTTATTTATGCTTCCCCCAACTCAAACCTTTTTCCATACCATTAAGACTGTGCCGCAAAAGCTCCCCGAGGAAAGCGTTCGTCCCCTCCAGTTATTATATTGCTTCCGGCAGAGCTCGGATCTTCTGGGTACGTTCACATAGTAAGAGAAACTGCAGACATGTATTTGCTAATGCAAACAAAAGGTACGCAGCAGAGCCCTGGACAGCCTAAGCGCGCTATTCCGCGCACGTGCTGCAAGGCGATACTGGGGCGAGGAAGGGGGGGGGAGGAAGACACTTAGCAAATACAGCGTGAGAGGATAAATCAACGCGGTGCTCAAAAGGCACAAGTTTGCTTTGTTTCGCCCCTCTCTCGCTTTTGGCACCACTCCCACCAGCATCTTCCGAAGAGGCTGCGACTGCAGAAGCCCGAGGCGAAGGCACCACAAGGCTGACTGCAGGACTGCAGTCAGGAGGCTCTTGGCACGCAGCAGTCTCTCCCCCCCACCCCACCCGCCGCCACCGTCCGACCATAGGGTGGGGTCTTTCCCACACACGCCACCCCGTCTGTACCATACCCACAAAAGGAAAGCGACGGAAGCGGGGGAGGGAGGGGAGATGCCCTCACCCCTTCTCCCGGGGGTGCAAGGGAGGGGGAGAGCAGGAGAGGAAGGTGCGAAAGAACCCAGACAGTGCAGGACCGGGACGCCCTTCATCACGCTTAGGGAACGAGGCATGAGGTGAGACGGGGGGGGGGGCGCCGGAAGGCCGCACCTCGCGAGGGGCCCGACTAAAGCGCCCCGGCTCCTACTCCTGAGCCTTAGCGGCGGCTGGGGAATAAGGAATGGGGGGCGGGGAGGAAGGGCTTCTTCTGACAGACAAAAGGTAGAAAGAGTTTATTACTGCGGAGGCGCCGGCTACGCAGTGCCCTGCCTCAGGAGAGCTGAGTAGCTGCCGCCGCCACGCCCCACCCCGCCAAACTTCCCCCTCCCCCCCCACGAGAGGGCGGGATGGCAATGGGGGAGGCAGGTACCCGCGCGCTCCCCGGCAGGTGCTCGGGGCTCCCCCGGAAAGTTTGCGCGCGAAGCGGAACGTCCTTCAGAAAGAGCTGCTTAACGCCCTCGCCAAACTGGGCAGCCTCTTCCAGACACGCGCCGTGGGACAGAGGCTCTCTCTCGTACCTTGGAGGGGTCCTCCGCCTCTCCAGCCTCGGCCGCGGCTTCCGTGGGCGTCCGCCCTCCCGGACTCCCGGGCTGGGAATCTCCCGCTGCGGCGGTCTCATCCTGCGGGCTCCGCGGTTCCGTAGAGCTCCCGGCTCCCATGTCTCTGTCTCTCTCTCTCTGGCGTCCGTTTCTCCAACCCCTCGGGCTCAGGGAGGGCGCGACGCGACGCTTTTCAACCCAGAAAGAGAAATAGGCGCTAGCAATAATAGAGCTGTCCAGGCAGCTGCGCTCTTCGGCTCCTTAACTTCAGCTGTTCAGCAAAGCGCTCAGGCTGCGACTGAACCAACCCAGGAGGCTTCTGCGAACTCCTTTAAAAAAAAAAGAGCCAACAAAACTACCTCCTCCTTGGTCCTCCGCCCGCCTCTCCCTCCTGCTCCATCACATGAGCAGAGCCCCGGACACGCCTTGCAGCATCCAACCTGGGAATCAAGGAAGAGCCGGGCGAGGAGGCAAGCCAGGGGAATGACTAATATAGCCCAGCACCTTTGGCCGAGGTAGCGCTGTCTGGGTCTCCCTGTTTCCCACCCTCGCGGTTGTCCTTCGACTTGTGTCCAGGTTTAAGAAGATGAGAAGAAACTCCCATCACTCCCCTGAATTGACTTCATCTCTGAATTCCATCATAAAAAGACGGGGTGGGGAGGGGAAAGGGGGTGGAGACTTTATGGAGCATCTGACCTTCAGCTTTGAGCTGAACAACCTCTCCCTCCCTTCCCGGCCATAAGAGATGCATCTGACTGCTCTAACGTGCCTCCTCTTCTATCCAGGATGTTAGGAATCGTGGTTTGGATTTAGCACAAGTATTCTCTTATACTTAATCTGTGTCTCCATCATTGTCTCCTAACTGAGGCTTCTCACACTTAAGCATGGCATAAGTAGACCCAAATGTGGAGTGTAATCTAGTATTAATCTGGTATTTTTTTTCAAAGGGTGGGATTGGAGGAGAAAGTAAGATCATGTAAAAAGTACCAACATCTGTCATCACTCAAACCACTGATCCTTGTAAGTGGAACAATACAAAACTAGGGGTATCATGGGATCGAGCAAAAGCAAATAAAAATGACTGGTCAGCAGCATATGATTTAGAATTAAATGGAAGGTTTTATGGGACATGAAATAACTCACATTATGAATTTCTTTTTTTTAAAAACCCCAGCCATTATCTCATTATTACTAAACTCTGTTGAGAGGATAGTAGTTGAATTCAGACATAGCCTAAAATAGCCTATAAAATAGACCTATTGTATTCTGTGAGGCTTAAATACTATTGATTTCATTGATCAGCTCTTATGTTTAAAGTTTTAGCTGTGCTTAAAATAAGCCCTGGGATTGCTTTCCATTGTGAATGTAAGAAAGGTTATGAATGCTTGAAAAGGAGTGGGGGGAAAAGAAAAGATTCGTAGTCAAACCCTGAAAATTAAGTGTGCCTTACAATGCTAGTTATCTATAGTATTATTAATAATTATCCTCATGACCTTAGAATAAATTGTTACGTATATAAACATTCCATTGTGTTTTGCTAATGTTTTACATATTGGTATATCTAATTTAAAATTTAAAAATGCACAAAGACCCCTCTATAATCAGTAGAGGGGTCAAAAAAGTCAAGATGGCAGCCACAGTATCATGACTGAAGCCCCACAGTAATTTCTGCAGGGGGTGTGGATCCATGTGGGGCAGGGGGAGATATATTTTATGAAGTTTTCCTATAATAAAAAGTAAAATATAAACATTTCCATCATTGTAATTAATAATGAATAAATTGAATGCATGTTTTTCAAAGTAGTTATATACATTTCCCTGTCTTCATTTGATGTGTACAGTGTAGAGTACATTTTTGGAAAATGAAGCTGTAGTTCTAAATGTATGTGGAACACATGTAGTGATATCAATAAGACCTGATTTATTAATCTATAATAAAGTGGATATGTGGATGTATGTCTAGGGATTTCCCTAAAATAAAATTTAACAGCTTAATTTTTAAAGATGGACAAACTTACAAACCATTATAAATGGTTAACAAACCATTATAAATGGTTAACAAACTTACAAACCATTATAAATTCTACAGTGTAATTTCTTATAAAGCTAACAGAAAAAGAAAAGAAACTCATAAAGAAAGGTCTCAAACCCTCACTCATTTATCAGGATAAATACTTCTTTTTCTCTTAATACAGAATGGGTTCTTTATGTTATTTCCAAGATCAGGTTAGTTACAGTTGTTTATAAAACCAAATAAGGAACATGAGATTGTGTGCCCCAATTCTGAATTAATTTAATCTTAATTAACCTTAACCTTAAAACTACATAGGAAGCAACTTAACTTAAGAAACTATTTTAAATATGAAAAATAAGTTTGATAAATGTGTTTAAAAGTGTTATTTTAGTCTTTTTATGAGAATGAACAATTGTATCTTTGCCAGAAACTAGCCATAAGTACCATTCCTTTGGCAGACAAGATAGGTCCATTACTGGGTAACATTTACGGGAAAATGTTTTTTAGAATTGATGCTCCACTAGTGGTACTAACGGGGGTGGGGGGGGAGGACAAATATAAAAGAGGTATTTGAGATTTGTAAGATGCAAAGTTTCCTTTTCTTCCAGCATATCCACAAAACTGGGCCCAAACCATGGTAATTGTGGCACTGCTGTTATTTATACCCCCACTAGAATTAGTGATAAGGAAAACGTAGCATTTCCCCCCCCCCAATGATAAGAGTTCTGTGTCTGATAATATTCCACATAAAAATATATCAGTATTGCTAATAACAGGAATTAAAATATGTTTGTATTGATTAATAGTCTGTTTGGGCCAGTAATTAAGGCAGTGGGCTACAAACTAGGAAAGCATTAGTTCTAGTCCATCCTTAGGCTTGAAAGTTAATTCGGGGACTTTGGACCACTTAGTCTTTTACTGCAATCCATTTCACAGGACAGTTCTGGGGAAAATAAGAGAGTATATATGTATATATGTATACTGCCTTGAGTTGGATAAATTAAAGGTGGGATATAAACCTAATCATATCAGGTCTCCGAATCCATTTTTACTAATTATCTTTTTTGACTGCTGATTGAAAAATGTCCCCAAAATGCAGTCTGAATAATATTTGGAAGTGGTTGCTATCAAAGTTTCCCGCAGAGACTCAAGCCACATAGAATTACTCAGGAATGAACATAAAACATCTTAAAACATCTTAATTCTCTATTACAATACTTACCAAGCCCCTAATACAGGGGTGTCAAACTCAAGGCCTGGGGGCCGGATCCAGCCTGCAGGGTGATTAGATCTGGCCTGTGGGGCTGCCTTGGAAATAGTGAAGGACCAGCTTGCAGTGCCTCTGCCAGTGAAAACAGAGTTCGGGAGGGCCATGCCCAGCCCTCCTGAGCTCCGTTTTCAGCTGCAATGGCCTCCTACCAACCCTCTGCCAGCCAAAATGGAGCTCAGAAGAACCGCGAGCGCTCAGGCCACTACAAGGGCCCCTGAAATGAGTGATGTTGAGCTGGCCATTCCCACCCTGGCCACACACCCCCTCCCAAGGTCAAACACAACCCTGAAGCGGCCCTCAATGAAATTGAGTTTGACACCCCTGCCCTAATACAAGGACAGCACAAACAACAGATCCTACGTCTTCTGCCATCTCTAGATCCTGTTTCTCTATTGTTTTTTCTGAATCTTTTCAGATCTTGCATCCTCCACCATAGCTAGACCCCATGTGACTGTTGCTTTTTCTGAGTCTCTTAACTGTTTTTCAATGCCATGTTCTCTATTGGAATACTAGTGGATCATTAGAAGGTCAGTTGATGTCATCATTGACCGAGTGGGATTTCGAACATAGCAAAGCCTATCTTTAAAAGTCAACATACTGTTAGTTCCTATATCCATGCAAACAATAGGCATTTTGGATTCCTACTCCTTAGGAACCCATATTTGTGGGAGAACACTCTTTGCTTATTGTTTTAATAGGGATATTTCTTTTTGGAAGATGCAGCTAGGTAGTTCAATGATAATAGTATAATTTAACTGAATCACCATGGTCGCTAAGCAAACCCAGTTTCTGCAATGGACCTTTTTGTTGCCAGAGGAAGAAAGTAAATGCCAGTATCTGGTGAAAAATATCACAAATTGTGGTGATATGACATGGGACACTGCAAACAGACATAAATACGGGCTGGTTGCCAACTCAATTCAGGTAGTTCTCGATTGATGACCACAATGGAGCCAAAAATTCCTGATGCTAAGCAAGGTAGTTGTTAAGTCAGGGGTGTCCAAACTTGGGAACTTTAATACTTGTGGACTTCAACTCCCAGAATTCCCCAGCCAGCTGGGGAATTTTGGGAGTTGAAGTCCACAAGTCTTAAAGTTCCCAAGTTTGGACACCCCTGTCGTAAGGGGTAACAGTAGTCAGAATGAAGCAGCCATCTTGAGTGACAGAGATTGGAGAGCACAAAATGGGAGCAGAGTGTTGAAAATCTGAAATCCATCTGACTTTATGAGGATAAACTGAAGGGAATGACTTAAATTTAATGATCTAATTGTAATTAGTTGGATTTTCATCCGTTTGACGTATTAATTAAAAGCTCTAACGTAGTTTTCGATCTATAAAGTGGGTTTGAAAATGGGACTTTTCTTTTTTTCCTTCATATATAATGCTTGGAAAATATTATGGAAAGTCAACTTTAAAATATGTGTCTTAAGAGGAAGCTAAAAAAAGATGTACTAGAATGTCGATTTTAGAATTATTTTTAAAGAAAAGTTTAGGGTCTTAAAATGGATGCTGTACCTGTAGTCACATAATCGTGATCCAGGTGTTTGGCAATTGTCTTGCTGTTACAACATCACAGTGTCCCACCGTTATGTGTGATGCCACATTCAACCTTCTTTGCTGGATTTCTACAAGGAGGAAGATGGCAGGAGATTGCAAGTGGCGACAACATGACATTGCACTAACATTGTGGGATTTGCAGAAGGATGAAAGTACCAATATTTGTGTCACTAACTGGTGCAGTGACATGACGTTGAGCTTTAAAATGCCAATGAAGATTTTGAGCTCAATCGTAGTCATAAATCAAGGACCACCTGTACATAAATACACACTGACACATGCTAATACACACCTAATGGGAAGACAGTGCATTGTAGAAAATAGAGGGGGGAAAATGGGAAGATAAAGGGAGAAGTTGGAGAAGATTCAAAATACACAGGAGACTTGGCTCCGCCCATGTTTCAAGTAACCCTGTTCCCACAATATATTTAATTAGGTAAAAGGGTGTTTTTTTAAAAAAAATAATTAGCATTCATCTCCAATTTGGAGTAAGCCTAGTTAGATTTGGATTGCAAAAATTGTTTCAATTCTCTGCATTTCTTTGCCATTGGCCATTTGCTTTCTTTGTTTGTTTGTTTGCTTGCTTGCAGCCAGATCAAGTAAAACTAGGCAGGAATGCATAGTCATGCATAGCCATTGGAAGATTGAAACCCAGTCAACTGAGCTATGTTTAAAAAACATGTTTTGGTCTCTCTCTCTCTCTCACACACACACACCAAAAAGAACTAGAAGCAAAGGGATGGAAAGATAAAATATTTTATGATAGAGCTCAGTATCAAGCCCCAACATATGTCCCAGAAATTTAATTTGCTGCAACAGCCACGCCACACTTACTGGTGATATCAGGAAGCTCTCCCATTAGTTTCCTAAGAAAAAGATTCATAGGAGGTCATGTAGTTCTTGGCAAAAATAGTGGGAGATTCTGCATTCTTAAAATGAGCATATGTGATCCAGTTAGTGTGAAGGTATGCAGAAATTATGGGAGTAGTAGGGTTGTTATGATAACAAATCTGTCTAATCAGCAAAATCTAAAATCAAAATTTCATTTTCTTTTCACCTCAAGCACAAAGTCCAGAAACAGTTTCCATGTAGAGACAAAGTATTCTTAAAGCAGTCAATTTCGCCATTTTAGTTTTGTCGTTAACAGAAATGGCTAGTATATATTATGCAAAAGTAAATAGTTGAAACTGTGGGTTATTAACTTATTCTACTGCACTAAAAAGAGTTGGAAGTCAATGCTTTTTTTTCTTTTACCTTTTACCCTACATTTTTTTCCTCTTTTCACTCCATACTTTGATTATTTTCATTTTTCTTTGTATTTCATACTTTAATAAACTAATAAAAATATGTAAATTGGGAATTGTAGGGCTACTACCCTGTTTCCCTGAAAATAAGACCTCCCGAGATAATTAGCCCAGTCGGGCTCTTGAGCACATGCGCTAAAATAAGCCCTCCCCAAAAATATTGCAACACAGCAGCAGCCATGAAGTGACCATGCTTGCTGCCTCTTGCACCTCAAAAATAATAAGACCCTGTCTTATTTTCGGAGAAACATGGTATACAGTATCTGAGCTCCAAAATTTGGGAAGACCACTAGACGGCAGAAAACAATGTTTGTGTGCCTCCTTGGTTCCATCTGGGGGACATTTGGACGTTTGCACCCAGATTATTAAGATACAGGGCCAGTTAATGAAGAATACTTAAGGTTTAGCCTGAACACATGTTTGCATATAGTTCTCAAAAGCAGGTGCAGCTCCAGAAATCTCTAAAAGTTGTTATAAAGGTGAAATCATGTTTTTAACCCAGTGTAAGAAGGAAATGATTAAAGAGCTAACTGGAGAGTAATCATATTCTGTATTTTATTTAACTTAAGTCATATAAAATAATTATGTTTATGTCCTCATCTCGCTCACTATTTTTTCTAATGTATTTCCTGACCTGATGTTTAAAAGTCAAGTGTGGCTCTCAGGTTGGAACAAAATGTACAGCTCTTCCTGAAACTATTTGTTAATTAGAGAATATATTCATAATCTTAGTCAACATTGATTTTAAAGCAATAATTACAGGCAGTCTTCAACTTATGGCTGTTAATTTAAGAATGTTTCAAGTTATGATGGCCTTGGAAAAAGTGACTTACGACCCATCCTCAAAGTTACGACCATCACACCAACTCCACAGTCACGTGATCACAATTTGGACGTTTGACAACCAGCTTATATTTACAATGGTTGCAGAATTTTGCAGTTACATGATAGTGATTTGTCACTCTCTGTTATGACTGCCACATGCAGACTACCTGCTTTTGTTTATATTTTCATGGTGGATTCTCCCCTCCCTCACTACTACAGATAGAACATGTATGCCACCACTTAAGGAATTAGATATCACATTTATTATAAAGTTTTGGGAAATTACATGGTCCAGAGACCTACAAGATGTATTCAGAATAGAATCAACAAGAGTAGATAAAACAACACAATATGTTGTAGGAGATGAGGAAAGAAGAATGGCTATAAAGATCAGGTGTATAGTAGACATCATTTATGTTAGCTAATATTGCTTGTATAATAATGTACTCTTCAATTCGATAGACTTTCATGAACAACTGACCCAACTCCCCAATTAGTCTATTAAAATGAAGTTTCACCATAGGCTTTTCTCCAGCTGAGGTTGGAATCAAGTCTCTCCCTACTTTCATTTAGTAAGTTTCAAGCACACACAGAACTAGTGCAATGGACTCACAATCCAGGACCATCTAAATTCTGTCCAGCTCTCATTTTGTCAGGGGGCTCTGTCCACTAAAAATGGCAAGATACATGAACATCCATCACTGGAATATTTCTATAGAGGGGATTGATCTGTTACAGAAAAAAACCCTAATGCAACGCAGCAAATTGATTTCAGGGTACAGTATATAAGGAGAAAACATTAGCCGCAGCATAATATATGTTGACTTGGATCATATCGGAATTTATCAGTGCAGCTTACTTATCTCTGAATTTAATTGCCAGTCTCATCTGTACTGTAATTATTATTTGACTCGCTGCCTTGAGTCAAATTGGGATTCCTCAGTTTTCAATAGGGTTGTTCATCTTTGCAAACAAAAGTTCTTAGAGACATTTGTGCCTAGGCAGCAGCATTAAACAGCAAAATTGAAAACAGATAATAGCAGTATGACTTTAATCCTTTAAATAAGCAGATGATACCCTACCTTCTTTCATTAAACATTTTGAAGAGCAAAATTCTGATTAGTCTAGAACAGGATATACATCTTTTGTTGAGCTGATAGCTGCTCAACAGCTATCATTAAAGTTTTCTTTATATAGCAAAAGCCACAGTTCAAAGATTTTTTTGGGGGGGACGACACAAAAGATTTTTAAAAATGGGTGAGAGCAAACATTGAAATACAAAGTAATTGAAAAGGGAAGTGGAATAACAAATAAAAAAGTGACAAAAATACAGCAAAGAAATGTATAAGAAAAATATCCTCCAACTTTCGTTTGATGATGATGTCACCATTCAGTCATATTCAACTCTTGGTGATTCTATGGACATTTTTCTCTTGCACTACTTTGAGTTTTTCTATGCTCTAGTTGGTGCCCAGTCTCGTGGTTCTTGATGGCCTGGATTCTTTTTACAACTTTCTTTTAGTACAACAATTTGACCTCTTCTCTCTAAATTTAAACAAATAGCACCAATCTATAAAACATCTTAAAATACTAATAACATACTAAAAATGAATTATTCATAAAATATTCTTAATTTTATCTAAAACATAGTAAATTATCAAATGCAAGTGTCCTTATATTTAAAGAGCTACAATATATCAGTTGTTAATTCAGTTTAATCTTTAAATCTCAAAGTCAAAAGTTATTTTTTCTTTTTGCCTTATAAGAAATCTAACAATGGTTTCCAAGTTGCAAGAAATTTAGTCAAATTACTATCTCTAAGCGGAGCAATTAATTTTCCCATCTCAATTTAGCTCCATAATTTCAAAATGTGTTTTTCCATTGTGGGTATATATTATTCTTTCCATTTTTGGGCATAAAGTAACGTTACCACCAATGTTATATACAAAAACAAAATCCCACTTTTCTACATCTGTTTATCTGCCATCCCTAAAAGAATAACTTTAGGTTTCAATGTTACATCTATCTTCAATTTTTTCTGAACCAACATAGATATTGGATTCCAACATTTCTTAGCTTTCTTACATAGCCACAAAAGATGGCAAAATGTGCCTTCATATTGATTTTGTTTCCAACACTTCTTTGAGATTCCCTTGTAATTATCACAATTTATCAATACTTAGATATCTATATGCCATTTTATGGACGTATACCTTCTAAATTACTTTATTTGGATGTGAAAATATTAGCAGGTTTAAAAGAGGACCTGTTTTACAACTGAAAAATAAGGGCTTATTTCCTTGATGTTTATGTCAGAGGTTTATTTCTAAAGCCATCTGAATGAAACCAAGACCCTTTGTCCTAAAGTTGTATAAAACCAGATAATGTTCTTTTTATAATCATTTTATTTTCATGTTTTCATATGTGCTGCAGATTGAAAAGCTTTGACCAAAATAATATTAATTGCAAGCATAAGATAGAAGATCGTGTGATATTCTCCTGATCTCTATCATTGTTTTTGTTTTCTGTCTAATTTTATATAACTTGTTCACATCACCAGCTTTGAAAGCAGACCTAAGACTAGTGCTGCAATCAAAGATTGATCATCTCAGGGTCCAGACCCAATAAGTACACATAACTTTACTATAGTGCATATTTTTAGGTACTCAACAGGTACAAATAGCCAATAGAATGAAGAAAAATAATGCAGGATACAAGCTTTAATATGAAGTTCTCTAAGTAAATATTTCCGATGTAACATAAATACAGAAAAGTTAGCTGATTTGCCAAAGTCCAGAAAGGAAAAATACTCCAGGACTTAAAATATGCTAACAGACAGTCAAAACAAAGTTAGTCTTAAAAATAGCAGCAGCTTCAGCAAGAAGAAACTCAGGGCCATAGAATGGTAGCCATTATAAAAGAATGGGAGGCCTTTGGAGAAATTATAATATAAATAAAATGTCTTTATATGAATTTAATTATTCTAGATGAATTCTTTGTGTACAATGTCCTGTCTATTTCTATGTATTGTTTTAAATATTACTGCAACTTTACTTGAATTTAGAAAAGACAGATATAAATACTATAAATGAAAGAATTAATAGGAAAAACTTGATGGACTTGAAAGATTTTTAAATATATATATATATATATATGAAAAACTGGATTATTTGTCCAGTTCCTATAATGGTAACAAGGTCATGACAACATGTGCACTGATAGTCATCTCTTTAAGATGTATATTAATAACATCTAACATATGTAAAATGCAAAATTCCCAATTTTGGAGATGGCGGTAAAAATGGGAGCAACAATTTTTCTATATCCTTTTGCTGCCATCTAACAATCTTCCTCATTTTTGCAACCATCTCTGGTAGTCCTAAAGAGTCAAACTTTTTAATGCTCTCTGACCAGCACTAGCAGCCCTAATTAATAGGAACTACAGGTAGACTTGATAGGCTAGTAACTAGGACGTGGAAAGTAATTTTGAGAAGATCAGAGAGCTAGTTTGATGTAATGGTTAAAGGCATCAAAATAGAAACCAAGAAACTGTGAGTTTTAGTTCTTCCTTAGACTCAAAGTGAGCTGGATGACTTTGGGCTAGTGCTAGTCATTCTTTCCCAGCCTCAGGAACCAGGCAAGGGGAAACCACTTTTAAAGAAAATCACAGGGACTCTTTCAGGCAGTCACCAAGAGTCAACAATGATTGAAGGCAAAACACACGAAAAAGAAAACCATCCAATGGATCTCAGTTCTTTTTCATATCATAGATCAGCATGGCTTAGTGACTCTTTTATTCAGTGTTATCTCAAAGGAGAGAAGAAACCTTTAATAGGATACAGCCGACATCTGCATCCTTATCAGGTTGCAGAGATACAGAGAACAGCCAGCTCTAGCCGACAATGACTTCAAGCAAGAAATAGCACTGTGGAAAGAATAGCAAAGGACAGGGATGAGATAAGAAATGAAAACCAGCAATAGAGAGAAAACATTGAACAAGGGAGGAAAATAAAAGAGACGCAATTAGGAAGCACATGTAATGTTGTTAATTTGCTGTAATTTGATTCAATTAATCTATCAGCAAATACAAGACCTGCTGTAGTATTTAACATGTTTTATATTTGCTGAAATTTCTATTGCCAAATCAAGCTATGTCAAGCACCAGATTGGTATTCCAAGTGGGAATATGTGTATTACAAAGGATTAATGTAAATATATTCACTAGAAAGTTGAAGGAATTGCATGGACAAGGTACTAATATTCCTAATGCAAGCAAATATATGGTTTCAAATCCTATAAACTAGGGTGGGAAGGGGAAAATACACTAAAAAGAAAAAAGAAATGCAAGCCACTTGTTGCCATAAATCAGACTGACTTAAAGAAAACATTGCCCTTTTTATAGCAACTAAATGCTTTTATTAAATCTTATTTCTCGCATGACTCCCAGGATGGTGTTAAAGCACCAGATTAGAAACTAGGTAACTAAGCATTTTAGACGCTACCTTAGCACAAATCCAGCTGGATGACCTTGGGCCAGTCACACTCTCTCAGCCCTGGGAAAGAGGCAATGGCAAACCACTTCTGAAATCTTACCAAGCATGCTGCAGGAATTAATCCAGACTATTGTCAAGACTGGACAATGACTCAAAGGCACAAAATATCTGTCCAACTTTTCTCTACCAATTTATTTGGCTGAATGACTAGCACCCTCAATTCTCTGCCCTGCTGGCTGAAAGCACTTGAAAAACGTTTATTTTAAATGTTTATTACAAGTGAGAGCTACAAGAAAGCTTTATATCTTGTCTTATCTGTAACCAATTACTTTACAATTTTGAAGCATCTTTTTCAGTTTAAATATACATTTTTGATATGACCAGTCATTATCCATGACCTATTCCACTATAGCTGAATAACCTATTTTAACTTGCCTGAAATAATTTAAATGGGAAAACATTTTAAAGTCATGTTGTGGATGTGAGCCTTCTACCTAATGTGGAAAGCCTTTTTTACTTGGCTCAATTGTTTCTGCTTATTTCTTGGTGTGGGCAACATGGGTGTCACTGCCTAATATAGCTGAACAAGGAATAGAATTATCTAAAGATGACTATAAGCAGTGGCAATATAGCACTTAATATAAACTATCAGTTCAATTTAAAGAAAAATGCATAGGAACCCTTTAATTTGAGAGATTTTGTGGCTTCAGGATGACCAAACATAGCTCAATGTCAGGTACTTTTTTAATTCCTTAAGTCAGTAAGGAAGTAAGAAAGAAATTCAACAAAGCTTTTCCATGGGAAGATATCAAATTGCATCTTAATTAAACAATGACATCCAGCGTTGAAGGCATTACATCATTTGAACAAACAGGCCTGCTAATCAGACTGTGCAGAGCAGTAATACATTGCCCATTAGCTTTTCTTTCCTTTCTTTCATTGACAACAGCCCAGCACCAACCCACGAATCTCTTTGAACAAGAGCCTCTGGTAATTGTTTAAATTTATAATTCCTTTTTTGAAGTTCTCCCAAATTGCAATTTTCCTGAAACATCTATTTTCTCAGAGCAGAGGCTGCAAATGGAAAAAAGATTTTGATTTAGCCTGTGGCACAACTCCAAAATATTTTTTTTAAAAAAATAGAAATAACAAGGTGTGCAGTACTTTGGATTTGACTGGGAAGAGGTGTGAAGCGCATTAAAGTACAAAGAACCTCTGATTAATTAAAGAAGACACGCAATATTAGAAAAATATTGTGTACTTTATGAGGTACATTGGAGCAGTGTAGACTATATAGGTAGTCCTTGACTTACAGTTGGTTACAACAGACATTTGATACAATACAATATTCGAAGTTACAACAGAACTCTCCCCCCACCAAGCTATTTACAACCCAGTTTCAAAGTTTAAAGTATTATTTTCACAAGACTGTAGGGGGTTCTGTTTTTAAGAGGTTTTGTTTGTGCAGCTTTCTTTAAAAATGGACCTTACCATCAGAGGCTCACAATAGTAGTAACCTGTTTGCAGAAAAGCACAATTCTAAAGACAGGGCATGACATCTAGGATATAATACGATTAACCCACCACCATTATAATAACAAAAGTCAAAAGGCTCACTACATTGCACAACCCCCTGGAGCATCTCAATCGGAATCCTATAAATATCCATCCATTCACCCAGCCAAGGGGTTGGCCACCCCAGAAACATTGCTATTGTCACTGAAATTTCTGGACACCAAATAAACCTTCTTTTCTTGCAGCCAGTCAGCCTCTGTTTTATGTCCAGCACCTTTCTCCTGGTTTGGAACCAGACTGGATTTTTCTTCCTATATCTTATGGCTCCATTATGGTCGTAGGTCAAGGACTACCTGAACAGACAATGCAGACAGACATTCATGTATGCTCTTTGGCAGTTAAAACATTTTTTCCTCAAATGATCTAAGGCAGGGATGTCCAAACTTTGGAACTTTAAGACTTGTGGACTTCAACTCCCAGAATGGCTGGGGAATTCTGGGAGTTGGAGTCCACAAATCTTAAAGTTCCCAAGTTTGGACACCTCTTATCTAAGGGATTCGCAGCAATATATCAAAACACATCTGTCTTTCTAATGTGTACATTTAAAATATTAATTTCAGTTTAATTTTTTTTGCGATTCTTGGAAAATATAAATATTATATTTTCTCTGAATTTCATATTCCTGATGTAGAATTCTCCATAACAGCTATATTTAAAATATTACATCTATATTTTGAAAAGAAAGCATACCAAAATAAGAAATGATGATGTACCTCGGTTAAGTATTTTTAATATGTTACCCAGTATTATAGAGCATATGTTCCTAATTTTTTTCCATTGAATTTTGTATTGTATCCTTTATTTTTATTTGGGACCAGCTCAAGCATTATGATCCTGGGGACAGTCTCAGCTATCATTAAGAATGTGGACTGTAGGGGGCTGACATCACTACAACACAACATGCAATCTTGGAGCGCCAGGACTGCTGTTGAAATCTCTGTTGTTGGACAGTCCTTTTTGGACCTAAACCATCCCACAGAGACGGTGATAGAGAAGAGTACGTCCTGCTGATCTCAGGGGCATCGCAAAGCCCCTGATTGATCCAGGAGAAGCTTTTTTTTCGGCTACAAGAGAAGCAGCCAAATGCTGCATAAGGTTGGGAACAACCCCCCCTGCAACGGAAGCTGTGCAGGAGAGGGAGTATGTCGAAATTGGTGAGATAAATTTTATAATTAGAGAAGAAAACACCCAAAAAGAATTAGAGTAAAACTAAAATTGAAGATAAAAGAGAGCAAGCAGTGGATTAGCTTGAATTAAAACTTTGTGTTATCTTTTTTTTTCTTTCATTTCTTTTCTATGGATGGAATTTTTACAAATGCCTCTTACTTTTAAATTGGACTGGTCCTTTTTGTCCTTCTTTTATTTTTATCCATTATTTGTATTTGTGGACTAAGAATCTCTTTCCTCTAAATGCTCGGCCGGATCAGAACTTTTAAACACTTTTTTTTCCCATTCTTAAACTTGGAGCTTAAAGAGGAAGCTAAAAGTAGAGAAAAAAGAGGTAACACTGCCATCTAGAGGCTGGAGGCTTGGTTTCATCTGTTATTTCAAGGCCATTGGCTTTGCTTACTGAAAGGGACAGAGAGAAAACACATATTGTTTATACAGGTGTTCTTTTGGAGTAAAGAGAAAGCCCTGACTTGAAAGATTACAATGAATTTATTTGAAACCTAGCAAAAAGTCTTGGATGTCCTAGTGGCAGTGTTTACAACTTGGAAAGATGGTGCAACATGAAAAAGAAGAGGAATTAACATTGCAAAGAATTAGGTTAGAAATTTAAAAAATCCTAATAAGCACAGAAAGAATAGAAAAGAATCTGGAGTTTATAGAACAAAGAACAGAAGGAGTGGAGGGAAGAGCTGAGAATATTGATGAAACAATGATGAAAGTTGAAGATAGAGTTCAAAAAATTGCAGAAAAACATGAACAAAGTGACAAGAAAATTGTTGATGCTGATGCTGACAGTAAACTGAGAGGGGAAGGAAATGATACATGTGGAACACTAAAAGGAAAGGTATACAAACTGGAACTCTATCTCATGTTTCAAAACATAGATGAAGAAAGGGGAGAAAATTTGGCAGAAAAAATGAGAATATTTTTGGCAGAAGCACCAGTGATAACCAAAGCCCAGCTGATGAAAGGAACAGATGGAGGGTCTTGAGTCTTTACAAAATATACAATGAACAACAAGTTGCCAAGAGAAGTTCACATAAGACTTATCAAGAAAACATTTAGAATACAGATTCTACAAATGGCAAGAGATATTGGACTGCACTACTACTGGAAGGATACAGGATGATAAAATGAAATGCCATAATAAAATTAAGCTAAACATAGTTAAATTTTGAGCATTATGTATAAGACAAAGTAATAATAGTTATAGTTAAACAAATGATTAATAATGATAATAATGTATTTATATATACTAGATTGACAATATGGAATTTTATATAAGCTGTAAGTGAAGACCATGGAGATGATGTGGAAAAGCTTTTTTTTAACTAAAAAATAAACAATTCTATATGGAATATAATATAAAGATGTAATATCATTGGATGAGTCCAGGATGATGTAATGAAATGCCATAATATAAATTTACTTTAAATTTAGTATGTAATAATAGCTATATTCAATGAATGTTTAATAATCACAATAATTGTATACATATATATTAGATTGATGATATGAGCAATGGAATGTGCTGAAATGTGTAAGTTGATATATGATATTAGAGAAACTATTATACAATAATAATAATGTATACAAATATACTTGATTGACACTATGTGACTTTATATAAAATTTGTAACCAATCAACACATTGTATGGAATGGAAGATGTTTTTATGTTATGTGTTGTATTTGTTTATATTTGTTTAAAAAATAAAAACTGTATAAAAAAAGAATGTGGACTATAGAACTTTGAATTTGATGAATTTATTATGTAATGCAGATTAAATCATTATAGAGAAAATGTAGGCATGTTGAAGGGTTTTTAAAGGAATTTAAGATGTTATTTACTATCCATTTTCAACATATACTGAATATGCATTTCCCTTTCAGCACAATTAACAAATTCCAAAATCCAATTTAGTGACTTGGCTCAAATCAGTTACTAGTAATTCAGTAGTTAGAGCCTCCATTTGATGTAGAAACTATCAGAAATATAATGTATAACGTTGAATTACTTAAATAATCATGGGCTTTATAGATTGCCTTGTGGTCAGAGCCTTCATTTGATGTAGAAACTGTCAGAAATATAGTGTACAATATAGTGAAACTATTACATTGAATTTCTCATGCTGGATCTCAGTGAACCTCCAACTCACTGTGTAAGTATACAAATATACTTCTTTCCAATCTGTTATTTTGTAGACTCTGGAATAGAGCTATGTCTGTCTGGTCCGTTTTTCTCTCTCTTTTTTTCAATATTGTGCTCCGGTGAGATTTGCCTCAAAATAAAGTTGATGTTATAAAACATAACTTCATAATATGTTCCAGAGACTTAAGATTAATGCAATTTTCTTTTCTGGCTCTGATGTCTGACATTTTGGGGGGCGGGGGGAGAGATGATTTGAAGTAAGAGACCACAATGTAAAAATGGGTCTTTGCTCTAGTCATATAGTAATAGGTTGTACATGTGTTTGGGATAAATGTTAGTAAAATGTGTCTGGCTTATCACATTTAGTTTAGCTTCAGACAGCAATATATGAAATGTGACAAAATATATCCCGATGGAAACAGGGAAATAATTCAATTTTTTGCTTATTTTCCTCTGCTCCTGGCCTCTTAACTTCACTAGGTAGCAGGGGTGGGTTCCTGCCAGTTCTAACCTCTTCTATAGAAAAGGTTCCACAAATCTACAGTGCCGTTTAGAACCAGTTCCAGCTCCCTCCCCCTGCCCATCCGCACATCATCAAGATGAAGAGCAAGAGGAGGAATTCTGGGAGTTGAAGTCCACAAGTCTTAAAGCTGTCAAGTTTGAACACCCCTCAGGGTTTTTTTCTAAAGGGTTAGGAGTGCAAGGGTCTTGTAACTTGACAGCTTTAAGACTTGCACACTTCAATGCCAGAGTTCCTGAGCCAACATGACTGGAAAAGGAATTCTGGGAGTTGAAGTCCACAAGTCTTAAAGCTGTCAAGTTTGAACACCCCTGGGGTTTTTTTCTAAAGGGTTAGGGGTGCAAGGGTCTTGTAACTTGACACTTTAAGACTTGCACACTTCAATGCCAGAGTTCCTGAGCCAACATTTTGATTGCTAAGCAAAAGCATTGTTAAGTGAGTTTCACCACATTTTAAAAGTTGGCCATGCCCACCTAGTCACATGGCTGGCAAGCCACTCCCACCTGGTCACATGGCTGGCAAGCCACTCCCACCTGGTCACATGGCTGGCAAGCCACTCCCACCCGGTCACATGGCCGGCAAGCCACTCCCACAAAGCAGGCCACACCTACAGAAGAGGTTCTAAAAAAAATTGAAACCCACCACTGCTAGGTAGGTTTTGTTCAACAATCTTAACTCATCTAGGATTGAGCAATAAGCCTTCTAAGTTTATTGAACTCCAATTGTCTGGCCCATGATGAGCGATGATAGGCTTATAGAGTCTAACAATATGGAGAGGAATAGTTTATCTACACCTATGTAAGCTATGCTGAGAATGATATTGCAATCCATATTGTAAAAAGACTGGCCAAAGCCATTCTCTGATTAGTCATCTTTAAGTGATTTCATTGAAAAGAGCTTTATTTCTTTAAAAACGATTTCCTAATAAATCTGCATAAATATGATATTTGCAGCCATGCTTTCTCTGACATATTTTATGTAGCCAAACTTTGCACAGTCTGGAGGGTAGAGTTCTTTTTAAAAAAAAATCAACAGAAAAGCTTTTGCGGAGTGAGCTCCCTCAACATTGGTTAACTCAATATTATTGCTATATGTGATAATGTGGTGGCTTTGTTGAGTGCACAAAAGCAAATTTGCACTAGACTTATTTTGACATTGCCTGATATACTGAAAGGCTATTCAAATATATTTCAAAGATAAGAGAACACAATTGCTTGCTGAGAGAGGGCTCAGTGCCATTTTAGCAATTCCTTTAAATTTGAGTGTAAATCATATATGCTAACAGGAAAGAATGAAGAAATGAATATTTAAGGTCCATAAATACAAATCAAATAAACTGTTCAATCTTAGCTCCAATTCCTTTTATTCTATGAGGGGCTTTTCAAAATATTATTTTGAAAGGATAAGGACATTGCTTAAAATTATATTTTAGGGGAAAGGCCAAGCAATTTACAGATCAGTTGCAAACTTTGTCCAATTTTAATTCCAAGCATCTCCATTTTAAAGGATTAGTGATCTCAACCACTTCTACTAAGGATTTTAAAAAAATCATGTTAAACTTTATTAAAAGCTGAAAGCCCAGAATGATAGTTAGCAAAAGCTTGCTGAGGTAGTAAAAGAAAATAAATATTCTGCTTTCTGACAGTGTGCAACTTCGGTTTTTCAAATGTCCTGCTGATGTACATTTTACTGTTTTTGCTAAGGCTGAGTTGATCATTTCAATGTTCCATTTAGTGACCAAGTACTATCCCTTTATATGGAGCCTCACTCTAAACTGACTTCATATCAGGCTTTAGTATATTCCTTTTAGACCTCCAAATTCACCTTACAGTTAAGGGAATGACAAAACTATTGGATAAAGTTAAGTTGTTAAAGCAATAATTGATTGTTGGACAGTAAAAATGCAATATTTTTTACATGCTTAGATTGCTTATTTCCTTTTTCAGCAGATTCTAGCATTTCCATCTGTATCCCATTACCTTAAAAAGGGGGGTGGGAGCCCTAACATATTATTGCTCAGTAATTCTGTTGCCTGTATGTATACTGGGCATCTTTACAGCAAATAGGTAGACTGAATGTTGCAGATAGTATTTTGGCAGAGCAACAACACAGACTCTGAAAAAATAATACTTGATCAATATTTGATACTCTAGTGTTTAGCAGAGAAGTAAATCTCCTGCTCTCAGAATGAGTTTTATATTGCCTTTATTGACTTAAAGGCATCTTCTGATTTGATCTATAAAGCCATAAAGACCATGCACTTCCCTGAAGCATTGGGATAAAAAGGATCCTAGTGCTCAGTCTAAGGATGATTGTAGCATCGGATTCTCTCTCTCTCTCTCTCTCTCTCTCTCTCTCTCTCTCTCTCTCTCTCTCTCTCTCTCTCTCTCTCTCTCTCTCTCTCTCTCTCTCTGCCTCACAAAAAGTGAATCTGTGCAGTTTACAAGCAAATTCCTTTAAATAATCTAATTAGCAGTATTTAAAGAGAAGGTGAAATTCAACTCACATTATTGCCCCTGCAGTTAACTTTGCATATGGTCCAAGACTGATTTTATTTAATTTTTGGAATTCATTTGTGACTTTTTTCTTCTTCTCTGTCCAATATCTCTTTTCCTGTTTTGTCCTTTTTTAAAAAAAACTGTTTTGTTCAGCCTGGATGTTTAATTACACTGGTTTAAAAAGGGAGTTTTTCCTAGGCCTATTTTATATGCAGGAGCTAACAGCTACACAATTATCATTTTGCTTTTTATGTTTTTTTTTACTAGATGATGTTAAATCATGCTATTATAGCTCTGGGCAAAGAATATCAAAGTGTCTTTCTTTTAATGTTTCAGACAGCAGCTAAGTTAACGGAAAGGTTCCTTCAAAGAATTGTTTGGAATAGACTAATAGGAGTTGTATCAGGAAATTCTGGTAGTAACCAGCCATAATATTCATAGAAATCCTTGGATTGAGTATTTCTGCTGGCATTGTCCTCTCCAACCTAGAATTTTTAAATGGTTTGTATAGAGCTGTGATGGCGAACTTATGGCATGCGTGCCACAGGTGGCACAAGGACCCATTTGTCAGGGCACATGAAGCATTGCCCTGTCAGCTTTCTTTTGAGGCCATTTTGTGCCCTCCGGAGGCTTCTCTGAAGCCTCCAAAGCGCAGAAAACCAGCCCTATGGGCAAACCGGAAGTTCAGGAACAGACTTCCGGTTTGCTCGTAGGACTGATTTTTGCCCTCCGGAGGCTTCAGGAGGCTTCCCTGAAGCTCTGGAGGGCGAAAAACTACCCTAGGCACAAACTGGAAGTCACTTCTGGTTTGTTCATAGTGTTGTTTTTCACACACACACACACCGAAGCCTTCAGGGAAGCCTCCTGAAAGCCCCTGAAGGCTCCAGAGGTCGAAAATCAGCCCTACGGACAAACCAGAACTCACCAATCCTGAATTCTGGGTTCCCAGTAGGCCATTTTTTGCCCTCCAGAGGCTTCAGGGAAGCTCTTGAAGCCTCTGGAGGGCATCCAGGACGCCCTGGGGAGGCTGTTTTTGCCTTCCCCCGGCTCCTAGAAAGCCTCTGAAGCCTGGGGAAGGCGTAAAAACAACGGCAAAAGTGGGGGGAGATCGCTGATCGTGTGCTTGCACGGAGGGGTTGCACACAGATAGCATTAGGGGTGTGGCACACTGGCGCACGACCCCCCTGTGCTACCCCCGCTTTTGGCACAGCAGCTAAAAATGGTTTGCCATCACTGGTATAGAGTATTTTTATTTTAATTGTTGTAAGCCCTTCAGAGTCATATATTTGAGAAGAGTGGCTATATAAATTGAAATAATATCTCATCAGAACACTCTATTTTAAAATCTGCAACTGGAGGCAGATTTTGATAGTGCTTCATATGGAGACTGCTTTGAGTTTTATATCCACTTTCCAAAGGAGCATAAGATTGCTGACTCAAAAGATGAATAGTGTGACTGGTATACAGGAGTTCTGGTATAAAGAAGAACAATTACTTTTGCTGGATCTCTTTGTTTCCAATATTAATATTAGCGCCATATAATGCTGTTCAAAGTCATCTTTTGACAAGAGTTTACAGGAGTTTTCAATCAAGATACTGTGATTGAAGCAGAGGTGGTATTCAGCAGGTTCTGACCAGTTCTGGAGAACCAGTAGTAGAAATTTTGAGTAGTTTGGAGAACCAGTAAATACCACCTCTGACATCCCTGCCCACATCTATTCTCTGCCTCCCAAGTCCCAGTTGATCAGGAGGGAATGGGGATTTTGCAGTAATCTTCCCCTGGAGTGGGGAGGGAATGGGGATTTTACAGTATCCTTCCCCTGCCACTCCCACCAAGCCATGCCACGCCCACCAAGCCACACCCACAGAACTGGTAGTAAAAATTTTTGAATCCCAGCACTGGATTGAAGATACTAATTTTATCTGAGAGGTTCATATTGAAGATTTGTGTCAAACATCCTGCAGAGCTGTAGATGACAGTCAGTACCAATGTAGATTAACAATGTACATCTGTCCATAAATGAGGGAACATCCTAAAATATTGTTGAAGAATAAATACATGGTTTCTTGATTATTGATTTTGAAGCTGTGTCCCTCCTACATTTTAAATATATATCTGTATGAAAATATTGAGGGAGGTCTCTTTGAGTTGGGTCTCTTTGCCATAATTATAACAACTATGGTAGCTTTATCTTTTATTTTCAATTAATACTAAATAGGCTGTGGTATGGGGTTCAACAGGAACAATATTGCTAGTTTTGCATGTTATTTCAATTTATATGTTGGAAAATGTTAAAAAAATATCTTCATCAGTTATCAAATTATTTGTTTAAACGTATTTGATAAATAACTGCATTTCAAAAACTCTTGAAAGACCTTTTAAATGGAAGAAATTCTGCAATTTAATTAGAATGAAGACTCGAAGATGAATTTTAGTTGCCATGCAGAGCTAGTGTCTGTGAATTCTAGTTTAGTGGGTACAATTGGAAAAATACTTTAAAAGCGCAGTTTCAGAAAAAAAAAACTATTACCCTTACATTTCATTTATTAACTGTAAAGCCCCAATTCCTACCAATGTATAAATCTATTGATACATAATATAGTTACAGCTGCAAAGAAACCTCACCTTTTAAAAAAAAAACCACAGGTCTTAAAAAGCTGATTCCTTTCAAACAAAGTCATAGGTGTCAACTGTCAACTGTGAAGATTCCTGAAAGTTTCTCAGTTAAGTATATGAAAAAAATGGAGATAATAAGACATGTCATTTCTAGTTCCATAAAGATCATTTAAAGAGGAATTAGTAAGGTGCAACCTGTGCCTGGAATTCTTCAACCTGCTTTTCTTTTGATGTTCACCAATTTGCATTGGTAGCTGATATCCAATCAGTTAGATGCTAATGTGTCTGGCTACCTTGCCTAGGGATCCTAGAAACTGTTTATTAAGGTTCTTCTTCAATTCGAAATACAAGAAACATGCAGAAAGAAGCAACTATCTGGTTTGTGTTGGTTTAGCTGTTGATCAACTAACCTATGTGATTACTGAGTTCTGTCAAGTCACGTTTCAAAAAACTTCCTTTGTGTTCCAAAATAATAATGAGCTTTAATTGTAAGAGAAAGAGAACAACATATACTGTTGTACATTAATAGTTTAGAAAAATAAATTTATGGACATTTTGAGCTATATGCATCTGTATAACTATTCCAAACAAATTTCTTTAAACTTAGAAAATTGGATGACTATATTAAGACTGTCATCAGGAACCAAGCTCACTCAAAATATAACTTATTTGAGCTTCTACTAATAATCTTTTTTTCTTAGTTACATTAATCTCCCCAAATACAATATAATAAAGATGATTTATTTATATATTTACTTTCAGGTGCCCTCCCAGAACCATCTTCACCGTAAACCTATTTTTTACTCTAGCTTTTGTTACAGTTTTAGCAGCATCAACTATCTATAATATTTTACAACTGAACCAAAACACTTCTGAAACTTACATTAATTACTTGTTGTCTACTATCAGTTGTAAATGGTGATCTACAGATTTATGCAACTTCCAAAACATAACTTTACTACTTAACATGCTTCTCTATTATGCTTACTGTTTTCTAAAATGTTTCTGCCCCAAGGGCAAAGTGTGGGCAGATTTGATCTTTGATTTTTCTCTAGAAATTTGAGGTCAACCAAAGCCACAGGCTAAATAACTGATGGAGCTAGATGCAAAATGATTCTTTAGAAAGAGAAGCCAATTACCTATTTACCTATGAGCTATATATTGTAGTCTGCATTTACAAGTTAAAACAGATTGCAGCAGCCTAATTTTGGGGTGGAGAAAAACTTGTCCGTTATTGCTGTTAGTAGTAATAATGTATAGGAACTTTAATGGTGGCTTATTTATTTGTTTGATGTCATCAAAGTAAACGCCATATGATGCAGGTGTCTCTATATCATGACCTTAATGATTGATATATCTATATCCATCCATCCATCTATCTATCTATCTATCTATCTATCTATCTATCTATCTATCTATCTATCTATCTATCCATCCATCCATCCATCCATCCATCCATCCATCCATCTATCTATCTATCTATCTATCTATCTATCTTAAGGTCATGATATGGTGTATATATATAGGCTGTGTTTATTTGGAAAACAAACCCTATTTTGTGCATTGTGATATAAATAATAGCCTAATGGTGCTTTTAAATTTTGTGGAGTTTTAAAATCAGCACACTGAATTCAGGAAAAGGGGTCCCTAAAATGCAGCCACAGCCTGCCTTGCTGCCTTCTTTATAAGGTTTTATTTCTATGCTATTTTAAAACCATTCCCTTAAACACAGGGGGGGGAAAACGGTAAATGACAGCAGCCCCAAAGTGATTAACCTAACTTCAACCCCAATCCTATATGAATTCAAGTAAGCCTAAGTGAAATGAAATTCCCAAACTGCTGCACCTTTTGTAAAAATGAAACATTGTTTGCCTATTTGTATCTGAAAATACACATGCACCCTGCGCATTTGCAAATTTAACTGATAAATCAAAGATGCACATACATATAAAGATTTTGAAGCATTTCGCCCTCTCCAACAAAGCCCCTAAAATTTTAAGGGACTCCTTTTCCTTTTCACAAGACACAAAATAAAGTTTGCTCCAGGTTCACTGGGGGAAGGGGCTATGCACGTCATATCCTGATAGGGTCGTGAACCAGAGACATCTGCATCATGTGGGGTTTGTTTACTTTGATGACATCACTGATTAAACAAACAGATAAGCCACCATCAAAGTTAGTATATGCTACTGCTAGTGGCAGCCAGAAACTCTTGCTGTTCTATTGCATATTTTAGAGCAATCTACTCATAGATCCAAATATGTCTTTAGCCCACCCATGATTTGTAGATAGCACAAGGAAAGAAGAATATGATAAGAGTAATGGCAGGCCAACAGAAAAATAGAAAGGAGGGAGCAAATACCAATATTTATTTCAAATTGAAAAGCTCTTTAAGAATTTAAGCTAAAGACTTTAAGGAAATGGAAAGAGAGAGAGAGACAGAAAAAATAGATGGTTAATCTATTACAGTTTTGGCAAGCATAGAAGAGTACTTGATAACATAGAGAAACTTAATTTCAATATAAATTGGTCATTTATTCAGGGGAAGATGCTTCCTTTCCTGTAATCTGCAGTCAAAGAAATGGTTAATTGCTGTTAAAATGTTCCAGAGTCCCCTAAAATATAGCTAAAGGTTGTCTCTTATAATATTCAGTCCCTGTAAAGCAATTACTCCTGTGAACTAGATCTAAAAATAATTGCTGCAGCTTCTATGTTTTTACTTTTTTACTTTATTCTTTTATTGTTTTTTTAAAATAGTGATTAAAAAAAAACCAGAAACCCCCACATGTAAAAATGAAAATATATACATTGTCAAAGAAAAACACACACATAAAGTGTTTTTAAAAGAAAATGAAACTGAGGAACAAGAATGAAACAGAAGGAAGGAATAACATGAAGCAGAAACAAAGGAAACAGAAAAAAATAGGTCATTTTAATAGCAAATAATTACAATTCATTGTCTGATGCAATTATTATTCATTATATATTTCCAATACATTTATATAACTTTCATTTTTAACCTCCTGTATTTTGTATTAACGAGTCCCATATTTCATTATATTTGTCCAAACAAAGTATATGTCTATAGGCAATCAGCTCATCAATGGAAGATCAATCAAGTTCTCAATTCATTAAATAAACAGAGCCATACATTTATATCTTTCCAATGCTGCTTTATCAGCCTTTTGGCCATAATAAAGGCATGGAAAATCTATTGACACACTTGCTATAGAAGTTAAAACACTCTCAGTGATTCTCTCACACACAACTCTCGCAGAGATGCAATAAAAGAAACACAATCATATTTTCCAACAATTCTTAATATATGAATTACAACAGTTCAACATGTAGATTCCTGCATCCTAAAATGCAACACAGGCAATTGGGGTGGGGGTGGGGATATTCTGTGGAAAAAATATAGTAGCATAACTGCTTAAACGTGAATTTCATAGATTTAAGTGAGACCGAGGAACACGAGACATTATTGCTGATGCATGCTTGGTAATTAAGAAAATGAAATGCCAAATATTACCAACAAGAAGTCAATAGAAGTAGTCCTCAACTTACAACAATTTTCCATTGCTAAGTAAGACAGTTGTTAAGTGTGTTGTTGTGCCCCATTTTATGACTTATTTGCTACAGTTGTTAATTGAATCACTGCAGTTGTTAAGTGAATCATACGGTGGTTAATGGCTTCACTCATTGACTTTGCTTGTCAGAGGCCAGCTGGGAGATCACATGATCCCGGCACAATGCAACTGTCATAAATATATGATACCAAAATATAGCAATTCTATTATAATGGAAGAGGAAGCGAAATTATAATACCCATAGCATGATGTTGTTTGTATTTCCATTGTAACCTAAAATATGCCTAGAAATGTCAGGGAGGGAGGGAGGGAGGGAGGGAGGGAGGGAGGAAGGAAGGAAGGAAGGAAGGACAGACTAGCAAAAGGCAGGCTATCTGACAGCAGTACTTAACAGACTACCTTGGAGAGGCCTGATGCTTAAGGGCAACTGGAAAAGTCACAAAGAAAGTAAAAATATGATCCCAGCTGTTGCCTTATTTATTCTTATAAATGGGTGTGTGGATGGATGGATGGATGGATGGATGGATGGATGGATGGATGGATAGATAGATAGATGATAGATAGATAGATAGATAGATAGATAGATAGATAGATAGATGATAGATAGATGATAGATAGATAGATAGATAGATAGATAGATGATAGATAGATAGATAGATGATAGATAGATAGATAGATAGATAGATAGATAGATAGATAGATAGATAGATAGATAGATAGATAGATAGATAGATGATAGATAGATAGATGATATGAGAGAGGGAGGGGGAGAGAGAATAGCAAGAGCTAAAAACATTACAAAAATTTGTCCTATAGGACAATTCTAAAGTTTGCCTAACTCCAGTATATTATTGTATCATAGATTAGATGTTTTATCTTTGATCACTCATTGTATAGGGAAGAGGGTTTTGTCTTGAAAGACAGGAAGAAGAACTGCTACCAAGGCAACATTCTGATAAAAGTGGTCTGAGCCCATGCCAGGAAAGGAATGTAGGCAAATATCTCAGACAAGCCCTCCCTAGTTGGCATTAATATAAAGAGAGGGAAGAAGAAGCATATTCAGGCTTAAAAGATTATGTTACTGTAGCTTCATAATAAAATGAATACTGACCTATATTGTATTGATTCCCTGGTTTTTACATTGAAAGGCTAACAGACATTCACTCATGAAATTTCCTGTTCAATTCAGCAATCACAAAACAAATGATTTAGAAATAACTTTTGTGGAATGCTCCCATAGATTTTGTGGAAATCTGTAATTTTGTGAGGTTTTTTCCACATCAAGCAGGTTTTCACCACCATTCCATTGGATCAGTTGGCTTTAATGAGGAAATGTTCCACATGAAGAAGGAAAATATATTGTAAGTTAGACACATACAGAGATACACAAACTCAACACTATTGATGGAAATGACTGCCCTGAAACATATTCAGCTGACATTTCCATATGGCCAGTTTTCCAAACCTCACAGACTTATGGATGGCAAAATAAATAAATAATGCCAAACAAATATGTATGTATCTATTAACAATATTTTTGCTTCTGGACAAATTAGCAGATGTAAACTGTTGATTTGTTAAGACTGCGGTAAGGTTTTCAGTTTTATACATTGTTCTCAACTAGTAGTTAATGCTGAGACTTGGAAGTTAAATTAAAAACAGCTCTCAATAGTAAAATATTAAGTAGTTCTTCAATATATAATGAGGGAAATTCTCAAGCTTTCAAAATACCTGTAAACATGAAATATATTTTATATTATATTTTAAAAGAGTTTTTCAAACAAGAGTGTATTTATTCCAAACAGTCTGCCAAAGAAACTATTCTGAAAAATCCCAGATTCTTGGCTGCAACTGAAGAATGTGGTAAATTAATGTTTACAACAGAGGTAGCATCTGTAGGATTTAATTCATTCTAATATATCAGAATTAAGAATCACCTGACAAGAATATGACTGATTCATATTCTTTAAGATATACTCATAACTTGTGGACCAAACACCTTTTCTATTATGGAAACTGTAGATCAGAGTTTCTCAACTTCGGCCCCTTTAAGACATGTGGACTTCAACTCCCAGAATTTCCCAGCCAGCAATGGAGTTGAAGTCCACATGTCTTAAAGGGGCCGAGATTGAGAAACACTGCTGTAGATGATGGATAAGAGGGGGAGCAGTGTAGATACTTTCTTATGCTCTATATCTATATTATTCCTTTGTTCAAACTGAACATTGTGTATCTTCCAATGGTTATGTCACCTCAGTTTACTAGATGGATTAAATGTGTTGATGGATTAAATGTGTGTGACTATATTTCTTCCCCCCTTTTCACTTTGCTTGATACAAGTTTTGGAGAATTTAAAACTTGCATCTAATTTATATTCTTATGTGGGATTAATAAAGCAGGATCCTAGTATAGATTTCAAATTTCTTTTTTAATTTCCTTCCTATATTTTCCTTTATTTGCTATCCAATGCATTTGGAGTGAGGAAAAGTTTCTTGGAAACTTTTCCTCAACATCATATGTTGGAGCTGATGATAAGTGCTCAGTGAATAGAGGGGAAAGCACATGAAAGACACACAATCATATTAAAGCAGTGTAATGCAGTGTAATGCTTCAATAAGGTGCTTCTTTACTTATAGGGAGTGAAGCGAAACTTCATTTCAACTACATTGCTTTATTTCCTACTGTTTTGGCTGCTTCTTTGGCTGGGTTACTGTAATACATCCTACTCATAGTCAGAGATGGGTTCCTACTTTTTCCGTTCCTAATTTGTTCCTAATTTTTCAGGCGCCGAACCGGTAGTAATGGTGGCAGGAACCCACCCCTGCTCAAGGTAGTCCTCAAATTATGACCACTTGTTCATTCAAAATTATGACATCACTGAACAAAAGGACTTACTGTACAAACTGTGCCCAAACTTCCAACTGTTGCAGAACTCGGGTCACATGACCTCTAAGGATCTTTGATTGAATAAAATGTTAAGATTTCTAAAAGTGCAACTTGGGTACTATAGAGGAACTGGGAGATGGCCTCACTTATAAAGACCTTACGAGCTATAGTGAGTTCCTTTTGAGTGATAAAGTCTCTGGATGGCTGATCAACTACACTGTGCAACACTTGCCAGGAATGAAAAAGTTTCTCTATAGTTATAGACAGCCAGGCCAGGAGTAGCACTCCAAGGTATAGATCCTCATCATTGCACCCTGGTTTAGCAGTCTTAAACTATTGTGGAATCCTAACTGGGTTGAGTTATACATTGTTTATATCAAAAAACGAATATAGTTAATGATAAGCCAAGCACAGTTACATCACAACCATCAAGTTCAACATTCAAACGATTTGCATGAATGCTAAAATGAACATTGCTCCATTGTCATCTGAAGGATTCTCCAGTCATCTAATTGTCATCTGATTCTGTTCTGTGATCACTTGACGATGCAATTGGTAAAATGTGTGCCTTATTTGTTGAATAAGTTATATGAACATAATTTTTCACAAGCACAAGGCTGTAACGTCGTCATCATGTTAGCCGGCTTGAGACGTAAAGCTATATGGGGCCATGAAATATATTTCCTTCACCTGATCTGGTTTCCATCATATCAGAAAGTTACATCTGTTCTTCAAATAGAACTCATATAAAATGATGTGAGTTTCTTCTTTTATTAGATAAACAATCCTATTCTTCCATCTTCCCATTCTATTGCTTTGCAAGAAGAAAAGAAGCAACAGTCATTAAGTGACCCTGAAAATCACTGCTAATCCTTTTGAATGAAAGGTTGGATTTAAGAAGTAAGACGCATCATTTACTTATGGGGGTGTTTATTTTTTTACATATAGAAAGTATTTAAAAAAGCATTTAACAATAAAATGATAAAAGTGTGGCCCAGCTATTATAACTGCAAGTGGAAACATTAAAGATCCAGCTCATGAACTGTTTTGGTTGAATGACAACTGAGAATTTGGAGTTTGCCCGAGAGATAAAACCTGTCTTAATTTTTATACTGAAATTAAGCTTGGTGCATATTTCATTCCTTCTAATGCAGCTTCCACAAAATAATTTTCTGGCAATGTGTTGCTTGCATCAGTTTAGGCACAAATCAAATGAAAAATGCTAGCGTGATAAATTATTGCAAGGAAAATATTTCAAGGATAAAAGGTGACATTTTGTTTGCCTCTATCTGAACACATGGATCCTTTGTTTTTGCTGTGGCCTTGTCATCTGTTAGAAAAAAAAGGAATGATAAAAGAAAAGAAAATATCCGTTTTCAGGGAGTTCTGTGTGAATACGGTCAGGGCTTAGAACGGAAGGAAACAACTTTTCTAATTCCACAAACATTTCTTTCTCTTGGTTGTAGAAGATAGTATGTAGAAGTTGGATTGTCACCAGCCTGTTTATTGATGTAGATGATTTTGAGAGGATACACATTTTTCTCAGGCTTATGCTAAGAAAGCAAACAATAAGTAATATATTAAAAATGAAGAACTCTCCCTGCAAATTAAGTTCATATAACATTTTTGGTCGAGAGAAAAGAGGAAAGGTCACAATAAATGCAGTATTACAGATGCGAAGTGGATGTGGACACAGCCTTTTGTTTTCCAGTCAATATGAGTGATAGCATTCCCACCTCTGTGAGAAAACTTTGATTAATACTGAGTATTTAGTATTGTATATGGACTAGCTTTTATCTGTCTTAACTTCCACATATGCATTTGGGTTAATTTCTGGTACATAATCAACTTGGGCTGAGCAAGAATTTAATCCCAACTTTTAATGGAATGGGATATAGCATACATTTAAGTGAATTTTTGTTGTTAGTTGCGAAGTCGTGTCCGACCCATCACAACCCCATGGCCTTCCTGTCCTTTACCATCCCCTTGAGTCCATTTAAGCTCACGCCGACTGCTTCAGTGACTCCATCCATCCACCTCATTCTCTGTCGTCCCCTTCTTCTTTTGCCCTCCATCTTTCCCAGCATTAGGCTCTTCTCCAGTGAGTCCTTCCTTCTCATTAGGTGTCCAAAGTATTTGAGTTTCATCTTCAGTATTTGACCTTCTAAAGAGGAGTCAGGGTTGATCTCCTCTAGGTCAGATAACTGTTTTCTAAGTGTTGTCTGAAAGGAACAAAAATCTTAAAAAGCAGGCATTGTGTATTGCTTTATAAATGAGATGTTAAATGTTAACATTGGGTAGAATGTATATTTAGAGTAAAAACATTTTTTGCTTTACTGCATAAAAAGCATTTATAGTTGACATCTTACCAAAAGACAATTATACCACGATAAAGATCCCTCTGTTTCTATGTTTTGCCATTAGAAGTCCTACTTGGAGATCTATCAGTTCACAGAAATGTGAACTGATCAATTTCTATTTTTCCTTCTTAACAAATGCACTTTAATTGTAACTCCTCATTTTTTAATTATATAACTTCTAGTTATATATGCAGGTTAATTTTTTTAAATACAGAGCAGAGATTTTTATATTTTTATTTCTTTTGATCTTTTTCTTTTTGTTCACTGTCATTGCATATGATTTAAAGAAAGGTGTGTGTGGGGTGGGGGGAGAATATGTCCAGATCAGGTTTCCATCTGAAACCAGTGAGATTTTACCTACCTGTGAGTAACCATACATATTGATCTTAATGAATTCCAGCCTGGCTACCCACCTTAGGATATTAAAGAGAGTCAGCCTGTTCACTGCTTGAATGGGAAACATTTAAGGAATGCCAAGACTGTCAGCTAGGCTGGGAAATCAGAATATTTCCCAGCAGAAGGGAATATTAAACTACTTCCATATTATTGCCATGTATCCATGAAGTCATTAGAATACTCTAAGGTGATGCTTCCTTACAGCAGTGGACCCCACCCTTTCCACCTCGGGGGGGGGGGGGGGGCGGGGGCAGTGGTGTGTGAGTGGCAGGTGCATGAATGCATGCACAGCTCCATTGGTGTGAGTGGATGGTGTTCACGCTCACGGCCATTCCTTATGCTTGCGTGCGAAGCTCCACTCGTGCAAGTGGATTGTGCCTGAGCAGAGGGCACTGGTGCTGGCGCATGAAGCTCCACTTTCCCATCGCTCGAATGAAACAGGCTGTCGCCTCGTAGGGGGCTGCAGCCTGAGAGTTGGGGACTCCTGAATTAACCAATTGTTCACCACAGTGAATCACTGAAGAGAATTCTGGTACCAATGAGTTGGCATTCTAGTCAGAGGTGGTATTCAGCCAGTTCTCTCCAGTTCGGGCAAACCAGTAGCAGAGGCTGCGGGAGGCTCGGCTTACCCACCACAATGTAATGCGTGAGCACTGTGCATACACAGAAGGCCGTGCGCACACGTGGTGCAACCACTCACATTTACGAACTGGTAGGGAAGGTAAAGTTAGTGAATCCCACTGCTGATTTTAGTGGTAACAAATACATATAACTCCCTCTGTTCGTCCCCTGCTGATAATATTATACTCTATGCAAAGATCTATGATTCAGATGACCAGTCTCAAGAGTTACTTTAAACTGTAGACAAGTTTGACAATCTTTGAATTCAGCAAGGCTCAAAGATTTAGTTTGGACATGTCTAATACATTATTTTATGAATATTTGTCGCTGCTCCTATTTATGCCTCATAAATTACCCTGCAGAATGTTTATATATGGTTTAAACATAAGAAACGAGCTTCTTATGTGCTTTTCCTAAACAGAATCCTCTTGTGATCACTTACTACATTGTGCCTGTAATTATTTTCTAACTTGTTTAAATCCACTGTCTAACTATAGGATGGGCACATTCATCATGCATCTCCTAATTTTAAAAAATTCTATCTGCAAAGGGAGAGTCAAGCATAATTGTTTTCCTGGCTGAAATACTGAACATTAAAAGGGCAGTTACAGCTATAACTGTATCTGTAGCTGGCTCAAAGTAACAGACATTGAAAAGTAAGTTGCCCTTAACTCTCATATAATAACTGAGAAAATTAGGACAGTCTAAAAAAAAAGCTTGCCAAACACTGAACTAAATAATAATAAGGGTTTCCCCATCCTTGGAGAAGAGAAGCTTTTAGACCATTTCAGAAATCTGGAGATGTGAGAAAGTGTTTGAAATTCAGCTGGAAGACCCATGTAGCCAGTTTAAGTCAGCTAGGTTTCCCTCCATTCACCCATTGTGTTTTTACTCACAATTATTATAGTAGCAAATAGTACTGGAAAAAGGTAAGAGTCGTGCATACTTACTGTTTGACAAAGACACTAAGGACTGTGCAGTGTATATAAAAGTGGGCAAATTGCACATACAGTCAGAATAAATTATTTTAAGGCAGTTTATTCTGAAAGGCATGGGAGAGAATGATATAAAATCTGTTAAGTGGCAACTTTCCCAGATTCACAGATTTGGCACAATCTATCCAATGTCCAGCATTCTCAGTCTTGATTTGTAATCAATCGCTTTCTTTTAGCTGGATTCTTACTCATGGTTTCATGTTTAAATTTTGAAAAATATAGAACCTCAGCTTTGGTCCAAAATTAGCAACAGGAACCTGAATATATAACAGTCAATTTCAACTCTTCCAAATTTATGATATGGATCAAACCTATTTTGGGTCTTATAAACATTATCCTCTTTGAAATGTACCTACCTACCACTCTGAGGCAGTGTTTTTCAAAGAAGCTCATCCAATAGAATTAACATTTTCAGGGCTCCCCTCCATTTGGCCTTTGAAGTCCTTCTAAAGTCCTCACATTGCCAGATCTGATGTGATGGTGACTCCAATGGGACGTTTATGCTAACTTCGGGGAAAGGCATTCTTCCTGATTTCACTTGATAACCTCACTTAGTTTGCTCTATGGTTGAGGTGCAAAGGTTGGCTCACACCTTGTTCTTTTTGAGCCTTAAGAAACTATTGATCTCCAGTCATTTTGAAGACAATATTAATATCGATCTCTTGCAAGACAAACTGTTTGCACTTTCCTTGGAGCTCAAAATACTAGGTAATACAAAGAGACACAACTCTTCCCTGCATACAAGATGGCCACAATCACAAATCCAGTTTCTTTGTGACTCAGTGGTTGAGCAGATTGTTTCGTGAAAATATCTTTAAAAGACATAGCAGGTTCATCCAAGTTTGGATGATGAATATTTTCGGAATTAATGTTAGCACAGACTTTTCATCTAAAAGGTTATTACTTTACTGGAATTTCAGCAGGGCCCCTTTGTGATCTGGTGAGGGGGGGGAATCAAACTTTGAAGAAAAAGAACAATGAAAAGAGATAAAAGCATGATTACTCTGTAAGGGTCTGTCTCAGTATCTACACACATTTCAACAAGGGAATATCATCAAATTCCTGATTAACCACAACTGATATTCTTCATAAGCTCTTTAATTTCTTCCAGGCACAGCAGGCCTAAGTTCATTCCTGGTTCAATTTAAACATCATGCAGCTTAGAAAAGAGCCTGACTCAGCAGTGCCCATGAATAAGATAAACAAATATGCTTGAGGAGGGCCCTGCGAAGACCCTTTGAGCCTCTCAAGCAACGGTTCAGATCTGTTTCGGTTGATGAAATTATCCCAGCCCATGCCTGCAATTACTGCTTTCAGTTATACTGTATCACCCTCACATCAGAAAAGTAGAGGTCAAGCTGAGTGGAAAATATAACATGCCAGGTACTCCTACGGAGCAAATCATTTATTCTTTCACAAAGCAGTCAAGGCAAATTCTGATGGGAACTTTCTGCTGAGTTAAGAGCTCCTTCAGGTCCCTGGATGCATAATCCTAGGAATGCAAGCCAGGATAAAATTAGCAACAGTGTAAAATATATATGGCATGAAGGGATGTGTTGGGCTGCAAATTATTTTCCTTCTGGCAGGGTGGAAGACAGGGTTATCCTCCATTTCCTTGGCAACCTTCTTATCTCATTACTCTTCTCTCAGTGCTACAAAACGTAATTATCATTGCAGGGGAGACTGAAAGGAAGGGAAACTAATTGTAGAACAACATTCCAATGCCATCCAGTTGCATATGTTAACGAAGAATTAGGCATGTTAGCTTCTAGCTGAAATTAGATACTAAATTTTAGGCTTAAATATATATTTTCCATTTGTGTTGAGACTCCAAGTCCCTACATTGCAAATTTGAATGATCTCCCTAGCTAGTAATTCTGTGGTTTAAAGTCCCAGCATGTCAAAATGGTGCCTGACTAGGGAACATTAATATACAATACAATACAATAGCAGAGTTGGAAGGGACCTTGGAAGTCTTCTAGTCCAATCCCCTGCCTAGGCAGGAAACCCTATACCATTTGAGACAAATGGCTACCCAACATCTTCTTCAAACTTCCAGTGTTGGGGCATTCACAACTTCTGGAGGCAAGCTGTTCCATTGATTAATTGTTCTAACTGTCAGGAAATTTCTCCTCAGTTCTAAGTTGCTTCTCTCCTTGATTAGTTTCCACCCATTGCTTCTTGTTCTGCCCTCAGGTGCCTTGGAGAATAGTTCGACTCCCTCTTCTTTGTGGCAACCCCTGAGATATTGGAACACTGCTATCATGCCTCCCCTAGTCCTTCTTTCTATTAAACTAGACATGCCCAGTTCCTGCAACCGTTCTTCATATGTTTTAGTCTCCAGTCCGCTAATCATTTTTGTTGCTCTTCTCTGCACTCTTTCTAGAGTCTTCACATCTTTTCTTCATCGTGGCGACCAAAACTGAATGCCGAACCATCATAGTCAATTTAGTAGATAGAATGTCTTCTCAAACAGACTTTGTTCCTAGACAGTTTCTTCTAGATGCTATAGGGCACTGCACACCACAACAATTAGACACAAGGGCAGTTTTTCCCCAAATGCCATCACTCTGCTAAACAACTAATTCCCACAACACTGTCAAATAATCTACTAAGACTGTATTACTATTTTTCTTCTCTTCCTAGTATCTATCTCTTCCTACTTATGACTATAACCATGTTGCTTGTATCTTTCAACTTATATTGTTTTATGTGTTTCCTAGTACGATTTGATAGCTTGCTAGTAACCTTTACAATCACTAAGTGTTGAATCTTTTTATTGTTAATCAATGTATTTTAGTCTCCTTATGTACACTGAGAGCATATGCACCAAAGACAAATTCCTTGTGTGTCCAATCAAACTTGGCCAATAAAGAATTCTATTCTATTCTATTCTATTCTATTCTATTCTATTCTATTCAAGTTAAGGCATATAGCTTTAGAATTATTTTTTAACCACTAACTTAATGGTTAAGAATTATTCATAATATACAATTACCATATACCTAGATTCCAAAGCAACTTCAGTCCAATCTAATTTTGTTAAGAAAGCTGTTCTCCAATTCCTGTTGTGTGTCCACTGAGCTTAGCTTTATCTTAATGAAAGCCCATATGAACATTTGCCATCTGAAATACTGGATAAAATCCATTTTCTGGGATGGGTCCTTGGTTCATATCATCCTTATTAATACTTTTGCTTCATTGTGTAGGGAGAAAAGGAGTTGCCTATCCTTTTTAATTGATGAATAATCTTTAATTGAGTAATACTCTTTTAATTAATGAACTAATTAATAATTTAATAAATTACACCAGTCCTTCATACCCTTAGCCCCAAAAAAGGCTTTACAGAGATCAGATAAAGTGTCTTTGATTTGGGTCAGCAAAGAAACAGACCTAAAGTCTTAAACCATTATAGTAGTGGCCTATTCTGAGTCTCTTTATTTGAGACTTTTCTGCACCTAAATATTTCTGCAACATTCTGTGTAAAAAAAGCTTGAATGAGGTTTAATATCTTACTCCCCAGGATGTTAGAAGGAAGGTACAGTAATATTTCTTTTGTACAACTTATATATCTGTCCTCAAATGAAGTACAGAAACAGTTGATCATAAGCTGCTGTTCACCATTCTGAGTAGCTAAGCATTAACACCACTCCCATACACACACACACACATACACGATTGGGCCAGTTTGTACAGAGGGTTGTGGGTTTTCTACTAATGCTTCCATTGCTATCTGCATGACATTACATTACATTCTGCATTCCGTGTACATCTGAAAATATTACACTTTGTTTCCAAATCTGATTAATATATGTAATTAATTTAAGCAGCTTCAAATTTAGTTTAAAATGATGCTACTTTCTGTTATGCTTCAACATGGAATGCATACAGATAACAATCTCCCTGCAACCAAACTGACAGAGGAAATAGTCCTATCTGAGTTGGAAAACAATCTGTTTCAGAAGGTTGGGTGATCTGAATAACTCCTTTGAGTGTAGGACACATGTTAGTAATGTTAGTAGAGACATTTATTCTTTATGATTTGATACTGTCTTGCTGCATTGGACTTGCAGTTCAAAAGGATCCCTTCTCTGTGATAAACCTACTTTATCGAGAACTGTGACCTTGGAGCTCTGCCTACAAGCCTTCTAGTTCCAGTATTAATCCCAACGAAGCTAAAACAACGCCAGTGAATGGGAGTTCACTATCTCCACAGGTAATTTATTCAAATGTCAGACATTTCTCAGGATCAGGATGTTTCTCCTAACACTGATATGAAATCTGACTTTCCCTAAGCACGAATCCTGCATTCTGGAAAAATATCGAACAATTCTCTAGTCCTGTCTTTTCCAAATTAAACATGTTCCTTCAGTTTGTTTTCATAGTGGCAGATAAAGGAGAGGAGACAGCACACTCTTATGGACAATTGGAATGGTCCAGATGAGAACTGGCAGTTTAGAATTGTAGTCTAAGAGATAAAAGCTTATTACACATACATATTTTGTTAATTTTTGGAGAAACTATCCTTTAAATGAACCTGCCTCGCATCATTCACTAAGACATGACACGGTTTTGTTTAGCTTGGTATATTATATGAACTTTGTCACTTTGGTTTATCCAATAATCCATGGTGCAGCAAACTCGTGCTTTAAAGTAGTATACAAATCAACCTTTGAACTATGGTGCTGGAGAAGACTCCTGCAAGTCCCCTGGACTGCAAGGTGATCAAACCTGTCAATCCTAGAAGAGATCAACTCTGATTGCTCTTTAGAAGGCCAGATCCTGAAGATGAAACTTAAATACCACCTAATGAGAAGGAAGGACTCACTGGAGAAGAGCCTAATTCTGGGAAAGATTGAGAGCAAAAGTAGAAAGGGACAACAGAGAATGAGATGGCTGGATAGAGTCACTGAAGCAGTCGTCATGAGCTTAAATGGACTCCAGAAGATGGTAGAGGACAGGAAGGCCTGGAGGAACGTTGTCCATGGGGTCATGATGGGTTGGACACAACTTTGCAACAACAACAATAACAACAAATCAGGTAACAGTATGTCTAATAGGAAGAGAAATGGTATTTTATATTTTTCCTTATTTCAGGTATTCAGTCTTCCTGTAAGGCTGCAGTTCTTTGTCTTTTACTCAATATATAAGCTCCATTTCAAGTTCAGAGTATTTTGTGGCCTGATTTCTAATTGGCTGACCTCATTCCCTCCATCCGTCTCTCCTTGTTCCTTTAGTTAAATGGACAAGAGAAAGAACACAACCAGCCTGGTCGAAAGACAAAGATAAGATAAAAGGCAGCAAAAGCTTCTGAGATGATCGTAAGTGTAATGAATTACTTATTAATCCTGAAGAGTTTCCCTTGTATTTCTATTCATTTCTTTTTTAGCCACTTCAGGCTAGGCACTCCCTCCTTTATGTGTTCTTTTATGACATTATCTTAGAAAAAACACAAAATACTTTTGTCTAAAATAAAAAAGGTATTTTGTGTATAACGTGTCCTACATTCGTGTTTTTCAAAACCTGGCAAATTTAAGATATGCGGGTTTCAATTTCCAGAATTCCTCAGCGAGCATTCTGGCTTGGGAATTCTGGGAGTTAAAAGTTTACACATCTTAAATTTGTCAAGCTTTGAAAAATTCTGTCCTCCATGAGGAGAATCATTAAACCCCATGACTGAATTTAATCAGGGGTATTTGCTGTGATGTAAAAATGTGATCAGCATGTCACCCGGTTTTATTGCAATGCATGTAAGACAGGGTTGATGCTGCTGATGTATCAGTCTCATGGTTGCAACACCCTCTTGATTTCTCACTTTGGCTGTTCCTAGGGTGGGGAGAGGCTTTTCAGCTTTCCCCATTACTGCTTTCATTTAAACCAACAATGTATCGCATGTAGCAGCCTGTGTTTAGTTTAAACAAACAAAAATAGTTCTTTGTCCTGCAAATTGTTGAACAATATCATGTCAGTGACTATCTTGAGAGATTCTTGTCTGATTTTTTTTCCCCAAATAAGTTTCAAATGACAATAGAGTTATTTCTTCTAGATGCCAAATGACTAAACTGTAGCTCACCTTGATAATAAATGCTGTTTCATAGTCAGAAATATATTATTCAGGCTTTTTTAAATATATAATTGTCCAAAAGTCCTCACCATATTTATTGTCTGTCTGTCTGTCTTTCATCTACTATCTAATATAATTAGGATTTTTTTAAAAAAAGTGAATACATCATGCTACTAAGCCTCACTAAAATCCAACTTCTGCTTAATATAAAGTTATCTTTTAATTTTCATTAGTTCAAGAGGAAATTAATGTATCTGTTTCATTTGTATATGCTGTTTCTGATCATCAGACATACTAAGCCAAAAAGTGATTAATGAGATGGACATGCCATCTACTTAGCCTCTCACCATGTTCAACCTTAGCCCAACTTTTGTGGTGTCATCTGAAGCAGATACAACCACCCTTTGAGATTCATTCCAATTGTGTTTTATGATCAACGCATCTATATTGCAAAGTTTGATCTGAATGTACACCAAGTGGCTGTTTCAGGTTTCAGTGCAAAACAATGTTTGATTAAACACAATAAAATGTCCAGTGTGTTATCCAGACACAGCTAATGAGAAGTCCCTTTGATTCCAGAAAGACTTCTTTGTATTATATGTACAGAGAATTACATACCTAGACTCAGTATCTACTATTTTGCCTCTTCAGGTTTTTGGACCATCATGAGATGTTGGGCAGCATATAAATTCATCACCACCACCACCACCATCACCACCACCACCACCATTGTCGTTGTCATCATCATCCAATAAAACATGTTTCTTTCTTTTTTTAAATAAATATTGCATCCATAATTCTATTCTAAACTGCTATTAGGTAGTTAATGCTCATCCAGCATGGATGAACCTTTAACCCTGATTAGAAATAAATTATGAAAGGACTGAGGTAAAATTGTGTGCGCAGTACATTCTGCCTTGCATTGGAGGAAGGGTGGTGATATTTATCCTTTTTTGATATTATTTTCTCTCTGCTCCTCAGCATGGGAATCAAAGATGCTTCAGAGAGCTAGAGGACTTTCCAGAAACACATAATAGGTGGTACTGGAGAAGGAGAAATGAATTAATACAGTCACATCTGCATTATCCTGTTTCATTTTTCTACAACAAAAGAAGCAATTGGTTTGTATAACGGTAAAGGTTCCCCTCGCACATATGTGCTAGTCATTCTCAACTCTAGGGGGCGGTGTTTCAAGCCGAAGACCCAGTGCTGTCCGAAGACATCTCTGTGGTTATGTGACCGGAATGACTAAACACCGAATGCACATGGAACACTGTTACCTTCCCACCAAAGGTGATTCCTATTTTTCTACTTGCATTTTTACATGGTTTCAAACTGCTAGGTTGGCAGAAGCTGGGACAAGTAACGGGAGCTCACTCAATTACGCGGCTCTAGGGATTTGAACCACTTTCAAATCACCACCACGCGTTTCAAGGTGCTGATTACCATCTTTAAAGCGCTCCATGGCACGGGACCTAGTTACTTGCGGGATCGCATCCTCCCACATACATCCCTGCGGCCAATACGCTCACACAGGGAGGGACTTCTCCTGGTGCCGTCCACTAGGCAATGCCAGCGGGCGACACCGAGGAGTAGGGCCTTCTCTGTGATGGGCCCAACCCTCTGGAATGACCTCCCCCCCGACATTAGAACCACTTCTGACCTCCGCTCCTTCCGGCAAAAACTGAAGACCCACCTGTTCCGATTAGCAGGCCTGGCATAATTCAACTGTCCCTCCTGGCAAATGTATTATATCTGGTTATTTTAGGGGCTTTTTAATTTACTGTATTTGTTTTTAGGGGTTTGAATTTATTTTATATCTGCTTTGTACAGTTCTTTTAACTACATTTTAACCTCCTCCATGTCAATTGTCAACTGTACATATTTAATTTTATTTTATTGTATCCTGTTATATTTTGTATGAACTGTACACCGCCCCGAGTCCCTTGCGGGAGAGGGGGCGGTCTAGAAGCATTAATTATTATTATTATTATTATTATTATTATTATTATTATTATTATTATTATTATTATTATTATTATTAAACTGCCGACCTTCTGATTGACAAGCTCAGCATCTTAGCCACTGAGCCACCACGTCCCCTTGTATAAAGGTAGATTATAGCAAACCAGATTTTACTTATTTATTTACATAAATTTATTAGTTGCCCAACTCCAATAGACTTTAAATAGGGAAAAAAACATACAAACAACCAAAAAATTAAGTCAGGTAGACAGCCCAGACTAAAATGATCTAATAAACAAGATCAACAAAACAAAACAGCAGCTTTAGACAAACAATAAACATCAGCTCCAGGCCTGGGACCAAAACCATGTTTTCAATGCTTTTTGGAACCCTAGTAGATGTATTTAACTGCATTTATTTATTGGTATGCCACCATTATTATTTTACAAATAACTCAAGGTGGAGAGCATATCTGACACACTCAGAAACTCTGATTTTCTCCACAATAACAGCCCTGTGGGGTGGTTGGGCTGAGAGAGTGACTCACCCAAAGTCACCCAACTGGCTTTCATGACCAAGGTGGGACTTGAACTAATGGTATCCCACTTTCTAGCCTGGTGCCTTAACCATTAGACCAAACTGGCTTTCTAGACGAAACTGGCTCTCCCATTTTATAGAGGATAAATATTTGTTTTTAGAAGTGACAGATGCATTTTTTAAAAATATAGTTTGTCTTTGCCTGCTTCTTAGGGCTGAGAGATAGTGACTAGCCAAAAGTACCAGCTGGCTTTGTACCTGAATTAGAGAAGACTTCCTGGTCTTTTGGTTGACTGTTCTTAATCACACTAAATGCTTTCTATTTTTCTCTCTCCTCCATTCCTTCCCTCACACATCCCTGGTGGGATCCTCCCGGTTTAACAACTGGCTCGAGCTGTGTGCATGTGCGCTGTTTGAAGAAATCTTCACTTCCTGGTTTCTTTGGAGGAGTAACACAGCTGATTTGCGTGGCAATCTGCTCTTTCCGTGCAAATCATGTGAGAAGATAAAGGTAAGAAAATAGCGGGAAAGTGGACCCATCTGATCGTCGGGGCAAACCAGTTTGCTCGCAGCTGATCGTCAGAGCTACCGGTTCACCTGAACGGGTAGAATCCCACCCCTGCATATATACAGTACATACCTGCATATATTTACCTTATATTGCTAGCTGTTTCAAAGTTGCTGACTGCCACACTCCTCAAGTTTGGAATCTCTCTAGGAGGGAGATGGGTGGTCCAGAAATGTGTAAAATAAAATATAAAATAAATTTTAAAAGGCTGGCACAAACTTAGCGTGTTTCTCAGAAACCCGAATAATATAGGCTGGGATTAAACCTTTATTGTAAGAGGTATAGGAGTCATTACAAACAGCTGATATAGTCATTGAGTGGTATGAATTATGACTTAATCTCTCCATTCAAATCCAGTGCACTTTTCCCTACATTTTTGTTTGTGTAACAGTCTTCCTGCCTTATGTTTCTCACACTCAATTATTAATAACAGTTGCACATTTGCATTCTTTGCATTTCTGTTGGTAGAAACTTTTGCCAATGACAATCTCCTGAACTCTCTGTTGATATTCTACAAGAAATACGTAGTGATATTTTTATAAAGATAAAATGTGATACTCATTCCTTGCATGTTTAGTGTGAAAAAAATAAGTTATGCTATAACAATACCATTCTAGCTTGAACTCTGTTGGGCACGATCCAGTGGTCTCAGATAAACATTTCCTATTTCCTCTAAGGCAGGGGTCACCAAACTTTTGGACCTCAAGAACCACTAAATTCATAATTTTAAATCCCATGGACCAGTAATATGATCTGGCTAATGACCTGCTGGGTGGGCGTTGCAAGGTGATCATGTGATTGGGTGGGCATGGCCAACTCCATGTCACTTAGATCGAGGAGCGCCCTGCCAGCCTCTACTCGCCACTCCTTGCCTGCCCGCCTAGACTCCTTAGGGCCCCAGCAGGAAGCAGCTGCTGGAGCTAAATAGCCACCATGAGAAAGAGTTGGCAAAACAGCTGGCTCAGTTCAAATGGGATCTGATCGAGAAGGAGGATCAGCAGAGGCACTTCACTGAAGACTATGAGCTTAGGCTTTCCAAGCAGAGGGAAGACCTGCAGGAGTGCAAGGCCAAGTGCCAGTGCCTGGAGACTCAGCAGGCTGAGATGGTCAGCCAGTTCCAGCCCATGATGCTGTCCTACTGGAACAAGGCCCTCCAACTCTTTGCCACCAGCAGCACTTCCCTCCCGCCTTTGCCCAAAGCCCCGCACCAGGAGGCTGAAGCAGACCGCAAGTCGGCATTTCTGCCCCACTCTGGCCCGCAGAAAAAGATCCCCAAGTCTCTGCAACAATACAAACATTCATTGCATGTGATTTAGTACAATATAAAAAATGCAAATAATTTTTATGACCTTTTCTTAGTTACTAGCAAAGTGAAAATATCCCAAATAGTTAATATTATTGCTGAAAACATTAATCAGTCAGTGATTGATTGAGCTGTGGATTACATATCAAGCATATTAATTGAATGAATCATCTCAGGGAAGCTGGACTCTGCTGCTCTTCTTGTTGGATGAGACTTTAAGACTGATCAGAGACAAAATGTGTGAACTCTCCAGCAGAGTATTAGCACTCAGAGCTCTCAGTAAACAGGAAATCAGATTAGGACTAGTCATTACATATCATTCTAAACACCATGCTTAAGAAATTAACCAATTTTCCAGTAGCAAACGGGTGGGGTATCATGTTTTCACTTATTACATTTAATATCTTGTGCTCTATTTTAGGGCATTTTTCAAAGATATCATTAACCCCAAGCAAGGAAGCAAACAAGAGCAACATTTTCTTTCCTTCTTCTTATCAGAACTCTCCTCTCCCCGACCCGTTCATGAAATGTTTCAAGGATGCTAAACATTCTTTTTTTAAATGGCTGCTCATCTACAGGATTTAGTGTTGAACCAATTAGGAATCACACAGACATAAAAGCATAGTAAAGTTTATTAATGTAAGTCATACAGTTGTACCTCATTGGGCTATTGTTTTTCTCCACTTTGGGGGGAAAATGCCAATATTAATAAAAATATTAGAAGGGTTTTTTCACTCTTCATATATATCTGACTTTTCTGTCTTTGTGCCATTTCATATTCAGAGTCATTAATTTGCTATAGTATTGTTTCTGATTTAAATTATTGGGTAGAATGGTCTCTAAAGTTCTCAAACAATTAATTGGCAGCAATCAAATCTACTAAATAGGGTTCTTTGGAAAAAAATAGGAAGAGCAGAATCTTCCTATTGGTGAATTTGATGCAGGAAAAATGACCGCTTTACCCAGGTTTAATTCCCCCCCCCCCCCGATTCCAATTTTCTCCTATATTAATAAATTACAATTTGGCAGATTTTATAAACACATTTATAAATAAGGAATGCCTTAAATTGGTTGATTTTGAATGGTATTGCTTTTGGATTAATAGAGGAAGGCTAACAATTCTGAATTTGGAACTGTATGTTGTAGTATTCCTAGCAACTTATTCATATATTTAGAAACAATACTAATATTCCTGGATTTATATATAAGCTTTAGGTACTGCTGTTCTAAATTAAGCAGTTTCATTTATGAAAATTAAAAATAGTTATTATGGTAACATTGCTGGGTTTTTTTATGATGCTGCATTATAATTTTGGCCTTATAATGGCTTCAACCATTTCCAATACTAAAAATAAATAAATCCAATATCTAATTTTTTTAACAAAAATAAATACAATTTAAAGTTGGAAGAATAGAACATGTTTAGAATAAATGATTTATTGGAATGAAGAAAATCTAATCTCAAGATCTGATAAGATTTTTAAATCAGCAACAATAAATATTACAATTAAAGGTGACATACTTTCAAAATACGAGTCTGGTGAATTCTAGAAAGAAATATTAGATTATTAATCCAAAATGATTAGCAATCTGTTAAATATTGCAGAGCTGCTATTTTATTGTCACTATTTTATAAACAAAGTACTTAAAACATAAAGGTTGAATCAGAATTTTCCTTGTAGTGTAAAGAGTGGGAAAATTCCATTGAAAAATTTCCTTGTAGTTTTCTACAAATATCAATGTATATATAAACTTATTATCAAGAGTGTGGACAATAGCTCGTTCAGAGGCATATATTCAAAGGCTGAAGAAGGACAATTCTATATTTACCTCTTAACCTTTAATATTTTTCTACCTCCCAAAAAATCCACCAGATTTGAGTTTAAATATTAGTCCAAGAGTTTATGTAGTCCAGTTCAGTAATCTGATATCATATATGAAGTCTGAGTTCCTGGTTTGTGATTTGTAACATTACACAGATTAATAGCATTATTTAAATTTAAGAAAGGTTTAACAAAGTCTCCATTAGAAAGAACCATAATGCATTTTCTCCTTTGTTTTGTGAATTCATCATGTAATTGCAATTTCCCGACCCCCAGCTTCTCTTTTTGCCTAATCAATTCTTGCAATTAATGTTGGCCTAAAATTTGATCTGCTGCTAAATCCTGCTGAAATCATATATAAATCATATACAATTGAAGTACTTTGAGTAGAGCCGGTTTGGCATAGCAGTTCTGTCATTAGGATAGAAATAAGGAGATTGACTTCTAGTCCCATTTTAGGCACAAAGCCAACTGAATGATCTTGGGTCATTCACTCTCTCTCAGCCTTAGAATCCAGGCAAGGGCAAACCACTCCTGAAAAATTGCCAAGAAAAGATCATGGTCACATGAGGCTACTAACTCATATTAATGATGGTTGCAGTGTTCAGGGATCATATGATTCCGTGTTGTGACCTTCTGACAAGCAAAGTCAACGGAGAAGCCAAATTAACTTATCAGTGTTACTAATTTAATAACTGCAGTGTTTCACTTAACAACGGTGGCAACAAAAGTCATGAAATGGGGCAAAATTCACTTAACAAATGTCTCATTTAGCAGCATAAATTTTGGGGTCAATTATGGTTTTAAATTGAGGACTGCTTGTGTGATCCATCCCAAGCCCCAATCATTTTTGTATGTGCATTGGTATTTCATTCATTATAAAATGACAGGATTTGGTTGTACTTCTGCCATAACCATCTTGTCATAACCATCAACCATTTTGATCCCCACTGCTCAATATCAGTTATCATTACAGGTACATATTTAAACATGGAGATATAGTAAATATATTTTAGAGCATTTATCTAAGTTCGGAAAAAATTGACTAGCTTTTATGTTTAAAAAATTATTTAGGGGTACCACTACAAAGACTGAAAATATTTTAGTACTATAATTCCAAACAAACATTTTAAAAAAACTGCGTTTGTTTTCTCTTACTCAGAGCTAGAACACAGTAGCCCTTTGACAGTGGCCATACATCCGCTATAGGAAGAAGCAGGAATGTTACATAAATTAGGCTGTAACCAATCCCAAACAGATTTTGTTCACATGCTCTCTGTTTCTTCCCCTCCCCTCTGATCCCCATTCAAAAATCTATAGTAATCTAATAAAAGTGATTAAAATAAAATATAACAAAATAATCCAATAAAAGTAAGATTCACAGCATATACAAATAGCTTCTCCTCATGAGGTGATATTTCCTTCCAAAACAGGTGAGTTTCTCAGACTAATTGGGAGTGAACATGCTGGTACAGAATGTTTAACTGTGCTTTTAGTCATGTTTTATATTATTTATATTATGTATGTAAATCTCCCAGTTAGGTGAAATGGGTGGTATAGATATTTAATAATTAAATGCATCCCCAGTGTGAAGACTGCCAACAGCAAATAAAACAAACATATATTTACTAATTCTTCTTCAGAAAATAGAAAATACTTTAGAAAATAAAGAAGCACCAGGATTCATCTCTGCTCTGAAAGTTTATGCTTTCTAGATGCCATGTCAATAAAATTTAATTAGCATTAAAATGGCAGCTTTATTAATTAATGGAACAACATGAGTCATTGTTGGTTGCTTTCCTACCATTTAACCTTAAAATGTATGTGTTGTGCATTTAAAAATTTTATTACATATATTTTAAAATATACAACTCTCAATAATTCTATGTGTTGTACATAAAAAATATCTATTATGTACACACTATTCTGCTATATATTTTTTCTTCTATTTTGACTTAAATTACTATAACATGAACCTTCTGTTTGTGAACCAAATGCCTCTCCATTAAAACCTAACTGAAGTTGTTGCTTTAATAATAAAGTAATTGTAAGGGCTGTTTTGTTTTGTATACTTTTAGGAGAAAACAATCTTGTCAAGGCTACAACATAATATAGTTTATCCTGAGTCCTCGTTAATAGTATTACTTACGTAGAGGCGTGACAAAATATTTTCTCATTCCTGAACTCAAGGATGGCAAAAGTAAAAGTGATTATAGGCTTTGAAGGATGTGAATCCTGCTCCTAGGGTTGATAGCATCTTTAAAAGGTTCACTTGTAATTAATCATATTCTTCATTCAATATGTAAGATGGGTTCATAAAATAATAGCTAAGCAAATAATGGACTACCAAGTTGTATGAATAGAGCCACAGTGAGGCTGCTAATTCTTTTAGTTGTCCATGTATTAAGTTCCAGTATCAATCTCTAGGGATTACATTTATATAATAAAAATTAGGGTGAGAACCTTTAGTTTTGGAATTATTTGGATAATCATCATGAATATGGAGTTGACCTCCTTACATTTTATAAAATGATAGAAATTCACCAATATTGATCAAAACCATTGTGAATATCATTTTACTTCCCTTTTGCTTAGCCTGGATTTCTTCTTAGCAAAATGTTCAAATTATTATTGATGGTGGCGTAAATTTGTAAATGTTAGATCTACCTCTCCACACATGGGCCTCTCACAAAGATGAGTTCACAACTTTGGGGAGTTTTCCATGTGTATCAATGTATGCCAATTGACTCTCCTCCCAGGGCCACTCAGGGATCTACCTCATGTGGAGGGGCCAAGGTCCTTTCCTCATGTCAGCAAGTGAGATCCCAATAATGAACTAAGCCTGTTCTCAAATGTCTTTTAAAATGGTAATACTTGTCTATGTAGTAGAATATTTTTATGTGTTTATCCTGGAAAGATGCCTTACCTACAGTTTGAAGGGATACAACTCATCTGTAGGTTTAACAGTTCAGAAAGAGCAGTTTGTTCAGATTATTTTTAAAAAAAACTTCAAATATCAAATATTTTACTTCAACTTCAATATCTTTGAAGAGCTGATTTTCGATAAAGGCAGGATGGATAGCCTTTTATCCTATAGTTTATGGGCTGCAGCATCAATCCCCTGACATCCATATCTATACACTCTTCAATGAATGTCCAAAACTTAATGTCTAGGTGTGTGTGATTGGCTGTCAAATAATAGATTATTTTACTTTTCAAACTCTAAAGATCTCATACAAATGCCTTTTACTTTTCTTTTACTTCTTTATTTAAATGTTTATAACCACTTGCAAGCATCTCCAAAGTGGTCCACAATATTAAAAATAGATTTTGAGTATGAGAAATAAAACTCACAAGAGAATGTAGTACCATCAGGGTAAATGTTTTCAACATGAATTGTAACAAACAAGATTTAAGCCAACATTTAGAACAGGAACCACAATATTTTAGCAATGCAACTATTTTTGTAATGTCCCCTATAGAATTATAACTATACACTTAGAATTTGACTTTTTCATTTTAATCCATTACTAAGCATGATATATTTCAGTAGTAGCTATCTGTGAACAAGCCATTTATCATGGGTGTTTATTTTGCACTAGTGATAGCTGCAGGATTTTGGCATAGCTTCAAGGTTTCTGTCCAACTATATACAGTAGAATGACTTAAGTGTAAATCTGACAAATACCAGTGTCTGATTTGAAAAGATATATATCAACAGCCACCATTTGTACACTGAGGCCAATACACATTTATGTTTAAGCAAAGTAGGAAGTAATTGTGCAGTTGGTTTCTGCAGTTTGCCTTGTAGTTATCTAAGCTTTAGAAATATTAAATCTGACAAGTATTTTCATGCTAGGCATGCATGCAAAGTAATCTGCCATTAGGGTGAGGGAATATTTATATTTGCTACAAGTATACAAAATATTGTTTATGAGCTTATTGTTTATGAGCTTTCCACTTATCCCCCTTTTCTTCTGTAGTAGGACCATTTTACAGTAGCAATAAATGTTGTAACACCTTAAACAGTACCCGGTGTAATGCAACATACATTATTAGCTGCTTTTACTCCCTTTCGTTAAATGAAATGCTGTCCTTTCTAATAATTTACAAAATGGCAGTCACATTCAACTGTTGAAACATAAAAGATTTGGAAGCCTGGAAACACATCCAACACATCCTCTTGACTACAAGCTGAGGAAGCAGGTCCTGTAATTGGCAGGAGAAGAAAGGGAAAGCTTATTTCTGCAGTATTTGAGTGTTACAGTGGGAGACTACTCTCTTGGGTCATGGAATGGCATTCTGTATACAGTATAATTGAGGTTGTTGGTCCTTGATTGAGCCCATTCTGGGGTCTAAGGTAGGAAGCAGTGAAGCCAGCATTCCTTAGCATTTGGCTGAGCAGGGACTTATAGTCAGTTCAAAGACACCGGATAGCATTCTCTCAGAGGCAGTTGCTATCAGTACTAGAACTATATTTAACTTTGTTAATATGCTTTCTTCCAGTCCTTGATATGCAGAAAACCATATCACTATAAATTGCACTGACCTGGTTTTCAAGGTCTCTCTTACCTCAGTGATGAGGTAAGGAACTGGTGCTGTTTTGACATCGGGAATAAAAGGACAAGGGTTGGTAGATTTCACTACCTGCAATTCTCCTCCCACCAAGTATCACATGCAGGCAAGAAAACATCCAGCAATTGTTGCTGTAATAGTGGTTTGGGGAGGGTTTCAGTGCTAGTTCCTGGAATGGAAGCTTTAGCCACTTTTCAAACTGTCCATATAGTTCACAGGTGCAGAGATTCTCTGCACAGATCACATCTACTGTTTGCGTTATTTTTGAACGTTCTTGGAAAAGTACTCCATCTTTATCCTAAAACAGCTGGTACTTCAGTTGAGTTGGGGAAGGGCGCCCGGTAAAAATGCTTTTGTTTTCTTGGTTGTCTGTGATGTTGTCAGGAGTTTTCGTCAACATTAATGTTCAAAGGCATCAATACGTGTTTTTAATCCTAATTCTTTAAAATTCAACTTTTGCTTCCAGAGAGTGTTATATGGAAAAATCATTGCCTGAACCATCCTGATCTTTATAGTCCACATGTTGGACTCATCCAAGCATCTGAATATTTCTTGACTGTCAGGTCCTTTAATTGATTGTTCATCCTAAAAGGCAGAAGATATCTAGCTCTTCAGTATCTTCATTGTCAGTTCTAAGACTGGTTGTCGTAGCAGCTTCATTATTGTGGTGGTCTTTATATTTAATTCTGGTCCCATTCCCCCCCCCCTGCCCGCCCCATTATGCTCCTTGATTTTCATTACTAGAGTTTGCCATCGCTTGCGCTTTCACCATCAAGGGTATATCAGGGTAGTGGAAATTATTGGCATCCCCCCCCCCTCCAGTTTTAAAATCATACTCATCTTTTTCCAACCTAGCTTCCTTCCATACAGGTACTCTTTGATTTACAACCATTTGCTTGCTACCATTCAAAGTTATAACAGCCTCCCCTCCAAAAGATACTTTTTATCATTAGTACATTACCATTAATATACTCATCAGAAGTAACTATTGGTAATTTTATGTTCCATTTTCCCCATTTCTCTTCTATAGCTATCTACACAACCGATCTGAATCTCCTACCACTTAGTTTCATTGGATTACTTTAGATTCCAGATTTTTAAGTGAAAAAAAACTTTAATCAAATGTATCTTAGGGATATGCTTCCTATAGGCTAAAGGACAAGCAAGAAGACAAGCAGCTTTTCTGTCTGTAGAGATTCTCAATCATCCGGATCATGGTTGTCTCAAAGGTGCTTTTTTCAAGAGGCAACTGGACTTTCTGTTTTTTCTTTGAAGACGTTTCACTTCTCATCCAAGAAACTTCTGGATGAGAAGCTAAATGTCTTCAAAGAAAAGCCAGGAAGTCCAGATGCCTCTTGAAAAAAGCACCTTTGGGGAAAAGCAAGAAGATATTCCCAAGAAAAGGTGATTTTCCAAAATCTTGTTTTGATTCAAAAAGGTTGAGCTTTGTTTGTTGATTGGAGGCTTAGGTTTTTGACAGTCTGTGAAACAACAGAAGCTGTAAGGAATGTTGTAAATCCAGAGGAAAGCTATATTCCGACTCCGCTTATGAATTAAGTAATGTGACAACAATGTAAGGGATGAACATTTTGTTCATCCAGAAAGTGATCCTTTCTCTCTTTCCTTCTTTTCAAACTCACAGGCTGCTAAGTCAATTTCTTTTGCCAAGCTCTTTATAGTATGACAGCTTATTCAAGTTAATTTCTTCCAAATGTCCTTAAAACCCTTTGAATGAAAACGGCTTTACTTTTTGAATAAATATTTGACCTTTTACGCACAAAACTCCCCTCCTTTTTAAAATGTTCACGAACTCACTCATATTTGAATGTGTATATAAAAATGCTACAGTTTGGATTAGAGAACCGGGAGTTGCTATTATGGCTGCGGTGGCAGAAATATTTCACTTTAGCTGATTTGTTAGATAAACAGAGTGACTGGAAACTCACATTGTGCAATTAGGCAACTGTTCCACAGCCTTTGTTTTGTCACCATATGCTTCTAAACCAGTAGCCTTATTTACTAACTTTAATCCTGTAAAATTCAATCTTTACTTTTTTATCTGAATGCAACCAAATTTATGTTACTATTTTATTTTTATTACATTGTTATTTCATTGTTTACCAGTGAGGTAGACGTATATACCATAAAACAAATTAGGTTAATAAAAGCCTGGAATCTGAGAGTGACTTTTAAACGGGTCAGTCATTGTGGCTCTACTTTAGGAAAAATAATGATTTAATTTTTCATAGATTCTCCTACTAAAAATGAAATGTTTTAATTATGCAGGATGGTTTAATTGTAGTCATTTAGTAAGCAATAACAGCTGAAGTTAAAGATGCAGTTTGTCTACAGGTTCTTAGTAGTGAGTAGTAGTAGCCCTCACAAGTACAATTTACTGAAGGCATATGCTCAGAAATACCCATTTATTTAGTGGTGCTCATTCTCTCGCAAGTGTATTTAAGACAGCAGCTTTACCCTTTAAAGGGACACGGTGGCTCAGTGGCTAAGATGCTGAGCTTGTCAAGCAAAAAGGTTGGAAGTTTGGTGGTTCAAATCCCTAATGCCACGTAATGAAGTGAGCTCCCATTACTTGTCCCAGCTTCTGCCTGTCAGGGAAAATTTCACCCTGAGCTAATGAGGTCTGGAATCGACAGCTTTCCCAAACAGCATATCTTCAATAAGCGAAAGTGAAGTCCAATAACAAGTTCTAATTAAAACAAACTTTTAATGTAAGAAAATAAGAAATGAGAAAATAAACAAATCTATCTAATTGTTACATTTTGGCAAGAGCAAATTATCGTCCACCCTCTTTGGCAGACGAACAAAGATCAAAAATAAAGAAGTCTCTGGAATGTGTGTTGAGCAGGCGCAATACATCACTTGCTGATAAAGCCTATGACCTGCCTATGACCTGCGCAGTAACTTTTCAGCTCAGCTAGCAAACCAATTAACGCAGTGACACTGCCAACCTAGCAGTTCAAAAGCAGGTATAAATACAAGAAGAAAAATAGGGACCACCTTTACCTTGCCTGTTGCTCGTTCCAGCTCCTGTGGAACCAGCTGTTCAAAAGCGTGGAACTGTGAGTAGATAAATGTGTACCACTTTGGCAGGCAGCTTAATGGACACATGAAAGGAACCCTCAACTGGGCATTCCCCAGGCAACTGTGATGTCGACTGGTTAATCTTTTCAACCTGGATGCGCTCTGGTGCTCCCCAGACAACTGTAGTGATTTACCCACAGCACATAAGCTGCAGCTTGCATAGCTCACAATTCCCATTTTTGTTTTTCTCCCCATCACTGCCTGTCTGCAGGAATAGGTGAAGATTTATTCCCTAACTGTCTTGAGTTAGAACTACCAGCAAGTGAAATATTAGGATTTGAAAAAAAAAATATTTTATTGCTCAGGAGGTATTTGCATTCTATCCAGGGGTGGGTTTCAAAATTTCTTAGCAAGGGGTTCTCTGCATAGTTGCTGGGTGGGTGTGGCCATCGTGGGCATAGTCTAGTTGGCCTCCTGCACCAGGACAGGGGGGGGGGAGTACATTTTTGCCTTCCCAGGCTCTGGAGGCTTTCCTCGAGCCTCTGGGAAGGCAAAAATGGCCTCCCCACACCCCAGCCCATTTCCGGCCTTCCCAAACATCTGATAGGCCCATTTTTCACCCTCCCCAAGCTTCCGCGTGAGCCCCTGCATTTACCTGCATCCAAAACGGGCTGCGTGGGGACTCCTGGGAGGGATGGGGCAGACAGGGCCAGCCAGGAGTGGGATTTGGAGGTTCTCTGAACTGCACAGAATCTTAGCTAAAGGTTCTCGCTAACCCCTGCAAACCCCCGGCAGCCCAACCCTGATTCTATCTAACATCTGCTTTCATTTCCCTAATAGAGTTTACATATTATTATATTGTAGACCGCCTTCTTCAACCTTGGTAAACTTAAGCACACTGGTTGGGGAATTCTAGGAGTTGAACTCCACATTTCTTAAAAGTTTCCAAGGTTGAGAAACACTGCAACAGATTATCACTAGACAAAGTCATGTTTTATAAGGCTTTTCTTATACAATATCAAGCAGTACTAATAAAATTAGTACTAAGAGTTATGCTTTTGTAATCAGATGAAGTTATTATTGACAAAATGGATGTATTTCAGCATTCAGAAATGGCAGTCAAGCAGTTTTGAGGATTAAAAGCAATTTATTTTCAGGCACTTAATGAGTTAAAAGTCTTACTCCACATTGTAGATGGAAAAAAAGAGGAAAGTATCTTCCTGGAGGAAATGCAGTTTTCTTTCTATATACAGTAAAACTAGTGCAATTTGGTGTATTCTCGGATAATAATCAGCAGCAATGAGGAATAATAGTCTCTGTTAAAATACATTATAGTCTGAAGTATTTTTTACAAACATGATGCTAAATCATTCATTTTAAACTATATGCATGAACAGAAAGGATTCCATAGGAAATCTTGGACTTCTTCCTCTCTAATTCTTCAAAAAGGAATAAACCAGAATTTAATTTATTCTGCAGTAAATTCCTGGTTTGTTTAAATAAACTTTAATCAACATGACAAACATGAATGTTCAGTTGTTTCTGCCTTGTTTACAAAGGACATTGAATTGAATCCTTATATAATGATGCAGCAGGAATCTGCTGAAGCAAATTGAATTTTGGCTTATTTCTCTTCCTAGGCATATGGGGAAAAGAAGGCAGACTTTCACCAGCACAGAACAGTGGAGCAAATACTTTCTTCCATTTTTGGAAAGGAGACAGTGAATAAATTTAGGGTGGGTTCTAGGCATGAGGCAGACCCTCTGCAAGCAAAAAGTGGGTGTTTTATTAGCTACATCTTTCTCATTGGCCAGAGGTTTCTCACCTCTGATTTAAAATGTCTTCTATTTGCATGTAAGGGACATGTAAATGTAGAAGCAATATCATTTGCTTTAAGCATAAGACAGAAGCTTCTGCTTCTCTTTGGTACTAATCCCCAGCAAAAGCAGTTTTGCAATAGAGAAAGAATACAGGTAGTCCTCAACTTACAACCTCTACTGAGCCCCAAAATTTGATTTGTTAAGTGAGACATTTGTTAAGTAAATTTTGCTCCATTTATGACCTTTCTTGCCCCAGTTAAGTGAATCAATGTAGTTGTTAAGTTAGTAATACAGTTCTTAAGTGAATCTGGCTTCCCCATTGACTTTGCTTGACAGAAGGTTCCAAAAGGTGATCACATGACTGCGGGACCCTGCAACAGTCATAAATATGAATCAATGGCCACAGGTCTGAATTTTGATCGCGGGATGCTGCAATGGTGGCGTGAAAAATGGTCAAAGGTCACTTTTTTCAGTGCCGTTGTAACTTCAAACGGTCACTAAATGAACTGCTATAAGTTGAGCACTTCCTGTATTGGGAAGGGAAATGGATTACTTTTTTTTGTCCAAAGAGCCTCAGTCATTCCAGGCTTCATGCTGCATCTACTTCTATAGTGCTGGGTGCAGCTTAAAGAATTTTGATTATCAGTCCCCCAAATGGCATGAGGAAAATATTTTCCAATAAAGAAATTCATTTTAATTTTTCTTACACTAAATATTATTTAGAGCAGTGCAGTTCATTTAATTTTGGTGTTCCTTAAATTTACTTAGCAGCGTGTGGTTCTGTGTCTTTCTTCTCAGATCTCAAATACTCAGTTGATAGTTCTGTCCAAAAAAGGGCAAAAACTTCTACCAGGAGACAGACTGAGCCTATGGCACATTTCTTTAAAGTTGGAAGCCGCACAATAAATTGTTGTTTACTTCCATTGACTGTAAAATGAAAGAATGCTTGTTATCCTTTGGAATATCTAGAAGAGTCAAACAAAATAGCTCAAGGCACGAAATCCAAACTGATTTGACAGAAAGCAGTGCTGATGAGAGGCATGAGATTATGAGCATTGTATTCATTTGAAACCTTAACTTGACCGGCTCTCACTTCTGCTTACGTAGCAATGCCAAAGTTACACATTTCCATCATAATTTTTATAACATTTCCATGGCTAAATGAAAAAAAAAGCAGCATTGTGGCTATGAAATGGAAGAAATATATCAAAAGGCATCATTTTGTAATTTTGCATTCCTAGTTGACATTAACCTCAACATTTTGCCTATTGGTTCAAATATATCTTAAGAGTGGTTACTCCCCCCCCCTCCATCAGCATGCATACATCCCTCTTTCATTCCCCACATCTACTACAGTAAACAATTAGTGCGTAAGCAACAGCATGTTCTGCAAAAGATTTCATTGCATGAGTTGTATGAAAGAGCTCAGGTTTTTTTTTTTTTTTGGTTGTCCTGGCTTTGGTTTTTCAATATAGAATTCTTTAGAGATGAACTTATTCATCCTGCTTCAATCTAGCACAATATTCTTCCAAGATAAGTTTTAAGTGTCTTTCAGATTTGTTCTTGGTTCTTGGTTCAGGAAGTATAGAAACTGCATTATTTTTCCCTCAAGACTCTGGAAAATAGAAGGAAAAACAAAGCATTAAAGATTTTATTTTTCATTGCATAAATAATTGAATCTCTTGGTTTTCTAAAAAAAAATGACATTGTGTTATGAGTTAATATGATTGTGTTACGATTAATCAAAACAAACATTTAACCGTTCCAGCTATTAATTTTTACATATTTATTTGGCATATTCATATACCGCTTATTTTTAAAATTTCAGAGTGGCTTATAATAAAAATGATACATATGTATTACATTTTGTTTGATTAGGAAAATATATTATTATTATTATTTCATACAATTCTGCAATAAGGTCGCAAACACTGAACAAATATCAAATGCAAAGGATAATTGTAAATGTATGGATAGAATCATTTTATTACAAATGCTTCAGGAAATATGATAAGATTGATTTAATTATTCATTCTTTATTCCATTCATCAAATTTGTATGGTTGCCCACCTGCCAAAAAAGAACTCTGGTGCTATATAGCATTTAAGTATGTGTGTGCGCGCGTGTATATGTGTGTGTGTCTGTGTGTGTGTGTAGGAATGTACGTACGTATATATATATGGTCATTATTAAAAGTATAAAAAGCACATGAACAAAGAAAGGATGACATTAATTGTAGTAAGCAAGCCTTTGTAACATCTTCTTGGTCCCCTGGGATCCTCAGGCCTAATGGCACAGCCAGCTTTAGACACTTGTGAAATGTTAAGAGTGATGGATGTGTGTGATTTATACATGTATGTATGTATGTAATAAAGTTTCACATAATCTATCACATAGTTATTTTTCACCATATATTTCTGTACAACTTGTAACATAAGTCTATTGCTATAGCTCTCTGAAGAGAAGGAATGAAGAATGGTTGCAATACTTTCATAGTACTCTTCAAATACATGGGAGAATATCACACAAAAGAAGGTCAACATTTGTTTTCTATCATTCCAAAGAATGAGACCCAGAAACATGGATTGAAGTTGCAGGAAGGCAATTTCTGATTGAATTGTTAGAAAGATATTCAGCAGAAAGAGCTGTTTGAATGTAAAACCTGTCATCTGGAGAGTAGCGGACTCTCCTTCACTGAATGTAATTATGCAGATGTTGGATGGCCATTTGTCAAGAAGAGTTCAGTTTAGATTCAAGCATGGACTCTCCAGTCTGTGATCTTACATAGCTCTTTCTAATGATATGATTCTATGATCAACACATTGTTGCAACAGAAAAGTTCTGTTCCATTTGTTTGTTTACAATGTGTATGTGTTTGTTGGCCTTCCCTGAAGGAGGAAGTTATGGTAGGATTGATATTGCTAACTACCTACCCCTCCTAACAAGAGCACCTGACAGTTTAATTCTGCTTCACCTCCTTAATGTTTTTGTTCATCACGAAGCACTAAGAATGCAGCTAAGAATGTCTAAAGCTGCATTTGAAGGTATCCATTGGAATATCTTGAGTCTTGTTATGTCTTAGTTATCACAGACCCGTCTTGAAGGCAGATACATAACATGGCAAAAACAATGATGCCTGTCACAAGCATTCTAACAAACAGTAGCCATAGCAGAAAGAGCTGTCACTTTTGCTGGACTGTGGGAGGAATATTTAGCATCTGGAACTTGCTTAATATTGGAACAGGTGGAGAGCCAATGCTCCCTCTCCGCATACCTCCTAATATATCAGAAGTGGACTTCCCTCCCCATAGTTCTGCATCTCATATTATCTGGCTCATCAGGAAGATGTGGGACCTGCCAGATTTAGTTGTACATCCTGCTCCGGAGCATAAATATGGAATATATCTTTGGGTAAATCAGACAGACTCATAAATAAATAAGTTAGTTTTGCTTTATAACCTTATATGTATAATCATTTTTGTTTTTGTTTGTAATAAGACAAACCACTAAGTAAAAATAATTAGCAAGTATTAACTCCTTTGCAAACAAATACTTCACGGGTGCAATCCAAAGTTGTTAAATATGGGTGTCTTAACCCCACAGTATTTGTTTCCAGAGAGTAAGTCATCTGTGTACCAAGTTTGGTTGAAATTGCTTGAGGCATTCCAAAGTTATGTTACAACACACACACAGAGCCGTGTGTATGTATGAGTGCATGTGTGTGTGTGTGTGTGCGTGTGTGTGTGTGTATATATATGTATGTATGTATGTATGTATGTATGTATGTATGTATGTATGTATGTGTATATATATGATAGATAGATAGATTAAATTTAAGAGAAAAGCATATATTTATTGCTAAAATAGTCTGTAATTATCTGGAAAATACAGCTTATTTTTATTTTGCCCTTTTCTTATTTTATCAAGGAGCTTTGAAGCAAAGTCTAAATACAGAACAGTCTCGAAAAAGGGACTTGTAGCATTTCTCTAAGCCACTCACCTGATGCTGTGTTTTAGTTTGAACCTTCAAAACAACCCTTTTACTTGTTCTGTATCAGGGTCCAGGTCAATATCATAGAAGCAAGGCCTTGTGGGCAATCCAGGCATGGTGGTCATCTAAGGGATCAAAGAACCAGGAGTTACACTTCAACAATTCTAATCTGGAAACCTCTCTACACATAGGTAGGATGAAGTAGAAGACCACAATGTTCTTCATGGCCCATAGATAGAACTAACCCAGCTCTACTCCAGTTCCTTTTGCTAAACCAAATTCTGTGAACAATTGCAAAGAATTTCTGGGAAGGGAAATAAAAGGCTATAATATCCCAAACCTTATGGGACTAAGCTTATAAAAAGAGTTCGGTGTTCTAAAAGATATAAAGCAAAGGAATGCATATGGAATGTAAATTGTTAACTACAGTGGATTCAAAGCAGAAACTTTATAAATACCATGCTTTATGTATGTGCAGTTTGCATCTGACAGAAATCTGTTATGACCAGCTTATTTCTTTTTATTTTTAGGACCCATTTAGTAGTACAAACATTTCCAAAATTATGGTTGTTATCGATTATATAAATAATTTGACATGAATCATATTGCTGCAATATACTGAATAATTAATTGAAAATAATTTTAGCCTGGATATTACAAAGGTTGGGCAGATATTTTTGTAGCCAACAAAGATGGAACGCAAGCGAAGTATCTGATTTCATACTTTTGGGGGGTATAAATTCTAAATATGTTTCTAAATAGGCAATCCTCAATTAACAATGTAACCAATTTTGTTGTATTTATTTTGTACAATGACAATAAAGCAGGGGTGAAATTCAGCAGGAGAACCAGCAGCAGAAATTTTGAGTAGTTCGGAAAACCCGCAAATACCATCTCTGGTTGGCCCCAGAGTAGGGTGGGAATGGAGATTTTGCAGTATCCTTCCCCTGCCACACCAACCAAGCCATGCCCACCGGTAGTAAAAAAAACCTGCATTTCACCACTGCAATAAAGGCTATACTAATTGGTAACAACAACATTAGGTGACCATTGGAAGTGACAACAGGATTGAACGAATGGTATTTATGACTGCTCCCCAAAGTTATGGCCTTTGTAGCGCCCCATGGTCATGGTATCAAAATTTGGGTACTTGAGAACCAGGCCAGGCTGCAGCATATGCTTCAATTCCCCCCATCTGCCTGTCTCCTCACCCCATCTCTGCCTTTTGGCCACCCTACACTCTGTGACAAGGCAGTGGTGTCTTATCTGCTGAAGGGAGCTTGCCTGGCCTAACTAGGGAAGAAGGGAAGTAGGATGGAGCCAGCAGATTGAACAGGGCAGGAGACACATGAGGTCCTCACCTAATGACACTGTCCTTGCCTAGTGTCTATTGGAACTACCGTTGCTAAGTAGTACATGACGTTTTGCCTAACAGCATCTTCACTTAGCAATGGAAATAGGGTAGTTAGGCGAAGACTACTATATATAATATTCTACAGACTGAGGAGAGTGTTTGAACTAGTTCCACCAATCTACAGGACAAATGTCCCTCTTTCCAAAGAGAGAAAGAAAGATACGGTAAATGTTTATTATAAACTCTAAGAAAAAAGATCACCATAATAAAATAATACATAAAACCCAAGGATTTGTGAAAGAAAAAATTAGATTCCCAGTTCTTTTCTCTCTCTAAGTTATCTTTCCCTGTATTCTTGTATTTCCATGAATGCAGTAAACTGCTATTGACTAACAATTAAGGGAAGCTTCATCAACTTCCAGTTTTCTCTCCTCAGAATTTTCCTTCTGATTCTTAATGAAGAAAGAACACTTTACTTGCATGCTATTCTGAATATATTGCTTTATGTAAAGCTAAATACATACACAAATTATACAGAGCCTATGCAGCTTACATCTTAATGGTTCTTAAAAGAATTAGCTATAAGCAGCTAATTAGAAGACAGAAATGCCCAGCATCCATCTTGATGTAATTAAAATAAGCTGATTATATCCTATGACAAAACAAATGCCATGACAAAAGTTCATTGCAAATGTTCTTGGATCCTGGCAGGCTGAACTGACAACAAATATGAAAACAAACATTCCAACAATAGGTAGGAACAAGTGGGGTGCTTGAATCGATGGTATTGTTACAAAACAGAACCAGTTATAAGGTACTTTCTCTCCAAATCAAGCCTACCCAAAATGTGACACAAGTAGACCACAGAGTAATATTGCAATAATTAAATGAGCCAAGATACATTTTGCCAAGAAAATAACAATGCAGATCTCATTCTAATTAAATACAGTTGCAAGAAATGCATAATTAGTTCTCCTCTGATTCTTAAAAAATGTTTATTGTCATAATGAATTGCAATGCTAGGAAAAAGGCACAAATCCTTTCCCATGTATGACATTCTCTGAATTTGAATTCCGCTTCCAAGTGTTACGAAGTCTCTAGTGAAAATATCAGTTTGGGATACCCAATTGTGGTAAAGCACTTTGTGGAAATTCACATAAACATAACAGAGAAGTGAGAGTTGAAGCAATCTCTGGAGGAAAAGATTGTAGGAAGGGCTAATAGAGCTAATATTTAGAAATATTTATGTCTTCCTGACAGGAAGACAAAAATCACAACAAAACATATTTAGTGACTCTCATTATCTGAGAAAATTATGAAAACAGAGTAAGGCTCGTGTCATTATTCATTACAATTTCCCAAACTGGAAACAGCTCATCCAATTGACATTCTTTCTATACACACACACACACACACAACTTCCTAAATTGCCTTATTCAGCAACTTGTAGATATAATTCTTTATTGGCCAAGTGTGCTTGGAATCACAAGAAATTTGTCTCTGCTGCATAAGCTCTCAGTGTTCATACAAACAACAAAGTGATAGGTCATAGGTCATAAGATCATAATCATAAGATACAACAAAAAATGATACATCATAATATACCAATAGGAGAAGGTAGTAGAAAGATGAGAGGTGAGAAAGATGAGAAGGATGAAAAGATGGCAAGGATAATAGCAATAGAGCCATTTACATGGGTAAATATCTTTAAGCATAAGACAGTGCTGTAGGAGTTAAGTGTTCGGCAGATTGATTGCATGGGAGAAGAAACTATCTTTGTGTCTTGTTGTTTGGGCAGGCAAAGCCCTATAGCAGTGTCTTGAAGTTGAAGAAGTTATCTCGGATGTGAAGTGTCTGTAGATATTTTCTCAGTCCTCGTTCTGGTTCGTGAAATATACAGGTCCTCAATGGAAGGCAGGTTAATTGTTTTTTCTGCAGTCCTAACTATCTGTAGAATTCTGTACCTGTCCTGTTTCGTTCCTGTTCCAAACTAGATAACTAATAGAGGTACAAATTACAGACTCAATAATTCTTCTGTAGAACTGTATCAGCAGATCCTTGGGCAATCTGAACTTTCTAAGTCTCCCTGAGTTCATTGCTGTGCCTTTTTATTGTTGGTTCTAATGTTAGATGTTCATTTCAAGTCCTGGGAGATTATAGAAACCTAAAGGACTCTACTGAGATACTGTGTAGTATATAATGTTGTAAGAGGTGGTAGAATAGGAGGGCTTCTCTTAAAATATACTATAATTTTTACAGTTTTAAGAGTGTTCAGCTCCAGACTCTCCCAGCTGCACCACAGGGCCAGTTGTTCTACCTCCCATCTGTATGCAGACACACCGTCATCTCAAATGAGACCAATGATTGTTGTGTCATCTGCAAACTTCAGTTCAGATATAGGACATCACCCTTCTGAAAAATGTAAAGGCAATGAAAGCATTTTAAAAGCAGATATTCAACAACTGGGGGGAGGGCTTATTTTAGAGGTCAGCTGATTTTTTATCTGTTCTGGATAGAGAAATGCTCTCCAAAAAGGAGGTGGTACACAATATGCAGGTCTTTCTGGACTCACAATTCCTGATAGATCAAGAGGTAGTCTTTGATTAGAAGAATATTTGCTCAGCCTTGACTGGTCTATCAGTTATGGCCATTCTATAACAAAGAGGCATTGGTTGACTTTTGTAATTTACTCTACCTGGATCTGCTGCTGAAGGCCACTCATAAACCACAGATGACATTGAATGTGGTGGCCCATCTACTAAAGATAATGTCTCAATGCACCCACATAACATTTGCTTGTCTTGTGTCTAAAATAAATATGTTTAAATCTGCAGAAACCAAATAACCTAACAGACCAGAACTGATGTCACAGTTACTCATAAACAATTTGCAACTTATTTCTTTTTAAATTAACACAGAAAAGCAGAAGGCAACTGGATTTTGTTTTTTCTTTGAAGACATTTCACTTCTCATCAAGAAGCTTCTTCAGCTCTTATAGGATAGTGGGGAATGGAAGGATTTATATTCCTTGCAGACAGTCGGTCATTTGTATCCTAAACTATTCAACTTTTAGGCTGAAAACAACCAGCTACCGTGTTTCCCCGAAAATACAACATGTCCTGTTAATAAGCCCAGGCCTGGTTTTTGAGGTGGGTGTAAATATACGGACTCCCCCGAAAATAAGCCCTAGTGAAAGGGTGCCGTGGCAAGTACAGGAAGCCCTTCCCTTCCCTGGTCACCTTCTCAGCTCCTTAATCGGATCAGTTTAGCTGATCCGGCTGCCATTCAAAAAACAGCTGATTTGCGGGTGCTGCTCAGGCCGTGGCCTCCGGCAAGTGTGGTTACTTCTGCCATCGATTATGGCCACAAAAGCAGCAGGAGGCCAAGTACTGCACCCCACGCGCCTTGCACCGGCCTTCCAAAGGGTACTGTAGCAGCAGTTATCCACAATTTTTAAATCATTATTTCGTCCCGACCCACGTGGCCCAGTGAACCACGTGGATCTGGACAAAATAAGGGTAAAAAAATTGTGCATAGCTGCTGCTACAATACCCTTCAGAAGGCCGGCTTGAGTCTCCTGCTGCAAAAGTGGCTGCGCCCGAGACTGCTTTTGGTAGAGGAGGCAAAGGAGAAGCAATCAGCTTCATCTTGCCCTTGCCCTCAGCCCCCCGTTCGGCTGAGCTGAAGCAGAGAAGTGGCCCGCAGAGTTTCAGGAGCAAAGTTGAGGCTGACAGGAGTCAGGTCAGGGGGGAATGTCCAGTGTGGCCCCAGCGCTCTTCTTTCCTTGGAAACAGAATCTTGGGAGTGGGAAACAGCATTCCCAGGAAGGCTGGGTATGTCGGTATGTGTATAAAAAACACAAAGCGAGGGATTAAGGAGCTTTGTGAAGCGTTACGCCTACATGCAAAGTTTGGCAAGAGAGGGAGAAGACATACTTCCCTCTCTTGGCAGTGTTTTGCTTGAAAAGATTTGAGAATCATCCAGAGAGAAGAATGAGCCCTGCGAGGAGATGCTGCCGACACTGCTGCCTGCAGAGACACAGACAGAGTGAAGTTCAGCCCACAAGACTATCTGAAGGTGGAGGGGGGGAGATTTCCTGCACATCGGCAGCGGCATCTTCTCGCAAAGCTTCTTCCAACATCCCCAGTTGTATGGATTTCCATGCCTTCCTTTACAGGATGTTGCTTTGCACCTGGGACATCGGGAGAAGCCCTGTGAGGAGATGCCGCTGCCAAAGTGCAGGAAATCGCCCCCCCCTGTAGATCATCCTTTCAAAACGTAGTTTCACCAGGATGAAGAGGTGGCTGGAGGTGGAGTTTGCATTGGGTTGGGCTTTCTTTGCAAGGCGGATGATCTGGGGAGCAAGAGATTTAGGAAGCCTGGGCTGGCGTGGGTCTGTTTCTCCAGTGAAGCATCTGATTCATCCCTAGGGGTGAACGTTTCACCCTTTGTCATCTCTCTGCCCTGGCTTGGAAGCTGCAGAGGAAGCCTGCCATGCCCGGTGAGGGGTGGGGGAGAAGTGACAGCAAGAGGAGCCACGTCTTGCTCCACACATCTTGCTTCTCCCCCACCCCACCTGCCACCTGTCTCACTAAAGAGACAGTGGGGAAGGGAAGCATCCTGGATTCTGTTAACATTGGGGCGGGGTGGGAGGAGTGGGGCTGTGAGACATGCATCCTACCTGAGACTTGCAGCTCTGTCGTTTTCCTCACTGTTTTGTCCAGGGAACTTGAACTCGTGAGGTTTTTTTTTTTACAGGGTGCTTCCCTGGACAAAACAGCGAGAACTTAACTTAACTTTATTGGATTTCTAGACCGCCCCTCTCTCAAAAGAGACTCGGGGCGGTGTACAGTCATATTAAAATGGTTAGACAGTAAATATACATGTTTTAAGTATACAATAAATAAATTAAACATAGGACTGGAGGAGGTAGTAGAAATTCCCTGTACAATTTAGTTAAGTTAAATTAAAAATTTTAGAAAATTTAAAAAGTTAAAAACATTAACCTTAAAAGCTATCCCAAATAAAATATCCGCCAGGAGGAAGAGTAGAACTATAAGTGGGCCAGGCTGGCTACTTGGAACAGGTGAGTCTTAAGTTTTTGTCGGAAGGAGCAGAAGTCGGTAGTAGTTCTAATATCAGGGTCATTCCAGAGGGTTGGGCCCATCACAGAGAAGGCTCTACTCCTAGGTGCCGCCCGTTGGCATTGCTTGGTGGACGGCACCCGGAGGAGTCCCTCCCTGTGTGAGCGAATTGGTCGCAGGGATGTATGTGGCAGAATGCGATCCCGCAGGTAACTAGGTCCTGTGCTATGGAGCACTTTGAAGATGGTAATCAGCACCTTGAAACGCACCCGAAAAACCACAGGCAGCCAGTGCAGCTCGTGCAGGAAAGGTGTTATGTGGGAGTACCTAGTACTCCCCATGATGGCCCGCGCGGCCGCATTCTGAACTAGCTGTAGTCTTCGGGTACATCTCAAGGGGAGCCCCATGTAGAGAGCATTGCAGTAGTCCAGACGAGACGTCACCAGCGCATGAGTGACTGTGCATAAGGCATCCCGGTCCAATAGGGGGCGCAATTGGCGCACCAGGCGAACCTGGTGGAACGCCCCCCTTGCCACGGCTGCCCCATGGTCATCCATCGACAGCCGGGCATCTAGGAGGATGCCCAAATTGCGCGCCCGTTCCACAGGGGGTAGTTGTTCGCCCCCTATGGCCAGTGATGGAATCAACTGGTTGAACCGAGGCGCCGGTAGCCACAGCCACTCAGTCTTGGAGGGGTTAAGCTTGAGTCTGTTGTCCCCCATCCAGACCCGGACGGCTTCCAAACACCGGGACATCATTTCGACAGCCTCGTTGGGGTGGTTTGGGGTGGAAATGTACAGCTGAGTGTCATCAGCGTACAGATGGTATCCAACCCCAAAACCATGGATGATCTCATCCAGCGGCTTCACATATGCGTTGAACAGAAGGGGCGAGAGGACCGACCCCTGTGGCACCCCACAAGTGAGTGACCTCAGGGTCGACCTCTGCCCCCCTGCCAACACACATTGCGTCCGGTCGGAGAGGTAGGAGCCGAACCACCGCAAAACAGTGCCCCCAACTCCCATCCCCTCCAGCCGGCGCAGTAGGATACCATGGTCGATGGTATCAAAAGCCGCTGAGAGGTCTAATAGGACCAGGATAGAGGAACAACCCCTATCCCTGGCCCTCCAGAGATCATCAACCAACGCGACCAAGGCCGTCTCCGTGCTGTGACCGGGTCGGAAACCGGACTGGCGCGGGACTAGATAATCGGTTTCTTCCAGGTGTCGCGGAAACTGCTGTGCCACCACATTCTCTACAACCTTCGCTAAAAAGGGAAGGTTGGAGAGAGGACGATAATTAGCTAGTTCCGTCGGGTCCAGGGAAGGCCTCTTGAGTAAGGGCCTCACCACCGCCTCTTTCAAGGCGGCCGGTAGAGACCCTCACCCAATGAGGCGTTCACTAGGCCCAGGAGCCAGCCTCGTGTCGCTTCCCAGGAAGCCAGTACCAGCCAGAAGGGGCACGGGTCCAATAAACATGTAGTGGGTCGCAGCCGTCCACGCAACCTGTCCAAATCCTCGGGGGCAACAGAATCAAACTCCTCCCAGAATGGTCTCTCAAGACTCACTGTTGACGACTCCTCTGGTCCACTGAAGGGGGCCCATCCACTCCAGATCTGAGCGATTTTATCCTGCAGATATTCTCCAAACTCCTCTGCTCTGCCCTGTAAAGGCGCTTCCCGCGGCCTCTGTGATAAGAGGGAGCGGGTTACCCGAAACAGGGCAGCAGGGCGGTTATCGGCGGATGCAATAAGAGCGGCGCAATGTCTACGTTTGGCCGCTCTTAATGCCACAAGGTAAGTCCGTAAATAGGCTCTTACCTGTGTTCGATCAGATTCGGAGCGCGAGGACCTCCACCTGCTCTCTAGGCGTCTCCTATGGCGTTTCATCACCCTCAGGTCCTCGGTGAACCAAGGAGCCAGGGTGGTTCGTTGCCGTAGGAGAGGCCGCAAAGGCGCAACCCAGTCCAGAAACACGACGGAGCTGCAAGTTTTGGTTAGGACGCGTGTCTCGCATCCCCAACTCCTCCCACCCCACCCCACCCCACCCCATGGAGCGAGGCGTGGCTTCTCTTGTCGTCTCTTCTCCCCCCCTCGCCAGGCATGGCAGGCTTCCTCTGCAGCTTCCAAGCTGGGGCAGAGAGGAGGCAAAACGCTCACCCCTGGGGATGAATCAGACGCTTCACTGGAGAAACTGCCCCACCCCAACCCAGGCTTCCTAACTCTCTCACTCCCCAGATTGTCCCCCTCGCAAAGAAAGCCCAACCTGACACAGGGCAGTGACAGGACACGTCAGAGCAGTGCTGGCCAGCCGCTCGGCCGGTGCAAAGAACAGGGAGGGGAGGCGATGGGGGCGACAGGACATGCAATCCCATGCTTGCTGCCTCTTGCATCCCCAAAATAATAAGACACCCCCCCCCCCCAATAATAAGACCAAGGCCATATTTCGTGGGTCAAAATAAAATAAGACCCTGTCTTATTTTCGGGGAAACACGGTATCTGCAAGGAATATAAATCCTTCCATTTCCCCACTATCCTGTCAGAACAGAAGAAGCTTCTTGGATGAGAAATGAAACATCTTCAAAGAAAAAACAAGCAAGTCCAGTTGTCTCCTGAAAAAGCACCTTTGGGACAACCATGACCAGGATGACTGAAAATCTCTACAGACAGAAAAGCAGAATTACCCAGATACCAATGCTTGTGAAATATGCCCAGGTTATCCCATTGAACAATATCTCCAACGAGGAAAGGCTTTTTTGAGGACTGGGAAAGACTGTACAAGGATGTAATACTTCTTTTATTGGATATTTTATTCGTATTTGGCCTTAGGGCTGCAATAGATTTGATGTGATTTGATGCCTGGGGCAAGATGGAGTTAGCTTGGAGATCAACTAACATTCTAAATTTTGTAATAAGAACAAATTTGGGCAGCAATAGTCTTTTAAAAAATAAACGTAATAATTACATTTTGTTTCAAGGGCATAATTCCTGTATATCCAAACATTCAGTATCTCCAAAATGGTTTAGGAACAGACTAAATCAAATTTAGAGATGAATGGATTAATGAAAATATATTGATTTATTATATATTTACATAAATATGAGAATTAAAATGTAATTACAATGCTAAATGTTTATGTTTTTAAAAGATATTAATCTATTGACAATTTGATTTTTTAAAATTAAAAGTAATGCTAATGTTAAACACGCATATGCATCATTTTCCTATTAATGCCCATAATTAGAAAAATACATTCATTTTACTTCCTCTTTATGTGCTGTTACTTGCTTATAGCATCATGTGAATGATAAGGCTGCACATGGACAATTAAGACTGGCTCCCATTCAAATTAGGCAATCTTTCTTGAATACAAACAAGGACATTTTATTCTCTCGGAGAAGAAAATGTATCTGTTCTTCAAACAATATAATCAACAATTGAAATCAGGACAGTATTTATGAAGCTTAAATATTCGAAACAACATTATTAAAATATTATCTTCAATATGAGAGCAACTTTCAAACTTCAAAAACAAAGTTCACCAACAAGGCACAAAATAATCAAGCCATTTCATAGACAGAACTTATTCATTCCCAGTGTTATGTATAGGAGCTTGAAACCAAGAACAAAATTCTGTATACTTTCATTATGTTACAATATCTTCAAATCTATCTATCAATCATATATTTCCCCAAGAAAAACCAGAGACTTCATAAACAGATTTGTATGTGTATAGATTTAAAATACTAGGCGGATATAATTATTGTTCACTGATTTTTTCTATTCTGCTACTCTAGGTCTTAAAGTTGTTTACATCCATAAGCTCGACAGGAAGTCTTCGGCTTATAATGGCAATTTGGCAGTGGTGAAATTCACATTTTTAAACTACCGGTTCTGTGGGTGTGGCTTGTGGGCGTGGCACGGGAAGGATACTGTAAAATCCCCATTCCCTCCCCATGTGAAGTTTCCAAGAGTTGCTCTAATTAATTTACGAGCCCCGAGACAAGGTTCAAAAAAACCCATTCATTTATTAGGACTAACATCTTGGCACGGACTTCTGTGTAGCTGAAACTAAATCACACTTAATGGTGTCTAACCTTTACCCCTGTGCCCCCTCCCCTCTGGCTGAGGTCATCAATCACATTCTCCAACAGGACATTATGGCAGGGCTCTGGACATGTGCATTCACATCCCAGTACAGAAATATGAGACTTTTACTCTGGCCAAAAGTGTGCATGGCATTCCCCCCCCCCCTTCTCAAGTTGATAGTAGTCATGGAAACGCCTTAGGCGTTGACACCCCACTCCTGGGGGAAGGATATTGCAAAATCTCCATTCCCACCCCTCTGGGGCCAGCCAGAGGTGGCATTTTCCGGGTCTCCGAACTACTCAAAATTTCAGCTACTGGTTCTCCAGAACCTGTCAGAACCTGCTGGATTTCACCCCTGCAATTGGGACCAGATTTACTACTGCTAAGTGATGTAGTTTGAAAGCATGACATCCCTTGACTGTGTTGCTTAGTGACAGCAATACCATCAGTCCTGGTTGTCCTCATTAAGCAAGGTCTATGTGAGTTGTTAAGCACATAGTCACCTGATCCTGATTTATCAGTTCCTGGTGGTTGACCTATTACCTTTGCTTGTGGGAAATAGCAGGGAATGTCAAAAATCAGAATCACATGATTGCAAGGATGCTGTGATGCCAGAACTTTGAGGACCAGTAGTAAATGCCATTCATTCAGCAGCATCGAAAATGGTTGCTGGTGGCAACCGGAGGATTACCTGTACCCAGAATTTTTCCAGTATTGGAAGTGCAGGGTAGCCAAGTTTTCTCCTTTCCTTTCATTACATCCAGCAACATACATACATTCATATCATATGGCTGCCCATCTACAATGATGACTCTGGTCAGCATAGAAAGATTAAAACCATACAAACAATGATCGATGATACCCAAGACAAATAATAAAGCTGAATTATGAAAACCACATCAGCAGCACAGATTTCCTAATCTTCTGGCCCCAAAGCCTAGGGAAAATGGTTTTCAAAGCCCTGTGAAAAGCTAACTGGTTAACATTTCCAGCATTTGGAATAAAAGTTGATGGAGAAAGTCTCCTTCCCCCTACAACTAGCAGAAAATTCCCACCTATGTACATCTAAAATATTACTAATAATATTGATATTTTTGTGTTTGACAATATATAGTTCTTAAGAAGTGTAAAACAAAACTAAAGATTACAATGAAAAATTATTGTCCAACTAAGTTGGAGAAACTGAGTCATACTTAAATGCTTCTGTTACTTTTGCTGCATTCTTGTTTTTTGTTTCATGGAGAGACGTTCCTCTCCTATGCAGTTCAAAATTGGATAAATGAAAATTCTTAGACTTTGAATACAAACCATTTAATGTTATGAATGATACTATTCCCTAGAATAATTTGGTTCTAAATAAGTTGAAATTGTATCCCTGTTGCTTCGTTTTAATTATCATTTCTAATTGCATATATACCAAGTCTATTCCTGATCTCTGAGATTAAGAAAATGTATTCATTTAGGAAGATCAAAGCCGTACAATCAAATCTAAAATGTGACTGAATTTTCTTTTATTAATATAAGTTAATTTTTACTGAAACATTTTGGCATCACTGTTCAGTCAGGGACATATATTGTTTAAAATTCCACCTTTTTTATTCCCTTTTCAAGTAAATCAAAGTTACTTCACCTGAGCAATTCTTAAACAACAAATAGCTCAATAATGTATAGATTTCTGCAATATTTTTAAGTAAGGTGATACTACCGTGTTTTCCCAAAAATAAGACAAGGTCTTATTTTCTTTTGACCCCTGAAATAAGCACTTGTACTTATTTTCGGGGAGGTCTTATTATTTTTGAGGTGTAGGAGGCGGCCAGCTCCCGCTGTGTTGCAATATTTTTGGGGAGGGCTTATTTTTGGGGAGGGCTTATTTTAGCGCATGTATTCAAAAGTCCGATTGGGCTTATTATCTGGGGAGGTCTTATTTTGGGGGAAACCGGGTATCAACGTATTAAAATATTTCCCCACTGAAGACATACATGAAATTTCGCAGCAAGTTCTAAAACTTAATTGTCTCTGCCTTGCTGGCAAATTTACAAAGTTCACAGCTATCCAGAAGTTCCAGTTATACTCTATTTGCTTTGAGGTATATTTTGATTAGAAGAAATAAAACAGAAGAAAATGTTGTAAACAGCATGGGCTTATTGTCTTGCTAAAAGTCACAAGAGTTAGAGTTGTGACTATTCAATTCTTGACTTACCATTTTCCTCCAAACCAAATATTCTTATAAAATAATAATATGGTTGCAAACTCAGGGATAACCAAAAACATTTTGCAGCCTGAAGCGAACAGAAGATGGTATTTCCATCTACAAGGCATTGGACTAATTTAGAAGGTACCCAATCAAATGTGTGCCAAAGCACAATCAAATGTGTGCCATACCTACCCATCAAATGTAAGGAATGGCCTGAAGTGTTAGTAAGAATACTTTAGGAAATGAGCAGCTGAATTAAACTGTGGGGAGCTTCCCCCCCCCCCCGCCGAAGAATGAAATATTTATAGAAATATTAAAAAGGCAGGATAAAATATTCCGCCTAAAGAGAAATAAAAATCTTAAGGGAGACAGAAACTCAGAGACCCAGCTCCCCCCCCCCCCAGCAGATATTTTGTGTCCATTGAAGACTGGGCCAGCCTATCTACAAGACAAAAGACCTCCAGCTCCAGGGTGATGGGATTAAGACATGACCCTCCAGGACATAATAGGTTTAACCAATCTAGCAGCAGAGTTTACCACATGGCACAACAAGCCCTATCACTGCATTAGCCCAAACTTCAACCAATCTTAGCTCAGACAAACATGATCGTTACAGGGCCCTATGGGAGTTTGACAACAGCCAATAGAATACATGTCCTTGCACAGGAACAGGAAGCTCAAGTTCAAAGCCTAAGAGAAGATGTAAAAGCCACCCACTCTGAACTCCATGTGGTCACTGCCCAGAACCACCCAGGTGCTTCTGCTTCACCATTAAACCATCTTTTCAATCAGCCTCCATGTTTCAGTGTCTTTTTCCCAGCTCGGGAACTGAACCAGATGGATATTTCTTCCAACAAAACACTTTACTTAATGGTAGCACTAACCAGGAGAAACGGCAGATTATTGTCAATCTAGAATCACTATAGATTGGTTGCAAAAAATACTAATAACTAGTAGATGGCAGAAAATGTTGGACTTTATATATTTTTCTTACCATCTGGCTTTTGGATTTTTGCAATTCTAACACATTACCATGCTAATTGCACCACTGAGATTTGATGTCCTCTCTTGTATTTGCATTAATAGCATCCATCTGAATATTCATCTTTTATGCACTTTCACTGCAGAAAGCATCTCCATTAATGGTCTGTCTTAAATTGTCCACTAATTTTGGCCACGTTAAAAAAAAACCTGACATATGTATAAAAGCAAACCAACCTCTGATTTTGATAGTTTCTACATGCTCTTGCAGTAAAATATTCCCTTAATTTGTCTTTGTTTCCATTAAATCCTTTCAATGTTTTATGACTAATAAAAGAGTAATGTATACCATGGTACAATTTATAGCAACTTTCCATACGTTTAAGTCATGCATAATTCAAATAGCATATTTTAAAGCATTTATTTAAATGCAAAAATATACAAAGCAGTCCAGGACAATGAAATGTTAATTTGTTTTAATTCTCCCTTCTTTTAATGAGGAAAATGCAGAGAATTTTCCTTTCGGGAATGACAGCATTTATACAATACAATAGTAGAATTGGAAGGGACCTTGGAGGTCTTCTAGTCCAACCCCCTGCCTAGGCAGGAAACCCTATACCGTTTCAGACAAATAGCTATCCAACATCTTCTTAAAGACTTCCAGTGTTGGGGCATTCACAACTTCTGGAGGCAAGCTGTTTAACTGATTAATTGTTCTAACTGTCAGGAAATTTCTCCTCAGTTCTAAGTTGCTTCTCTCCTTGATTAGTTTCCACCCATTGCTTCGGGTGCCTTGGAGAATAGTTTGACTCCCTCTTCTTTGTGGCAACCCCTGAGATATTGGAACACTGCTATCATGTCTCCCCTAGTCCTTCTTTCTCTTAAGCTAAACATACCCAGTTCCTGCAACCGTTCTTCATATGTTTTAGTCTCCAGTCCCCTAATCATCTTTGTTGCTCTTCTCTGCACTCTCTCCAGAGTCTCCACATCTTTTCTACATCGTGGCGACCAGAACTGAATGCAGTATTGAACTGAATCAAGTGCGGCCTTACCAAGGCATTATAAAGTGGTATTAACACTTCACGTGATCTTGATTCTATCCCTCTGTTGATGCAGCCTAGAACTGTGTTGGCTTTTTTGGCAGCTGCTGCACACTGCTGGCTCATATTTAAATGGTTGTCCACTAGGACTCCAAGATCCCTTTCACAGTTACTCCTACTGAGCAAGGTATCATCTATACTGTACCTGTGCATTCCATTTTTGTTGCCTAAATGTAGAACCTTACTCTTTTCACCATTGAATTTCATTTTATTAGATAGGCCCAATGTTCAAGTATGTCAAGATCCTTCTGTATCTTAAGTCTATCTTCTGGAGTGTTGGCTATTCCTGCCAGCTTGGTGTCATCTGCAAATTTGATGAGTTCCCCATTTATTCCCTCATCCAAATCATTGATGAAGATGTTGAAGAGTACTGGGCCTAAAACAGAGCCTTGGGGTATTCCACTGCATACTTCCCTCCATGCAGATGCAGTTCCATTCAGAACTACACGCTGAGTGTGGTTGGTCAGCCATTTGGTTCTAACCTGAAAAGTATAGCTATGCAGAGTTTTTCATGGGAGGCGGTCATATATTTCCTTAGGTCAACAATCAGGGGTGGGTTCTTACCGGTTCGCACCGGTTCTGGCGAAACTGTTGGACAATGAACCCGGAAGTAAGTTCCTGCCCCGCCCCTATCACTCACTTGCTCGCCCCTGCCCGTCCAGAAGCCACTCCATTGCTCGATCACCCCCCTTTCCTCCTCTCAGCGATCTTTTGGGAAGGGAAAGAACTGAGAGGGGGAAAGCCTCCCATTGAAAACAGCACTGAGTGGGGTGAGGAATCCTCCCTTTCCTCCTCTCAGCGATCTTTTGGGAAGGGAAAGAACTGAGAGGGGGAAAAGCCTCCCATTGAAAACAGTGCTGAGTGGGGTGGGGAATCCTCCCTTTCCTCCTCTCAGCGATCTTTTGGGAAGGGAAAAGTGGGGTGGGGAATCCTCCCATTCCTCCTCTCAGCGATCTTTTGGGAAGGGAAAGAACTGAGAGGGGGGGGAAGCCTCCCATTGAAAACAGCGCTGAGTGGGGTGAGGAATCCTCCCTTTCCTCCTCTCAGCGATCTTTTGGGAGGGGAAAGAGCTGAGAGGGGGAAAAGCCTCCCATTGAAAACAGCGCTGAGTGGGGTGGGGAATCCTCCCTTTCCTCCTCTCAGCGATCTTTTGGGAAGGGAAAGAACTGAGAGGGGGAAAGCCTCCCATTGAAAACAGCGCTGAGTGGGGTGGGGAATCCTCCCTTTCCTCCTCTCAGCAATCTTTTGGGAAGGGAAAAGTGGGGTGGGGAATCCTCCCTTTCCTCCTCTCAGCGATCTTTTGGGAAGGGAAAGAACTGAGAGGGGGAAAGCCTCCCATTGAAAACAGCGCTGAGTGGGGTGGGGAATCCTCCCTTTCCTCCTCTCAGCGATCTTTTGGGAAGGGAAAGAGCTGAGGGGGAAAAGCCTCCCATTGAAAACAGCGCTGAGTGGGGTGGGGAATCCTCCCTTTCCTCCTCGCAGCAATCTTTTGGGAAGGGAAAAGTGGGGTGGGGAATCCTCCCTTTCCTCCTCTCAGCGATCTTTTGGGGAAGGGAAAAGTGGGGTGGGGAATCCTCCCATTCCTCCTCTCAGCGATCTTTTGGGAAGGGAAAGAACTGAGAGGGGGAAAGCCTCCCATTGAAAACAGCGCTGAATGGGGTGAGGAATCCTCCCTTTCCTCCTCTCAGCGATCTTTTGGGAGGGGAAAGAGCTGAGAGGGGGAAAAGCCTCCCATTGAAAACAGCACTGAGTGGGGTGGGGAATCCTCCCTTTCCTCCCCTCAGTGATCTTTTGGGAAGGGAAAAGTGGGGTGGGGAATCCTCCCTTTCCTCCTCTCAGTGATCTTTTGCTAAGGGAGGCTTCTTAAAATGGGACGCCCCCATCTCTTTGTACCCTTCAATCCGTCTCTCTCTCTCCCTCTGACCTCCCCCAATGGCTCAGCTTGAAAAACTGGGGGGAACAGAAGAAAAGGAGGAGGAAGGAAAGGAGGGAGAGAAACGGGGGAAGAGAGAGAGAGAAAGAGTGACACACAAAGGGGGGAAGTTGGGAGACTTCCCTCTAAATACTGACGCCCTCTGCTTTTGGGGGGAAAGGAGAGGAGGGTGCTTGGTGAACCTCTACCCCCTATTCCCCCTATCCCAGTTAAGCCAGCTGGGTTTGGGACCCAGCCTTTCTAACTTCATTTGGGATCTTCTAACATCCCACTCCCCCCCCATCACATGGCCAGCAAGCCACTCCCACTCAGTCACATTGCTGGCAAGCCACTCCCACCCAGTCATATGGCCGGCAAGCCACTCCCACCCGGTCACATGGCAGGCAAGCCACTCCCACAAAGCAGGCCACACCCACAGAGTAGGTTCCAAAAATTTTTGAAACCCACCACTGGTCAACATACAGTATATTTACCTCCTGTTTGAGACCTGGTTGTTGCCATGTGGTGGGGGAGTTCCTATCACTCACTCCAGCACCTGCCGACCTAGCAGTTCAAAAGCAGGTGACTGGGAATAAATAGATGGCTTACCACTTTGGTGGGCATCTTAATGGGGACATGAAAGGAGCCCCCAACTAGGCATTCCCTGGGCAATGGTGATGTCACCGGTTGACCCTTTTAACATGAAAGTGCTACGGCGCTTCCAACATGGAAGCGTAGTATAGCATTCCTAAACAGATTTTGCTGAAATCTAATTATTTTCTGAATAATTAGTTTACTTAGTCAATTAGTTATAATTAGTTTCTGAATAAGCTTAAATGCAGTTTCTGACTTCTAATTTTGTAGCTGTCTTCATTTTCATAATAAAGTTAGTATGTCAAAAAACTAAGGGAAACACTCTACGTTTCAATATACCTTTGATAAACAAACCTGAACAGACAATAATCAATAACTAACATTGTTGAATGTATGCTGGAGTTTAAGAACAATTGGAGATCCCAAAATGTTCCATTATTTTCTGTGTTATTATTCACAAACACATCTACTGTATATATTCAAATCTTTAAACAAAAACAACAACAACAACAACAACAACAACAACAGATTTGTGAAGATGATGATGTTTCTATGTTCTGAACCTTTAACTAGACAAGGTTCTTTATTACTAGAATGACCTAGGAAGATGCAAGTAAAATTTGTTTAGGTGCATTGGCTTTGAAGAGCAGAGGAAGAAATTAATGGAGTATGATACCATTAAGATATATTAGATCTATAAATCTGTCTCTATGATCCACTAATTACTAATACGAGGAATGAATTGACATTCTAACCCACTATTTAAAATAAATCATTTATCGAGGTTGCAAAGAATTGTCCTAAATGTGTTTTTATTTTTCTAATAGATCAGCCAGTGTAACATGGTAAGATATTGTTCCTTGATAAGAATGAACAAATCAAAGATCCAAACTGCTAGAAAGTCAGTATTAATTTATTAATTGTATTGATTTATCACCAGAGCAATACAGATACTGTCCATTTTTTAAAATATGCTTTACATTGGGGGTTCCCAAAGTCTTCAGCTCATCAATCCTTTCATGAGTTTCAAATTGTTCATTGACCCTGGCATTTATTATATGAAAATGATTTATTAAATACTATTTTAACTAACAGCATTACTATTACTATTACTAGCATGAACCCCTTTGATAGTCCCATTAAGCCATGGGTGTTAATACTGACCACTTTCAGGAACCCTGTTTTATATCAAACCAATTCAAATGAGGGATTTCAAAGTAGTCACACTGTTGTTCAGACATATATGAATCTTTTTAGTATTTCATGTAATTTTTTAGCCCTTAGATACTGCTTCCTATCCTTTGAAAACTATTTTTCTTTTCTTTACAAGTTAAACAGCGGAGAAAGGTTTTTAACTCTCATTAACCTTTGGAAGGACATTCAAAGGCCATATGTAATTGATTTCAAGCAGCGGTAATTCTGATAGGTAGTTGTAGACCCTGTAGTAATGGCTTATTGGTGGTTATGTTTCAGAATGACCCTATATTATGATTCAAGTTGTGAGGAATCTTTCTCTCCTATTCTTTGCTGTTTTCTGTTTTACAATTGCTTCTACATTCTGCATGTGTTTGGGGGGAAGTAATCTCTTTGCCAGTTGTAATTAAACAAAGAAATTATCTAAATATGTACAGTTTTGCATTAAAGCTCGCTAAAACGCTAGCACTATGGCTCCCATAGGGATAACTCAAAGTTTACTTATACTGTGTTAATGCTAATGACTTGTGTTTCTCATGAAGACAATTACACGGTTTAAAGTGAAAAGAATAAAATGAGCATCTATAACTTTACACGTGCTTAGACAACCATATCATGTATAATATGATATATACAGATATTCCTTGGGTAACAACAGTAACTGAGACTGCAGTTTTCATTGCTAAGGAATGTGGTAGTAAAGCATGACATCACACAACTGCATTGTTTAGTGATGGCAATCTTGGCATTCCTTGTTGCCATTGTTAAGCAAGGATTGTGGTTGGAGAGGTGGCATGAGTACAGTGGGGCCAGGGTTGGTGCTGCCAGATAGGGTACAGTGAGAGCAATTTATTGGGACTAATTTGTGATATGACCTGCCGTCTTCCCCATGGATTCTGCTTGTGGGAAGCCAACAGAGAGGGTTGAAAATGGTGATTACATGATCACAGGATGCTACAATTGTTGTCAGTGCAAGCTGGTTGCCAGGCAGCCATATCACAATCACATGAATGCATGGATGCTGAGATGGCCTGAATTTTATGGACCGGTCATAAATACCACTAGTTCAGCGCTTTTGCAACTTCAAATGGCAGCTGAATGAGTGGTTGTTAATCCTGTATGATTTAAATAAAGAAACAATCAAACCAAACCAAAATGCTTTTACATGACATCCCTCTACCAACCACAGTAATATTTAAAAAAATAAGAATTAAACAGCAGTTAAAAGTACGCACAAGGAATCCATATACTGAGAAACACAATAAAAATGAAAATTACGCAGATTTTGAAACCCATCCATCATGTACCATTATTAGCAAGAATGATAGCAAAATAGCCCTACTGCCATTCTGACTCCCATCAGTACATTTGCTTTGTAAGTAAATCTCCAAATCCTTTTAAAATGATGTGTGGAGGTAGAGTAGCAAGAAGCAGAATTCCATAATTGGGGATCCACTTCCTGAAATGTATGCAAATGAGTTGGGGTAACTCGTGAAAAGAAAATGACACACCCCCCCCCTATTCTATTGATTATATTGGATACAAAAGCTCAGACCAAGATAGGAACTGGGACTGGTGGTGGGAAATAACTATGACAATTCACCACGGCCAACTCGCCACAGAACAAGTAGCTACGGGCCAGGAGTTCCACTACTATCAAATAGTGGAATAGAATAATTAAAGAAAGGATGCAGAAGGAGAGACAGTGTGGAATGTGAATGGAAAAATGTAAATATGTTTCTATTTATTTTAAATAAGGAAATAGAATTGTTAAATTGTTCTGCAGCAAATTGGCTGTGATGGGTTGGCTGTGGCAAGTTGTCCCATTCCGACTTACACATCAGAATGAGAAGATCCTGATATGTAATAGGAAAAAAAAAAGCCCTGCAATGAGAGGAAAGATGGAAAAAAGAGGGAGGCCCAGTGAATTCAGAAACCCCGAATCCATTCTCACAGGGTAGTAAAGAAGGTCCATTTACTGCCACTGTTTTTTTCTTCCAGATCCGCTAAGGGGACAAGCTCAGGGATTAGAACAACAAATTATACCTTTAAAATGCTACCATCCTCAGGCCAAACCCCACCCATCCACCCATTGTATTGTGTAGCTTCAAAGGAGTCCGCCTGGAAATAATGGGGCGGGAAGCTAGTCAGCACTGAGTCCTGTACTTTTTTTTAACAGCACTTATCCATATGCTGCCCCCTAGCTGCCAACATTTCAAACACATTTCCCTCCTCCACTTTGTACAAAAAAAGGAAGACTGGATTGATGAAAATGAAGATCCCGATTACATGTATAGTGTTTAGATGCCCTTTTACTTTGATCTCACATGTTTCCGTAATGAATGGCACATGCTTGAGACCAAAATTAATGTCATCCGTTGCACTCAGTGCATCAACTGTACAAAATAGAAATATTTTAAAAAAGAGAAAACCATGAAAATGCAATCTGTGTTGCGGAACAGAATTTGGCGTATGAATATTCTACAACAACATTTGTCTTACTTTAGCCTGCAAGATTTGAAAGAAATGCTCTAAACAGGAGCTATTTGGCTTGTGTGTTCTTACAAACAAAACATCAAAACATTCTCTAAAAAACAGATACTTTTAGAAGTTCGACAAACACACCCGAGGGTCGCAAAAAACATCAACTTATCTCATAATGATTCTAATTCTGGGAAGATTCAGAACCACCCATCTGGTAAGCAAATTTGAGACCCATGTTGGAGTGCCACCATGTGGAAACAAAAGTTTGCAAGATGTGCTTGGAATATTTCAATTAGCTGTGAGGACAGTTTTTGCAGAGTGAAGAAAGGAGCACCACATGTATTACTACTGATCTAAAGATAACAAATATTGTTGCTGGAAATTTAGGAAAGCTTTACATATATACACTAAAAGCAGACTGATAATGAAAGTTGGAACAGCATTTGGGAGACTCAGCAATACAGTACTGATTTGGTGCAGATCAGAGGTGGGTTCCTGCCAGTTCTAACCTCTTCTATAGAAGAGGTTCCACAAATGTACAGTGCCGTTTAGAACCCGTTCCAGCTCCCTCCCCCCGCCCGTCCGCACATCATCAAGATGAAGAGCGAGAGGAGGAATTCTGGGAGTTGAAGTCCACAAGTCTTAAAGCTGTCAAGTTTGAACACCCCTGGAGTTTTTTTTCTAAACGGTTAAGGGTGCAAGCGTCTTGTAACTTGACAGCTTTAAGACTTGCGTACTTCAATGCCAGAGTTCCTGAGCCAACAAGACTGGAGGAGGAATTCTGGGAGTTGCAAGTCCACAAGTCTTAAAGCTGTCAAGTTTGAACACCCCTAGGATTTCTTTTTCTAAAGGATTAGGGGTGCAAGGGTCTTGTAACTTGACAGCTTTAAGACTTGCATGTATTCAAATACCAGAGTTTCTGAGCCAACATTTTGGTTGCTAAGCAAGAGCATTGTTAAGCGAGTTTCACCACATTTTACAAGTTGGCCACGCCCACCCAGTCACTTGGCTGGCAAGCCACTCCCACCCAGTCACATGGCCGGTAAGCCATTCCCATAAAGCAGGCCACACCTACAGAAGAGGTTATAAATTTTTTTGAAACCCACCACTTGGTGAAGATTCACCTTCATGTACTTCTACATACTGAATCCACAAAATATAGGCAGCTAATATACTATATAACTATACTATTGCTATTTTCTTCCTGAATTTCACCTCATGAATCCAGTTCGGAGAGATATTTGTGCTCCAATCATGAGGAAGAAGTTCCTTTATGAAATTGGACACCCATTAGAATCTCTTGGGGGGGGGGGAGCATTTTCTTTGTAGCATTTGCTAATGCAAGTAAATGATGAAGAAAAAACTACTAAATGTTTTAATACCAAACAATTACATTCCCAAGGGCATCCAAACAAGTTGCAGTTTTGAGGCTGAAGGAGGAAAACACAATTCTCTCTCCTCCATTGCACAGACAATGGAGTAAATACTTCCAGGCAGGAGAAAGAAAGTAATCTTTTGGATAACGAAGGCTCCTTCCCTTATGCCTTTGTGGATACCAATCTGCAGAAGACATGGAAACTTCCATTGCTCAGAGAATACAAAACCCTCTATTACTAAATGGAATATTTAAAGAACAAAGAAAAAAATAAAGAAAAGAAAATGATTAAAAATCAACCAACAAGAAAATGTGTATTGGTCATGTCTCTGGGATCAAAGTATTTCATTACAGTGGAAGTAGGACCTCTATCATATTGTAGGAAGTTATCACCAACCCCTCTCCCAGAAAAATGAAATATCCTAGGAAATATTGAAAAGGCAGAATATTTCTCTGGATGTGAAAAGGGAGAAACATTTTAAAGACAGAATAGCTCCCTGCAGCTTCCTGCCCCCACCCACTTTGTCAATGGGCCATTAAGAAGGCCAAGCCAGTCCCTTTACACAATAAAGAGTTCTCCCCTTCAGCTCCAGGGGGATGGGATTAAGGCATGATAATATTGGCTCACATGGCATCTCAGAACTCAATCAAACCTGGATTCAAAACGCAGCCTAGAGAGTTGGCCCTGCATGGACCCCTGGGAGTCTGACAACCAATCAGAATACAAGCTCAAGATCAAAGGCCAGAGAGGGCATAAAACCAGGGACTCAGCATCTCTGCCCTCCCTTCTCTTTTTCTCCACCAACATTGAAGCATGTGATCACCTTTTCTGTTCAGGACTCAAGCCATGTGGTCCTGTCCACCATTAAAACCATCTTTCCAAGCAGCCTCCATGCCTCCAGTGTCTTTTTCCCTACTTGGAGCCGAACCCAGAAGGACATTTCTTCCAACAATATAATGATGTGGAATATGATATGCTGGTTTGAACATCTGATGTTCCCCTCTTAAACATTTATTTTTTAGATAATTCCCTATTGCCTACCTCTATAAGTTGCCCCTTTAAACTCCTTTCTTCTATTTCTTCCTTGAGTAACTCAATAAAAACAAATATGGCTGACTAATTATGAAGAGAGACTCTCAAGGGGAAGGAAGTTTTCCCATCTGCTGAAGGCGTGCCAAACATTCCTAGCAATGGATTAGATAAAGAGAGTAAACTGACAGTTTTCCTGGCAGGCAGAGAAAGAAGAACAAAGAGCAAGATGTGATCAGAAGAAGAAAGCAGGAAGATCCCAGAGGTTTTTTTTTTTATGAAAGCTTGTAATGATTCAGCCATTCTTTCTATCGGAGACCACTTAAAATGAAAAAAAAACTTTAATGCAAAGCAAAATAATATGCCTATACAATTTGCCCCTTGCCTTTGTAGTCTCATTAATCTTAATTGGTTAATGTAGCTGGCTGCGATTTAAAGAGACAACTTGAACCATCCTTAAAATGTATTGATTACATCATGCTCTGTCTCCATCATACTTGTTCTGTAATTTACTCGTCCTTAATGATCCCACTGAAATCAATGTCATTTGACTGAAATGAATTCATAATTTGCCATTCTATATTATATGAGAAGTATTGGAAGGGAAATGTTGTGACCTCAGAGAATAAAGACAAAAGATTTTGGCAGACAGGTATCCTACTTGTCCTGATTCCCCCCCCCCCCAATGTAAAAGTATTTTACATAGAAATACTCTTAAAATGAAATCTGTTGAAGGAAGATAGTGCTTTCCTTTTTCTTTTGTTGTCATTTATATTCTTCAGGTTTTCTGTTTTCTATTGTATTCTGTGAAGGGAAACTTTGCAACAGAAACTACATCTCAGATTCAACTTTTTAAAAGCATAGCTCAATTTCCTTCTCAGCTTCCTATCATTCTTTCAAGAAATACATATAAGGAGTATAAAAGATGTAAAAAGATACTATGAAGGCCCAAGTGATTTATATCTTTACTGATAGAAGTCATCCAGATTTTGATATAGCAAGCATGAATTATATTCTGAATACCTTTTCTGTTACTTTTTCTGATACAGCTAAGTTCTAGACAATTCAAGAAGCCAACATTTGATGAATTTGAAAGAACAGGCAAATAATGTTATAAAGTTTTGCAAGTGCACTTTTAAAAACCAAACAGTGATTCTAGAACAAAAAATAACCCTCTTGGAGATACCTGTCATTTTTCAGATACAGTGAAACACAGAAGCTATTTTTCCCCTACTGTTATTTATTAATGTAATATTTTCTTGCAATGCAGTTTAATGGAACAGCACATAGCTGCCATTGATTGGAGAAAAAGCAACCAACAACTTCTCAGTTGTTTCATAGTTTCATTGCTCCGTTTTCCTTTAAACTTTTATCCTATATATTACTGGCCTCTAAAAATGACACATTCCATTCTTTATGTCAAACTTATCAAAATTAAACTATTTCCAGCTGCCAAAATAGCTATAAGGGGAAAATGTTGTTATATTATATAGTGCTGTTAGCAAGCTGAGGATTTTTCCCTCATCCATTAGAATTTAATATATAACCCCACCCACTCAAAAAAAATTCCCTGGGTAGTACAGTAGATGTGGCGATTATAATAGCAAACATATATGCTTTCCTCACACACTGTATAATTAAAACCAATTGTCAGAATCAACTGAAAGAAGGCAAGTATGCAAAGCAGGAAATAGTCTTGACCTATTAGACTAAAAACAAATTATCTTCATAATCCAATTATACTGATGTATTGTGTAGTCTATTCTCTCTTGTGTTGATTCTGCTCTTGAATTTGTGATTTATCTTGAACTACATTTTCACACATAAAAATGCAACTTGAATTGTAATTTTTCCCATTATCTTTTTTTTTACTTTGTTCAAAGTATTACAAACTAAAAATGAGATAAATCAGCAGGCAAAATTCCAAGGGGGGAAAAAAACCTATATGTACACTGAGTTTTGTTGAGCCGAAAGATTGGTAATCTGTGGCTTGGGGGTTGCGTGTTGTCCCTGAGCATCCCATTTGCCCCCACAGGACCCCAACATCACACAGCTGCAATTCATTAATGAAATAGAAGTTTCCCAGCATCGGGATCTTTTTCCATTCCCAAATAAGATATAAATTGTAGTGAGTAGCCTCTCAAAGGAAACCATTTCTAATTTCATCCTTAACCACCATTCCACACCCAAAATAATGTGATTTATTCTAGATTAGAATTGTGAATTATCTAGATGAATAGTTCCAATGTTGCCTCAGGGTATTCTAAACTTAAAACTATCTACCATAACATGAATTGGCCACATCATGCATGTATGTATGTTCCTCCCTCCCTCAATCTATCATTCATCCATCCATCCATCATCTATCTACAGTATCTCAAAGGTTTCAACTGGAGTGTCTCATAAATTATCTCAGAATAAATGTGAAAAAGAGTGACATGAAGATGGAGGTTGAAATCATAAGCCATGTGCATAATTGCTTTTATTTTACTGTATTGTGACAATGAGAAAGAGCACCTCGCTTGCTGCTTGCCAATCTTTTCTACTCAAAATGACATGACACAACTAAAAACGTTGATTCTAAAATACCAGAACTTCTGCTTAACTGTTGCTGGCCATATCCAAGACCATATGCAAGCTGTGCCTTCACTGACAGATGCTGGTTCAACAAATAAACCACTAGAACGTAGTGAATAATTCATTCTTCAAAAACAGAACAACCTACACCTATAGCTTCACAAGAGAGGGGGGAGGGGAATCCTTCTTTGATTTATATCCAGCCTTGAAAATTTTTGGGGGGTTACCTATATACTCTATAACACTGCTGGAATGGATGGTGCCTAAAGAGATCCAGAAAGCTAAGGCCAGCATATGAATGAAGAGTTAAACACTGCAAACAGGGAGCAATCCTAAACCATTCATTTAGGGCAGGGGGACATCTTAATATTTATAGACTTTTTTCTGGAATGCCTAAGACCCTGTTGTGACTTAAATGTTCAGTCATCAACTTTCAGCTAAGGGTCAGAAAATATTTTAGGGAGTGTGAGTCAACAAGACTAATAACCTTCAGCATTCCAAAATATATGTGACTGTTAAAATAATGTACATTTTTAATGGAAACATTTTCTATTCAAAACAATATTAATTAGAAATTAACATTTATAAACATAGGGTTGGTTTATCATCTTGTAAAGAAACAAACCAATAAAAAACCCTGAAGCTTCAAACACTGGCTGAATAAGATTATGTTTATCTCAACTTTGTATAGAGGCAAAGAATGCAGCTCTGTATTGTCTCTAAATCATTGTTGTCCTTGGAGTAAGTCAAAGTGGAATTCCTCTGCATTGTGTTGCACAGAGCACTCTCACTAAAGCAGATTAACTAATATGTGGGAAAGTACAAAGCTGCAATAACTTTTGGGTGGGTCTGAATCTCTCACAAGCACAAGAGAATCCAATCATTCCCCACCCATGCATAACTCACTAGTGACCTCACCAACTTCCTAAACAAATTTAACAAGCCTTCCTGCCTGCTTGCCATATAATCAGGTCATCGTGTCACAAGCCCACCTGTGAACGTACAATAGTCAAGAGTTATTGCAAAATGACCTAAAAACTATGGCAACGTTTGGAAAAAGCTGTATGCAGTTTTTAAATAGTTTTATGAGTCATATAGGAATTTTCAATGCAAAATAATATATTATAAAACTGAGTTTCAAAATATTAGAAAGGATTTCATTTGTTTCTGACAGAAATATTCAAAATCAATATATGAATATGGTTGCCCTTCTCCAGTAATGGTATCCTATTATCTTCACTACCAATTCGGTAGCGGGAACATGCGAGCATGCACAGAAGGTCCATGATGTCTAGTTGGTTGAGTGGAGCCTCGCACCGCCACCACTACCGGTTCGCCCGAACCGGCAGCATACTACCTTTGCCCTTCTCCCAACAATCTAATGTAGAAAAGAAAGTCTGAACACTAGACTTGTGTATGAATTTGAAAGGAGATCAAAGTTGGCCAATTACTGACCAGAGTTTAGGCTGACCCCAATCCTGGAGGTCAAAAGTAGGACTGAACCTGTACACTATTGATGTTAACTTATGATTGGTCTGTTTTCACCCTGGCTGCTGTTTCTATATATGTTGCTTTTTGCTTTTCTACTTTCCTTTTTTAATTTTCTTTTAATGTGTTTAGATTTCAGATTATTAATTTGAGATGGTCAGCCATGCAAAATGAAATAACAAACAAGCAAACACAAATATATACAAGAGTATATACTCTTGTATATATGTTTTACTTACAAGAGTTTGCTTAGTTACCATTCAAAGTTAAAATGTCATTGAAAAAATGAGTTATGATTGCTTTTTCACACTTACAACCACTGCAGCATCCCCATGGTTATGTGATCAAAATTTAGAGGCTCATATTTATGATGGTTGCAGTGTCCTGGAGTCACCTTTTGCGACCTCCTGACAGGCAGAGTCAATGGGGAAATCCAGATTCATTTGCCAACTGTATTACTAACATCTGTAGTGATTCACTTAACTGTTGCAAGAAAGTCCATAAAATAGGCAAGAACACACCTGTCTCGCTTAGCAACAAAAATTTTGGGCTCAGTTGTGGTCATAAGTCTAGGACAATCTTTATAATATCTCTATAATTTCAGTGAGTCAAATATAATTTATATTTAGCCTTATTCATAATATACCAGAAGATATTAACAAGCCTCTCAGGAGAGCACGAAAGGTTGAAGTCACATTCTGGACATTCTGACATTTTATTGTGCTTGTGGTGGTGACAGGAATGTTTCCTGGCTATATACATAGAAAGCAAACCGCAAGGCCAGAGAATCCTCATGACAGAATTTCCTGGCTTCTCAAAGCACATCTAGTTGGGATTCACTTCCTTCCTTGTGCCCTTTCACTGGTAATGCAGAACAATAAGTCAGAAGCTCTCTATTATTTCCAAATATCTTGCTCATGTAAGAATATCAGACTCTGCTCTGGCCTGGTCAGGTAACATTACAAGAGCACGTTCTTCTTATGATTGCTTAATGTTTAGGTTCTGTAGAAAGGACAGTTGTTATTATTGTTGTGTTTTTAGTTGTGAATTCATGTCCGACCCATCACGACCCCATGGACAACACTCCTCCAGACCTTTCTGTCCTCTACCATCCCCTGGAGTCCATTTAAGCTCACGCCTACGGCTTCGGTGACTCCATCCAGTCACCTCATTCTCTGTGGTCCCCTTCTTCTTTTGCCCTCAATCTTTCCCAGCATTAGGCTCTTCTCTAGTGAGTCCTTCCTTCTCATTAGGTGGCCAAAGTATTATTATTATTAATATTGTTATTATTATTATGAGTATCTTAATATTTAATCTGGATGAAACTATGGTTTCTTATGATGCCACTTCACTCTTCACCTGTTCCGATTAGCAGGCCTGGCATAATTCAACTGTCCCTCCTGGCAAACGCACTATATCTGGTTATTTTAGGGGTTTTTAATTCACTGTATTTGTTTTTAGGGGTTTGAACTTATTTTAATCTGCTTTGTACAGTTCTTTTAATGACATTCTTACCTCCTCCATGTCAACTGTCAATTGTACATACTTAATTTTATTGTATCTGATATATTTTGTATGAACTGTACACCGCCCCGAGTCCCTTTCGGGAGAGGGGGCGGTCTAGAAGCATTAAATTAAATTAAATTAAATTAAACCTCCATTCCCACAACTGAAGCTGTCATGGTAGTGAAGAAACAACTGCTTATGAGACATTAAGTCACATTACGTGACAGAACTAACCTCAGCTTAGACCACACATAGGCCATCTTGGACCTCTGACCACTATCTATTCTAAATACAATGAAGGTTTCCACAAACAAAAACATGGCTATGCCATAGGTTCATCTGTGTCCTCCACTGTGGCCAATCTCTACAAGGAAACTAAAGCCCTAAACTCTTTCAAAGGAATTTCACCCATTCATTGGTATAGGTATGTGGACGATACTTAGGTCAAGGTTAAAACAGCAAATGGAAGCCTTCAACAAACTCATCAACACCGTGGACAGGTACATTAAGTTCCCACAGGAAGATGTTAAGCAAAATAGTCGTAAAATGGGGCAAAATCCATTTAACAACTGTTTCACTTAAAAACAGAAATTTTGGGCTCAATTATGGTCTGCCTTTATAATCTCTGAATCCTCATAGTTTGAGAAGCATCCTTGAGGAACTGCTGTATGAGGATTCATTAAATCTACTCCTTTCTTATTTGGGTTTGTACAATGAATCCTTTACATTTAATAATAATAATAAATTTATTTCTTAGCCGCACCCTCTCCCGAAGGACTCGGGGCGGCGTACAATAAAACACATAAAAAACAATATGGACAATACACACACAGAATAAACGAACACGCGTACATGGAGGAGGTATAAAGATAAGAAAAGACAGTTAAAACATAGTTTAAAATCCCCTAATAAAAGTCTAAAAGTCACAAAAATTAAAAAATTAAAAAACCCGTCAGGAGCAGTGTGAACGAACTATGGTTGAGCCAGGCCAGCTACTTGAAATAGGTGCGTCTTGAGCTTTATCCGGAAGGCGCGGAGGTCAGAGGTAGTCAGAGGTATATTGAATCAATATACTTGGTTCAAAACGTATTTCAGGTAAATCCTTTTAAACATCTCAGAGAAATTTAAGGTATTCATTTAAGTATCTCAGAGGTGTCGGATTATTTATTTTAATTCTGTTTGTACACCACAGGGTTCCAAACATAATTTTACAAATTTTTCAAATGCGATAGACAGACACTACTTACCGTTCCCACCAGTGGATAAATAAAGCCAGCTCCAATACTGGCTCTCACGTCGCTGATAGGCAAAACAAACCCAGTGGGAACACCTTTCTTCTCAGGCATGTGGGAAAGGGACAGGTGGGTTTTTGCCATACAAATGGGCAAGTTCCCAAATCCCTGCCAAGAAAGAAATGAGAAAGAGATAGAACGTATCTATACCACACTGAAATAACAACAGTTTCCTCTCCAAGGTTTTGCATGCTGTACAATAAACAAAGCTAAATTTTATTACCAGTACATTGCTGACTTCTAGGAATAAGTCTTTGGCTCAAGCTTCAATAGACTGTGGCAAGATGTTATAAGTATACATCTTAATTAATAATAATTTCTTCAAGGCTCAGTACAGATCACAGAGGGCAATTGTAACATCTTCTCCAGTAACTCAACAATTTGCAGCTCAATAGTCAAACCAATAAACAATGTATTGACTATTGAGACAAACCAAACACAACTGCATATGCTTAAAATGATACCCTGTGATGTGACTGAACACATATACATCTATGATTAAAAGGGACTAATCTAAGAATTGCTGAGATTAATTAGAGTAAAGGAGGATAACAAGTCCTTCCACTCACCTGGCAACTAAATAAAAAGTTATATATGGTAAATCATTTTTAAAGTTTTTGAATTTTCACAGGGATGAAGGGAAGGAGGGAATTAAGACTAGAGTCTCAAGGCCTAGAGACTTGAACTCTGGAGTGACAAACAGAGAGAGAGGACTCTGAAGGTAGTAGAGAACAAAGTAGGGAACAAATAGAATTGCAGGAAGTACTCAGGGCAACATCAGGAAGACCATGGGGCCATACAGATACAGATTAACATAGTTGGAAGGGGCCTTGTAAGTCATCTAGTCCTACCCCCCCACCCAAGCAGACCCTACTCTATTTCCGTCAGATGGCAGTCCAGTCTCTTCTTGAAAGCTGCCAGTGATGAAGCTCCCACAACTTCGGAAGGCAAGTTGTTCCATTGGTTGATTGCTTTCACTGTCAGAAAATTTCTCCTTATTTCCAGGTTGAATTTCTCCTTGTCCAGTTTCCATCTATTATTCCTTGTCTGGCCTTTAGTTGCCTTGGAAAATAGCTTGACCCCCTCCTCTCTGTGGCAACTCCTCAAATATTGGAACACTGCTATCATGTCTCCCCTGGTCCTTCTCTTCACTAGACTAGCCATGCCCAGTTCTTGCAACCGTTCATTGTATGTTTTAGCCTCCGGTCCCCTAATCATCTTGGTTGTTCTTGTCTGTACTCTTTAGAGACCAGGGTGCCCTGAACATAATCATCAGCCATAGGCTCTTGTTCAGATAGGGAGCCAGGACAGAGCCTTGTGGAATGCTGAGATATGAAAGTGGCATAGAAGGTCCAATGCACTTTTCTAGTCATTTAACCAGGAGCCTTTCCTTTCACGGGGCTCCACAAATTTGTGATTGTGGAGCCAGGCAGCATTGTGGTTCAGAAACACCTTGGTGGTATTAATAAACAAGTCACTGAAACGGCCGGCAATAGCAGGCCCTATAGGATGGGGGGGAAAAGGCAGGTATCATCCAGGTCATGGTTATCCCAAGGGTTTAGTTGAATTTTGAAAAACATCTTTGGATTTAAAGGCAGATACAGAAAGATTGTTCCTGGCCCACAGCAGCATTATACTGTATTCTGGGCAGTTTTTCATCCATTGTTTAAACAGATACATTTTAAAATAGGAACGGCGCTCACAATATATCTGTTTGCACATATTCTTGTTTTTACCTGTTGAGTGTAACAATTTATTTGTGACTGTGCTGCAGGAGACAACTCTATATCCTCAGCTCCATAGATCTTCTGAGCTATGATTCTTATTTTTTCAACTATGGGAAGCTGTGAAAACAAAACAGGACGACAGCATGTTAAACTGAAGAGTCCCAAGATACTTTCCTTCAAATCAGGATTGCGTAGTTCTCACTGGCAGTGAATTTTGTACAACACTATTCTAAACATTCAGTTATGCATTGTTTCCTAAAAACAAATATCATGGATGTAAAAGATGGCATCTGTTGCCTTCCATTCAGAAATCATCATTAACCTTATCTTTTCTACAATGCAGACAGAGAAAAACAAGTTTATGTATATCAGCTTCTGGTACTCATGCATTCTGAAGTGTATAGATAATCCTCAACAGTTCATTTACTGACTGTCTGAAGTTAGAACGGAACTAAAAAAAGTGACCTATGACTATTTTTCACACTTACGACTGTTATAACATCACCATGGACATATGATTTATATTCAGATACTGGACAACTGGTTCATATTTATGATGGTTGCAGTGTCCTGGGGTCATGTGACCCCCTTCTGCGACCTTCTGACAACAAAATCAATGGGGAAGCCAGATTCATCTAACAACTGTGCTTCTAATTTTACAACTGCAGTGATTCACTTAACAAATGTGGCAAGAAAAGTTGTAAAGTGGGATAAAAACTTAGCGACATAAATCCTGGGCTCAATTGTGGTTGTAAGTTGAGGACTACCTGTATTTCAGAGTTTTGTTTTGCTTGTTTAGCAAGAAAGGCAAAAATATATTACACGTTTTACAGCACGTAGATGCCCTTGGAAAGTTTTGCTGAAGTAAACCAGGCCTGGAAAATTTATCACAAGCTGAACATAAGCTTCTATTATTGAAACTATTCTAGAAAACCTCTAATGGATTACCTCAGAAACAGCACTCAGCTTTTTCCCCCTTTGCCATTGCAGTCAAGAATATGTTCTTTACAAAATGATCAATATACCGTTCAATTGCCAGGTATGTAAAGAAGCATAAGGCTAGGCTGATCCTTTATTTTAAAAGTGTCTGCTCTGCACATCCCGTTCCCTTTGTAGAAAGTCCTGCCCCAGTCTAAGTCCTAGCTTGGCTTGCAACAATTGAAATTCAGTAAGTGTGAGGTAATGTTAGCTTATCTTTTTTATAATGGGATCATGTATAAAGTTACACTGCTAATTTTTGTACTAATCACACTGAAGCCTGGAAAGATGTGGGAGTGCAATGAAAATAAATTTTTAATAAGGACAGAATGAATGACCAAAAGATTCTTGCCTGCCCCATCTGTACAGCAGAATTAACACATTCAGTGCCCGCCCGCGCACACACACAGAGCTAGTACCACAATATTTCCTTTTATGATTAAGAAGCAGCCATCCCAAATGCCTGGAGCAGAGGGCATTTTGCCACAGGATGCCTTTGAAATCAATAGTGCATTGATTGATTGGTGCTGGGCTTTTGGTGCCCTAACTTTGTGCCATCTCTGCAGCAAAAACTTGCTACGGAAATGTAGTGATTCATTGCTTTGGTACCAAATAACAAGGGTCAACCTCATCCTTCAGTTCTGGAAAGTTTCTTATTATCACATTCCTTTATTTAAAAAAAAAAACAAGGGAGGAGGAAAGTAACCTTAGACCTCACATTAAATCCAAGACAAATTTATCACTCCGTGACAATAACAAATGTTTTGGCCCTTCTCTGTTTTTTTTTTAAATCAATTATGTTCATGATTGTATTTTCATTGGGCAGCCTTGTCCCCTTGGCCCACATCTCTCAGTATCATGGTTGGTACTTCAGTACATGTGCTATGATATTTTAAGCCTCAAACGCTGAGGTGGATGTTTGCATAAAAATGCCAATCAAACTTCCAGAAACTTTTGATGGCTGGATACTACAGCATTCCAAGTCTTTTATCTACTAGAGGTAGAAATTATGGAGGTTGAAATTGGGCTGTGTTCCTCTGCTCTACTTAGTTTTTTTTTTAAATCATGGTTTTTTTATTCCAATATAGTCGTCTTTAATGTAGGATTTTTTTTCTCCATTGTTTATTTATTTAGAACATTTATATGGCCATCCACCTTAAGGAAATACTGTAACCTGGGACAACCAACAGCACAAAAGTAATGTAAATTTCCAAAGAATTAGAAGAGTTGCAATGTTATGGCTCAATGAAAGTTCACTTCCAGAACTACTCTTTTTTTTTTAGCTCTGGTTGTTCCCAGATAACATATAAAAATGTATGGCACAAACCTATCGAGCAAGTAGATCTTTTCAAACAATAATCATAATGAAAATCATAATGATAATAATAATCCTCCAGTGAGACACTAGTGACATGGCTGTAGGGCTTGTGATAATTCAAGGATTTCCCAAAAGCTATGCAAATTTCTATAAACCAGTTCAAAGACAAAAATACCAATAAAAAAGAATAGAAGAAAAAATATAAATGGAATACAGAACTCAGTCTGATTTACATCAAAGTTGAACATTGAAGTGTGTTACACAAGAAAATATTTTCAGATTGTACTGCATTTGGGGCTGTATTCTCCTTCCCTGATAGAGGGATATTTTATTCTGAATATATCCAAACTTAAAGAACATCCATACAAACAAGTACTACTGCATTAGATTCAAAAGGCCAATGCTACAACAGAACTGACATTTTGAATTTCAAGCAGCCCCAAAAGGTCATACTAACATTTTAAGCAGAAAGCTGCTCACTGGTGGCTTGTTATATCAAATTCCAGTTCAGATGGGACTTTTAAAAGTAATTGTATAAGTCTTCCAGGAAAATGTTTTTGAGATAGAATTACAAGCATTGCTTAAGTTTGCATAGAAGAATATTAAGCCTATTATCCTAAAAAAAAAAAACTTTGACAATAAGCAAGTTTCTAGCTCTTATACATGTAAAAACAGGCTTGGGAACCGTAACAGCAAGGCCTAATAAAGCCACAGAATCCAGAAGCTTTTATAATATAAATGGAAACTTTCAGGGCTCTGCAATCTTTATCTAGAAAAATAAATAAACTGAAGAAAATTTGTTTCATTTCCATAATTTACACATATTTCAAAGCATAGTTGTCTTTGTAACATATATACTTTGGTTCAGAAAACTACAGGTAGTTCTTGATTTACAACTATCTGTTTAGTGAACATTCAAAGTTATAATGGCACTGAAAAAAAGTGACTTATGACCATTTTTCACCCTTAGGATTGTCGCAGCATTCCCATGGTCACATGATCAAAATTTGAGCACTTGGGAACTGGCATGTAGTGTATTTATGATGGTTGCAATGTCCCGGGGTCATGTGATCACCTTGTGGGAACTTCTGACAACCAAAGTGAATAGGGAAGCCAGATTCACTGAAAAACCATGCAGTGATTCACTTAATAACTGTGGCAGTTATTAAAAGGCTGTAACTCACTTAACAACTGTCTTGCTTAGCAACAAAAATTTGGGGCTCAGTTGTGGTTGTAAGTTGAGGACTACCTATATATAGAAAAACAACAGTGACCTACGTTCCCTCTAAGGTGCGCAGCTGCGCGCCTGCGCAGGTGGCAAGAAAACACCGTGCAGCAGTTTTCAACTGCCGCGCAGTGATTTCTATTGCCACAGGCTCCAGAAGCTGGGGAAGTCCTTTGCAGGCAGCTAGAACGGGCCGCCCGCAAAGGACTTCCCCAGACTTGCTTTGAGGAGCACGGGGCGACTGAGGCTAGTTGTGAAGCCCCAAAGCCCCCACCGCCACCGGAAGAACTGCTACCACCTCCTCCTCCTCCTCCTCTAACAGGCAGCACTGCCGGATTTGCCGCCCGGCGCTGCGGCTGAGATGAAGCCACCAAAGCTCCAGCCGGCATCTCCGCGCGTGGCAGCGGCGCCTCCCCTCTGCTCGGAGCACCTGAGCTCAGCGCTGGGTTACCCCTGCCTGCCCCCCCTCCTCCTCCGCCGTGCTTTTGAAGAGCCATGAGGCTGCGGGAGACAGTAGGAAGGCGGGGGGGAGCAGGGGAAAAAAAAGCCTCATGGCTCCTCAAAAGCCCGGAGGAGGAGGAGCGTAGCAGCAGTTATTCTGGTGGCAACTCGTCGGCAACTTCAGCAGCAGCCCTGCCCACAATGAAGAAAGCAAAGATGGAGCAGATCCACGCAGATGACGTCGCTGCAACATGACTGGAGGAGGAATTCTGGGAATTGAAGTCCACAAGTCTTAAAGCTGTCAGGTTTTTTTTCTAGGGGTGGAAGGGTCTTGTAACTTGACAGCTTTAAGACTTCCATGCTTCAATGCCAGAGTTCCTGAGCCAACAGGACTGGAGGAGGAATTCTGGGAGTTGAAGTCCACAAGTCTTCAAGCTGTCAGATTTGAAGACCCTGGGGTTTTTTTCCCTAAAGGATTAGGGGTGCAAGGATCTTGTAACTTGACAGCTTTAAGACTTGCACGCTTCAGTGCCAGAGTTCCTGAGCCAACATGACTGGAGGAGGAATTCTGGGAGTTGAAGTCCACAAGTCTTCAAGCTGTCAGATTTGAAGACCCTGGGGTGTTTTTCCCTAAAGGATTAGGGGTGCAAGGATCTTGTAACTTGACAGCTTTAAGACTTGCACGCTTCAGTGCCAGAGTTCCTGAGCCAACATGACTGGAGGAGGAATTCTGGGAGTTGAAGTCCACAAGTCTTCAAGCTGTCAGGTTTGAAGACCCCTGGGGTTTTTTTTCCTAAAGGGTTAGGGGTGCAAGGGTCTTGTAACTTGACAGCTTTAAGACTTGCGTGCTTCAAATGCCAGAGTTCCTGAGCCAACATTTTGGTTGCTAAGCAGGAGCGTTGTTAAGTGATACTGACATTATATAACACTTCGAATTAAGCGGGTACCTTGAAGAAACATAACTTTGAGTTTCAAATAATACTGATTTTGTTGTTGTTTTAGGTGACATCTGTGAAAAAAATTCAGGTGCTCAGGCATGAAAATGTGCCGCTCAAACACTATACTTTTCTGCTCACATCGAAAAAAAATTAGAGGGAACATTGACAGTGACATAACCAAAGAACCAAAATTCTCTTATATTTTTTCTGTTCCTTAAATGGGAATAGATGCAAAATATTTTGTGCCAATTCTAACAATTGCAACAAGACAAAAATAACTTGTTTTGGTTTAATTTCTAAACAGCTAAATAAATATCACAAGCTACTGAATATCAGAAACATGGACTAATTCATTCAAAACCAAATGCTACTGAAACATATGACCTGATAATTGGAGTCAGACTGCTCTGGTTAAAACCAATCTTCTAATTTTCATCCATGTGAACATTATGAACAGGTCCCAATCCTCCTTCATGTTTGTTTACCGAGACAACAGCTATTACTTTTTGTATAAAGTTCTAGAATTGTCAAAATTAATTCCAGTTAGCATAATAGATATATTTCTTAAGGGATTTATTTTGAGACTGCTCAATTATATTTAACATTTTTTTGTCCAGAACGAAAGTGCGTGGGTTGTTGTTTGAGCTCTGTTCAAATATTGAAGCATCCTAATATTTATTCTAATTATGCCTGCAGTGGGTTTTTCCAAGCACAAGGGAGCCCCAGCAACAAAGCTTCACTAATGTTTCAAAAATTGCAGGGAAGCAGACTAATCAGTTAAGCCTCTGTGAGAAGGAAATAATGTGCATTTGCTCCCTTTCTAAACAAAATATTAACTAAATTACAGAATCTCCCAGGACAGGGTGAAGAGGATTTCATTAGAGTTTTCACAGTATATTAAACGCATAGTGAACAAGCCATTTATAGATGAATGTGATGTGACACCAACTAACATGATAATAGATTTCAGTGACCCAGGTTTATTGGCAGTTGTATAAACACAACAGTTTACAAACTACAGATTAAAAAGTTGATTTTTTTTGCTGTAATCTGAATGATGAAAGTTTTTTTGCAGTTCTATAACATCCGAAGAGTATTTTAAGTCCATGGTAATTATGAAAATGAAGGCAAACACAAACAAAAGCAAAATTTGATTTGTCCCAGTTATTTAGACATGCTCTGGAATTCACCATATTGATAGGTATATATGCCAAATAATTTCAATAGAGCTTTTGCCTTATACTATGGATTTTGCCTCCTTTTCAAGTGCTTCTTAGATAAATTAATCTGACTTTGAGACAAATTTTAATATTTTTCAAAGTCCATAGTTTTTTAAAAACAGCATACTGTTTTGAAAAATTATGACCTTCTCATTAGTCTTTCAACACTGAAAAGACAAATTTATTGCCCTTATTACTCAGTGGATTGTAAATCTAAAATTACTTGTGACGTATGAATGAGTTACGTACAGTAGTGTGTTACCTATGGATAATTATTGTGACATAGAGTTATGTATTGTGACAGAGTTTATGTTGTATATATATGTGTGTGTGTATGTATATATATGTGTGTGTGTATATATATATTTGTATATGTATTTGTATGTATGTGTATATATATATTTGTATATGTATTTATATGTATGTGTATTTGTGTTACAACCCCTGGTATGCCCAAAACACAAATACATACCTATTTCCCTGGCCTAGCTGATAAGGAAGAGAGCCTGTGGCTTAGTGGCAATTACATCGGCCTAATATGCAATACAGCCCTGGTTCTATTCCCAGTAAGGGTATGGCTAGCTGATGAGAGCTAAATAGCTTGAAATAGATCTATACTAGTCTCCCTTTATTTATTTATCAGCACAAATACAACATATATGTATGTATGTATGTATGTATGTATGTATGTATATATATGTATGTATGTATGTATGTATTTGTGTTACATATACATACACATAAACACACACACACACACATATATATATATAGAAATACATTTTGATAAAAGTGTGCATATAAGATTTTTCTTGTATTGCTTTTTCCCTATTTTTTCTTTGTACTGCTTCATTAAATAAGTGAAAGCAATTATTGTATAATATATGGAAAAATTAAATAAATGGCATGCAGTTTTCAAAAGCTCTCATCTTGCCCCGTTTTTGAGAGCTACCCTCCAAAAATTATATCTTTGTGTTCTTTGATATAAGTTTACATATTTAAATAACAGCCATTGTCCTTTTAAATTCCTTAATTTAGGAAACTTGATGTGGCTTTAAGGATTGTACTGTTGACGAATGTGTATTGTAGTGTTAGATACTTGTTCTAACTACAGTGGTTTCCACCAAGGTCCTCTGTTCCGGCGGGAACAGAGGTTTAATCCTATTCGTCGAAGGGTCTGACAGCTCCCTATAAAAGGGCTGCTGTCAGACTCAATGTTCGCTGGATTGTTCTCACTTGTTGTACTTAATAAAGACCTGTTGTTACCGTTGAGCCTGTGTGTGCCTATCCATTACCCAATCCAACACTGGCGATGAGGATGGGATTGGAAGGCAACTAGGCAAATCAAAAAGAGCGTAGCAATCCAGCAAGTACATCCAGCCCGGAGCTCAACACGGCTTTGAGTAGCCATTTTTGAGCAGCAAACTCAAAATGCCCTCTGACTACAAAATGGCCCCACCGACTCTGTATGACCCAGTCACCGGGCACTGGGACTCGTACATGCTATGATTTGACTGCTTCCTCGAGGCAAACGACCTCTTGGGCTTTTCTGAAGGCCGCAAGAAGAACATGTTCCTCGGATACTGTGGCCGGGAAGTGTTCGAGATGGCGAAAGACCTCTCTGAGCTGACACCGCTGCAATCAGTCGCCTGATCCGTGCTCCAGCAGACGCTGAAGACCCACTATGCCCCCAAGCCGTCCAAGCACGTTCGCCGGCATGAGTTTAACATCAGGAACCAGAAAGAGGGAGACTTCCGGTTCCGGCTGTTGAACGCGATGGGCGTGCTTCGCTCGCCCCGCACACTCTTGGTGGGCTCCCCCCTGATCGGGGGGGGGGCACAGGGAGCCTTGTAGGGGCCCCTGCCGAGGGGACGGCTAGCTGAGGGTCCCCTGCGTCAGCGGTGGCCGCGGGGGGCCTCCCTGCATTGCCCTAGGCACCAGGAGGCAAAAGGGGAGGCGCAGGGACTCCTTGTGCTTTCGCGCCGAGACAGCTGGGCGAGATCAACGATTTGAAGGCTGCAGCTGCAATGTGGTGAGGTGGAAATTCCCCCCGTTCCCTTTCTTGACTGAAAAAAAAAAGACTGCCAGCTCTTTAAAAACGTTCAATCCGTTCCTGGGAAGTGTGAATGGAGGGAGGGGGATTTCCCCCCCCCCCCTTGGATAAGCGGCTCTAAACTGCTCTCTGCCCCCAGAGGAGGAGAGCTCTGGAATGAAATCACACTCATAGCAAGCAGCAGATCTACTTTACTGCAATTGTGAAAATGAGGTGATGATCTGACTTTTTGAAAACTTTGAAAACTTTTGGTTTGTTGTCTTCTAATCCCGGTGCTGGAAAGGCAAGATGGCACACTTCCATTGTCTTCATGTACTCTGAAATTTGACTCCACCCACAGAAACTGCTGGCATTTTATCTTTGTCTTCATGACACTCAGAGATATCTCTTGATACATTATATTCTGGACTTCTGGACTTGGAACAATTGTATTTATTGTCTGGATTTGAACTTTAGAAAAGGTCTTTATTTGTCTGGAATGCCTGCCTTGTGATCTCTCTCGGCTATCCACTTTTACAATCACTTTTTTCCTGTATTGACACAGACATTTCTGAGCTCTTCTTACCAAAATGTCACCAAAAAGACCACCACCTGGGAAACCAGGCTTTGCTGGTTCTGCCCCAACGTCTTCAACGTCCAGCCCCAGAGGGCAACAGGCACTAACATCTTTGTTGCAGCCCAAGCCCCCTGAGGAGAACCTAACCCAACAGATGCTTCAAAAGATTTTGAAGGGGCAGGAGGAACTGACGAATCAACTAAAAGAAATGAACGAACAGCTCAGAAAAAATCAGAACCGAACGGCCCAAAATACGCAAAGATTGGAAGTTTTGGAGGAGGGGACGGCTGAGATGAGGGGGGAGGTGAGGGGGGTCCAGAGAGGAAACCAAGAACTTGAGAACCATCAGATAAAAATGGAGTTTCCTTAGATTTCAAAATGTAATTGAGGCTGATGATGAAGATTTGAAGGAAATTATGACAAAATTATTGGCTGAATATATCAAAAAAGACAGACAACAGCTGGGATGGGATATTGACCTGGTCTATAGAGTAAATTCAGCCTACGCCAGAACACATAATGTTCCAAGGGAGGTCCACATTAAATTTCTTAGAAAGACTACAAGAGACGAGATTCTGAGTGCACAAAGGGGGCAAGTGTTAAAATACAAGGATAGAGAAATAGCCATCTTGAAACAAATTGCAAAGAAAGTTAGAGATAAAAGAAAAAATATTCGCTCTTAGCGAAGAAATTATACCAGAAAGGGATTTGGTTTAGATGGCTTATGCCAGAAGGTATGCTGATATTCTGGGAGGACACTAGAGTTAGAATTAATACAACTATGGAGGCTGAGGCCTTCATGGAAAAAAACAAAGTCCTCCTGGATAAAGCTGATGATACCACACGGGACATACAGGACACGGGAGGTGCTGGAGCCTTGCTGGTGGGGGGAGAAGAGGCAACACTGAGAAAACTTAGATCACAAAAGTGAATTAGAAAAACAATGCAATGGCTAATACAGAGAACTTTTTCTGTTTGATACAAGATAGATTGAAATCATTTGAAGATAAAAGTTTAAAATATGCTGTCAAAATATTGCTAAGTAGTAACAACTTAATGTATTAATAAGTGAAAGTTATGAGAATTGGGGAAAGTGCCATTTCCTGCATAATGTAGCTGTCAAAATTTGTAACTCTATCCACTATCCCTTTTCCTGAAATTTTTTGTAAAACCAATAAAAATTTTGTTTGAAAAAAAAAAAGGAACCAGAAAGAGGGAGAGTCGATTAATGAGTACATTGCGGCGCTTCACAAGGCTGCCGCGTACTGCGAATTCCGAAACCTGGACGAGTTGATTCTGGACCACATAATTTGCGGCGTGCCGGACATTAACCTATAGAGGTTACTCGCTAAATCTAACCTCACTCTGCAGATCGCCTTGGACGAAGCCAGGGCTTCCGAATCAGCCATCAAATCTACTGAAACCCTGGAGAGCCAAAGCGCTCCACAAGACGCGCGAAAGAGTACACGCGTACACCGCGAGGTTGCAGAGCCTGATAGTTCAGAAGGCTAAAAAGATGACAGCTGCCGCAAGCGGAGTAGCCGTGCCCAGCCGGTGCGCAAATTCAAACCGCATCTCCCATCTTGCGCTACCTGCGGTGGAGACTAATAGGTTAAAAGCAATCTAATATCCATGCATTTTCCCATATGTATGTATTGTGTTGAAACAGATTCATTCAAACTGTCAGCCATTGAAGGCATATCTAGAATTTATTGCTCCACAGCAGTATAAGCAATAACTGTATCAGCTCTTTTAGGAAATACCAACAGCAAAGAACCATCACCTTCATTATTTGATGGGAAAACACACATATGAAGAAACAGGAACTTTTCACAATTTTAAAACCAGGACCTGCCTGTTTCTTAGTCCAGCCCTAGCTCTGAGACACTTATAGGTGACCTCTGGGTAACACTACCAGAGTTTAATCAAATTGACATTCTTTAAAAAATGCCCACGGTTTTGCTTTTTTTCAATAGAAAAAAAATATTTCGAAGTGTAAGAAAAAGAATATTGTTCAATCCATTTACTTTATTTTGGAATTGTGATGTAACATTTGTCACAGGAGATTAATTAATTAATTAAATTTGTATTTGTTTTCTTATTGCACCAAGGATGGGATTATATATATTCTTTGCCTTTTGACACTGCATTCCTCTATTGGCTGTCCAGAAAGAAGCAGATGTAAAACATATGCAGGCTTAAGGCTGAGGGTTATCAATCTCTGCTGTTATAATCTCATGGTTATATAGAGATTACATCTCTACATGCCTTAAATCTGGATGCTTCCTTTCCGACTTCCTTCCCTACATGGGCCAAAGATAGAATCCCAGTATTCTAAGTGCTGGGAAAAAAAATCATTATTTTCTGCACAAGGAAAATTCAAGATATCATGAAGAATAACAGCTGAATCAGTGTACAATGTGAGTACCTTCCTGGATGCTTTCAAATTAAAACTCTTTGATTAGAGTGAAGTTGACTGTTTTGGATTGTTAAGTTTCTTTTATTAATCTGTAGTATCACAGCAACAAGAATGGCGTATAGACGGACACACACATGCATGCACATTTGCAAAATAGCCTTGAGCTTGGAAATTACCATTTCCATTTCTATGTAGTCTGGGAGAAATAATAAATAACCCCCTGTCAGAGGCTCAGTGAAGGCATCTTATATCTTCCTTATATCTACTGTCAGGCACTAAGCCAAGACAGAACAAAGTTCAAGGTGCTCTGGATTGAGATGGCCTGGTGCTAAAACAGCAGCTGATTCAGCAATTTGCAGCTTTCATTTCTTTTTGTTGTCACTTTTCTATTACCCTTTCATAAATCTGTTTGTAATTTCATCTTTTTCTTTTTACTTTACAAGCCATGTGGATCACAGAGAGATTCTTACACTCAAAGCACCCTTCTTAGGCAGATCTGATTTCATAATACAGGGAATAAAGAGCTCATGAAAGTTTAACTGTAACATGAATCTACACCTCCACCTGTGGTTAAAAAAAAAGATTTATTTCCATCTAGCAATATCCAGCCACTTCCCACCTGGTGCTTGAGAACATGAAAGAAATAGTTCAGAAAGACAAATAATAGCTATCATGTAAAGTCTCTTTTGTTCCAGATCCAGTCTTCTGAATCACAAGAGAGATGTAGGGTGGGGGGAGAGTAAGAGTAGGAAAAGGCCAATGGATAGCAACTGAGAAAAGGAAGGGAAGGGGTTGGGAAGGCTGTTGAAAACCCAACTACCATATTTTTCAGAGTATAAGACACACCTTTTTCCCTCAAAAAAGAGGGTGAAAATCGGTGCATCTTATACACTGAATACAGCAGTTTTGGCCTCTCGAAATCCTGACCCCTTCACCAAAATGGCCGTGCATAGCCTTTAGAAAGCTTCCAGAGTGCTCCTGGAGGCTGGGATGGGCAAAAATGAATGAACAACTGATCATTTTGTGCTCGTTTTTGCCTCCCCTAGCCCCCAGGAGCACTCTATAAGCCTCCTAAAGGCTATGCATGGCTCCTTTTTTTGACAAAAAAACCGGCCCATTTTCGTGAAAAACGGGCCATTTTTGAGAGGTCTACAGAGTGCAAAACCTTTTTTTTTAAAAAAAATGTCTCTTCAAAATCTTGGTGCTCCAGTGCATCTTATACTCCGAAAAAAATGGCACTCTTTGGAAGAATCACCATTCTTACAAATCTTCATTTCAAGGTTATATTCTGATGGTAAACTGATGGAAACTCAGAGCTTTAGAATTTGTAATTTTTTTACAAATGACTTTTTAAGGTGGTCTCCAGAATTGTTTTAGCAGGCCATGATAGATTTCAGGAACTGGAAGGTCTGGTGAGATTAATGAGATTTATATAGGATATGGCTGGTTCAAATCTGCCCTGATTGTCTAATAAGGTATTCACATAACTGTCCCTGTAATAAGAAACAAGCAACAAACTTAGGTATTACTTGTTCAAATTCTCAATAAGATCTACATGAAGCTCTAATGACATTCAATGGAAACTATATGCAAAAATTCAGAAAATACCAAAGCAGCAAATAATTTGTTTAGATTATGTTAACACTGAAGCATTATTAATTCAGTGGCATATGCCAACTTAATTTGTCCAAAGTCTACTGAACTTGGAAACTTAGAAAGAAAATTAAATATAATCCTGATTCTAAATTATTGAGAGAAATTAACAAGTGCTCATGTCTTAATCATAAATTTGCAAGTAAGGAAAAAATATATATCCCAGCATAATGGTGCAGGATCCAATCTGGGTTGGTCACCAGGGCCAGAGGTATAGTCTTCTGAGCTTTCGGACTCATGCTGCAGCTCATCTTCAGAGAATTTCACACTCACTAGAATGTGTGATAATGTGTCAGCACCTTGAATTTTGTTCTGTCTTTGCTCAGTGCCCGATAGTAGATGTAAGGAAGATATAAGATGACTTCAGTGAGCCTACTTGTAAGTCCTCTTGGAAAGTCAATATGGATTTACAGAGTCTTCTATTAATCTCATATTTTGATCAAGTGCCATCAAGTCTATGTCGACGGTTAGCAATCACATGCATACATTTTCTCCAGGACAATCTATATCTGTCCTTTATGTCTTTCAACAGAGCATCCATCTCCACTGTAACTGAATCCATTAACGTCTCATGTTTGTTTTCCTTTCACCTTTCCAAAACATTATGGACTTCTTAAAGACAGTTAAAACTTTGTATAATGTATCTGAAATAGGATAGTTTGGGTTTGGATATTTGTGTCTTGAGTGAGAACCCTAGGCTGATTTGTTGATCTACTTTTTTTATTGACTATCCATACTATTCTTGGGAGTCTGCTCCAAGGTTCAAAAGCATCAATACTTTTTTCTGATCTGATTCTTCAAAGTTCAACTTTTGCTTTTTTCCTCGAGGGTCGAAAGAAAAGCTGTTGTTTGTAGGTCTAGACCAGTGGTGGGCAACCTTTTTTTTCAACTGAGCCAAATCTCGCCAAAACCACGATTGAAATTTATTTTGAGAGCCACATTTCTAAAACCGAAAATACATAGGATGGTACACTGTTTTTAGTGTCAATAAACTCTGGCATTTGAAGCACGCAAGTCTTAAAGCTGTCAAGTTACAAGATCCTTGCATCCCTAACCCTTTAGGAAAAAAACCCCAAGGGGTCTTCAAACCTGACAGCTTTAAGACTTGTGGACTTCAACTCCCAGAATTCCTCCTCCAGTCATGTTGGCTCAGGAACTCTGGCATTGAAGCGTGCAAGTCTTAAAGCTGTCAAGGTGCAAGACCCTCGCACCAACCCTTTAGAAAAAAAAAAACCAGGGTCTTCAAACCTGACAGCTTGAAGACTTGTGGACTTCAACTCCCAGAATTCTGAGAATTGAAGTCCACCAAGGGCATCAATCATATTAGCCCAGGGATCTGCAAAATTGGCTCTTAAGACTGGTGGACTTCAACTCCCAGAATTCTGAGAATTGAAGTCCACCAGTCTTAAAACAGCCAACTTTGCAGACCTCTGTGTTAGCCCAAAGCCTGGCGCTGGGCGGGCCTTGCTCCCCCATTGGTGGAGACCCAAGAAGCGAGGAGGGAGAAAAAGAAACGGAGGCTAAGGAGCTTCCCCCCGCCCCCTCCCAGCAAAAATCTAACCGGGGAGCCGGGCGGGCAGTAGCAAATTAGCCGATCACGCCGCGTGGGCAGTAGCAAATTAACCAATCACGCGGCGTGATCGGCTAATTTGCTACTGCCCGCCCGGCTCCCCGGTTAGATTTTTGCTTGGAGGGGGAGGGGGGGAAGCTCCTTAGCCTCCGTTTCTTTTTCTGCCTCCTCGCTTCTCGTCCCCGCCCGACTTCAGGATCCTCCCTAATCATTGTGGGTCGAAAAAAGGGAAAGGGGCGCTTGTTTTGAAGTGCCCGAGAGGAGGGAGGGGAGCGGGCACCCGGCACACAGAAGAGTCGCATTAAAATGTGTAAAGAGCCGCGTGTGGCTCGCGAGCCGCGGCTTGCCGACCACTGGTCTAGACTCATCCTTGTATCTCAATATCCTTTTCAAGGTTTTCAATGCTACCCTTCTAAATGCTATCAGCCACATATTTTTGACTATTGGTTTCCTTTCTATTTATCCCCTCAATATCTTCATTGTCAATTCTAAGACAGTACTTATTATAATTACTTTGGTCTTCTATGGTTTTAAATTTAAGCCCATGTTTTTCACTATGCTGCTTGATTTTCTTTACTAGAATTTCTGAATCATTTGCATGTTTACCTATCGGAGCACAAGCATAGTACAGATTACTGAGGTGTCTTCCTCCAATTTTGAAACCATACTCATTTTCTTACAATCCAGTTTCCCTCATCTTCAGAATATAAATTGAATACATAAGTTTAGAGGATTGGTGATATGTCAAGGACATAACAATAAGATGAGAATATATATCCTTGTCTCAATATCCCCTACTTCCTTATATCCTATGTAGATACTCATAGACATATGCAGCTTCTTTCAAGAATGCTGTTTTACAAAACTCCTAAAAGTCAATTTTCACGCTAAATCATTTCTTTGTAGCAATCTCATAGAAAGATAAAAATGCTACAGTTCTCCAGAAAGTGTGGTCATACTTAGATTCACCCATGTCAGAAGGTGTGAAGGCAACCCAGTGATAGAATGAAAAGAATAATTCCTCTATATCACACGTAAGTGATATAATATCTAAGCTGAACATGCTTTCCCAAGGCTCATACAGCATCGCTGGCTCATCATATAAGTACTAGATAACAATATAAACCAGGAGCCAATAGGGTGACATGAGCTTTTGTTAAGTAGTAACTTATCACATGGAAAATGAAGAGTAAGTCATATGAGGGAGTTCTATACTCTTTTAAATACATCTTAGAATAATAATGCACAAGATGATTGTGTTACAAAATTCCATGGAGTTGAAGAGTGTCAACTATAGATCACACCAGCAACAAATTTTAAAAACATGTGGAGGAGGCTTAAATGTTTACACACAGAGACCTCTATGAGAGGAATAATTGTTGGCTGGGATTAAGAAGGTTGGTACTCTAGGCCTACGTGAACAGAGAAGTTGTTTCTTTTTCTTTTCTTTTTTTGCCAATTCTTCATTTAAATGCATCTTTATCACAGAAACCTTTATGCTTTTGAGGAGGCTGTGAAAGGCTGCATTAGAAAGAGCAGGTGGAAAAGTCTCCACTTCTCTGGTAGGATCTTGCAGGGTTTTTTGAAGCACAACCTCAATCAGAGTGCCTCCATTTTGTTTCTGCCTGAGAGCAACTCCCCCACCCCCAATATCTAATCAAAGATTATATAATATTTTACACTAGCTGATAACCCAGCATTGCCCGAGTATTTATTTGTAGGGGGAAATGTCCAGACCAAACATAATTCCTAGTGATGGATTTTCCCCCTTCCAGAGGAAGCCCCCTTATGGAGTACTGTGAAGCCGTTACCATGGTAACTCCACTGCGCTGTACGGTAGAAGCCATTTTAAGGCACAACAGGCTGTATCTTAACAGAACACACACTTCAAGGGGTGTTAGGGGTGTCTTACCACCACAGTATTTTTTTCCAGAGAGTAAGTCATCTGTGTACCAAATCTCTCTCTCTATATCTATCTATCTATCTATCTATCTATCTATCTATCTATCTATCTATCTATCTATCTATCTATCTATCTATCTATCTATCTATCATCTATCTATCTATCTATCTATCTATCTATCTATCTATCTATCTATCTATCTATTTGTTTTCGTAGATTTTCATGGGTGTAGGTATGCTGTGTTTGTGTTCAGATTTGTCTAAGGCGTTGGTTTCAAAATGTTCCATGTATAAGTTTGCAATGACAGGTGAGAGGGGAGATCCCATGGGTGCTCCTGTCATTGCAAACTTATACATGGAACATTTTGAAACCAACGCCTTAGACAAATCTGAACACAAACCCAAACTCTGGCTTAGATATGTTGATGACACTTTCGTGATTTGGCCACACGGAAAAGAAAAACTGGACAACTTCCTCACACATCTCAACAGTCTACACCCCAAAATACAATTCACCATGGAAATAGAAGCAAACAACCAACTTCCCTTTCTGGATGTCCTAATCTACAAAAAACCTAATGGCTCCCTAGGACACACCATCTACCAGAAAAAAACACTCACCAACCGCTACTTAAATGCACAATCCCATCACCACCCTGCACAGATCAACTCTGTAGCCAAGACCCTCATCTCCAGAACCAAACGCCTAGCCGACAAAGACCACCTGAAAACTGAATTACACAAACTCACAAATGTATTAATCTCCAATGGATTCCAAAGAAAAACAATCACCAACCTAATCCAAAAGGAGACTCCCCCAAAAAACCAAGACACAGAACAGGACAATGGCATCGCCCTCCTCCCTTACATCAAAGGCACCACAGATAAAATCAGCAAAATTCTCCACAAGCACAATATCAGGACAGCCTTCACCACTGACCAAAAAATAGCCAACATCTTAAGAAACCCCAAAGACAAAATCCAGCTAGAAAACCAAGGAGTCTACAAAATACCATGCAAAATCTGCCCAGCAATATACATAGGACAAACAAACAGGAGGATAAATGCACGCATCACAAAACACAAGAACGCAGTAAGAAAAAAAGAAAAAACTTCCTCCCTTTTCCAGCACCTTAAAGCTACAGGACATGAAATCAACTTTGAAGGAGCCAGGTTAATCTCCAAAACAGAACACCTCCACAAGAGAATAATCATGGAAGCCATCGAAATAGAGAAACACCCCCACAACATGAACAAACGTGATGATACCTCCCGCCTACCAAACATCTGGAAACCAGCCCTAGCCAACAAACGAACACCACCCACCACCCAAGCCGTTACAATACAAAAGAACAATGCACACACAGCCTGCACCAATCAGTACCAATCTACCAATCATGATACAACCACACAACCAATCATTCCACTTACTGAAACAAAGCCAGCACCCCATCCCCTCCCACCAAGACTTACAGAAAGACGGCATCTCCGATCACATTTTAAGCCCACGCTTGCAGATGGCAGGTGAGATGCTGCCGAAACGTTGCAAAGACAATCTCAACCTTACACGGGAAAAGACCCGAATACAACAAAACCAGCATATATATATATATATATATATATATATATATATATATATATATATATATATATATATATATATATATATATATATATATATATATATATATATATATATATATATATATATATATATATATATATATATATATATATATATATATATATATATATATATATATATATATACATACATACATACATACATACATACATACATACATACATACATACATATATATACATATATATATATATATATATATACATATATATATATATACACACACACACACACACACACATATAACGTCTCATATTAAAAATGACATTGCTGCTATCAAAGAAGGATTTGAAAAAAAATGAAAGTTTCTTTTTGACTTTTGGCAATTAGATGAAGGGGAAGGTAAAGATCTTATGCTTATCCAAAATATTATCCTAAACAGAAACACACTTGAGCTGCATACTGTAAGAGTGGAAGCCATTTACTGAAAAAGGGTGTGCAAAATGTTTTCATTCAAACCGTTACCAATCTGAAATGCCACATTTTGAGATCAAAACAGTTGTTTTACAGTTGAAGTGGTTTGTTTGAACCATTATAGTAGTGTTTTAATTTCAAAATAGTGATCCGAACTCAAAATAGAACAGTCTATTTCTCAAAATGCTTGCCAAGTAAACTGCAGGGATTTGTCAAGGCAGACACCAGGAATAAACCTGACTCAAAGGCATGTGCGCACTCACTCACACACACACATTAGGTACTGCTAGATATAATGACTGAGTGACTGCAGGCATCATCACGTGTTGCCTCTTGCAACCTTGCTTACCTCCAGGTCATAGAGATATCTGAAGTTGCTCTGTTGGTTAGCAGCTCTCCTCACAGCTTCAGCCAACTCCATAGCTCCTCTGCCGCCCTCTGACCAGTGCCGGCAAGGGACTGCATCAAAAGCTCTAGACTGTTTGGCTATCTCACAGACTAAATTAATCTCAGCAGGCGAGTCGGTTCTGCCAACAAAAGAGTTTTGCATTAGTTCATTTGCAATGATATTCATTAATCATAGGCAGGGTTGGTTTAAGGAATTTGGGGTTTCAATGCAACATCAGGTTTAGAGCCAAACCTAGAGTAATATCACAGATGGACTCCTGCAGAATGGTGGAGGAGGAGGAAGGACAGTGTACTTTAGAGGGAATAGACCTTTCTGCTGTCAGCACCATTCACCACGCAGGAAAACTCCGCTTAGCCTCTGGGTGGGCCTGTCTACCTCAAAACCCAGCTACATGGACAAAATAGTACCCTCTTCATTTTTATGCATGTAACTCAGATGCCTATAGCTTGCTTTTGCCTGCTATTCTGCTTGAAAGGAACCATTTTCTGGACTATCTCCATATGCTCTGATCCCTTTAAAGGGACCCTGCTCACATACAAGTACTCCTCAACTTACGACCACAATTGAGCCCGGAATTTATGTGGCTAAGAAAATTGTTAAGTGAGTTTTGCCCCATTTTATAACTTTTTTGCCACATTTGTTAAGTGAATCACTGGATCTATTAAATTAGTCACATGCTTGTTAAATCAATCTGGCTTCCCCATTGACTTTGCATATCAAAAGATCGCAAAACATGGTCCAATGACCCCAGGACACTGCAACAGTCATAAATATGAACCAGTATTAAGCATCTGAAAGTAAATCACATGACCATGGGGATGCTGCAATGGTCATAAGTGTGAAAAATGTTCATAAGTCGCTTTTATCAGTGCTGTTGTAACTTTGAACAGTCAGTAAATGAACAGTTGTAAATGGAGGACTATCAGTATACTTAAAGGTTCTCCAGGCTGGAATATGGATGACAACAGTAGATTTGGGAAGATTAATTCTATTAATAAATGTCATTGGATACTTATGCATACAAACCTTGCACCGTGTCATTTTTTAATGCCATGACAGGTAAGGAAACCCAGCAAGAGCAAAGTAATTTATACACACACACTATGAGCTCAAATATCTACCAATACCTACAAATTAATCATAGCAAAAGACACTGGTTTGCTGAAAAGGTCAGGAGCTGCTTTTTTCCTCCTTTCCCTCACCCTCCACCTCACTCTTTGTGTAATCTGAGCATCCAATTCCCAGTAATTTTCCTGTTCCTCCTAATTGATTAAGAATTAATAGTATATAGCTCAATAGTAGTAACTGTGAGAGGGATCTTGGAATCCTAGTGGACAACCATTTAAATATGAGCCAGCAGTGTGCAGCAGCTGCCAAAAAAGCCAACACAGTTCTAGGCTACATCAACAGAGGGATAAAATCAAGATCATGTGAAGTGTTAACACCACTTTATAATGCCTTAGTAAGGCCACACTTGGAATATTGCATTCAGTTTTGGTCGCCACGATGTAAAAAAGATGTGGAGACTCTAGAAAGAGTGCAGAGAAGATCAACAAAGATGATTAGGGGACTGGAGGCTAAAACATATGAAGAACGGTTGCAGGAACTGGGTATGTCTAGTTGGATGAAAAAAAGGACTAGTGGAGACATGATAGCAGTGTTCCAATATCTCAATGGCTGCCACAAAAAAGAGCGAGCCCAGCTATTCTCCAAAGCACCTTAGGGCAGGACAAGAAGCAACGGAACGGAGATGTTTCCTCAGCGGAGCGGAGCGCCTGAAAAGACTTTTCAGGCGCTCCGCTCCGCTGAGGAAACATCTCCGTTCCCAGCCGAGCTGGTGGAGCGCAGACAGGCGTCGTTGCTTCGCCAGGGCCGGACAAAACTGTACTTCCGGTTTCAGCGCCGGAAGGGAGCGCGAGAGCCAGGTGGAGCGCTGAAAGGGAGCGCGCAAGCCAGGTGGAGCGCTGAAAGGGAGCGCGCAAGCCAGGTGGAGCGCTGAAAGGGAGCGCGCAAGCCAGGTGGAGCGCTGAAAGGGAGCGAGCGCGATCCGGTGCGATCCGGGAGGAACCCACCACTGGTCAACACTGACTTAATGGTACATAACTGTAGAGAGAATAAAGAATAGCCTTGAAGGACTGGAGAAAGAGCTGGTATCAAGGCAATGTCAGATAAGAGAAGCTTCAGCCTGGGCCAAAAAAAGAATGTGAGAAAATAGAGTCCATCTCACAGAATAAATTAATTTCAGCAGGAAAGTCCATTTTGCCCACAAAATGTTTATTGGATTATTTCATTTGTGATAGTATTCATTGATCATAGGCAGAATGAGGTAGGGGGAAGCATAGTCAGAATAAAAATAAGTATGAACTATTTGATATTGGTTTTTTAATCTGGTCTAACTTGTTGGGCTGACATCAATCAATCAATCTCCCTAATTAAGATGTTATATTCAGTGCTTTAAAATTGGAAGTGATAATGCTATTCAAATTTATTAGGAAAGAATACACTCTAATACAAAGGTGTTCCCTTTTCTCATATCCTCTATATGACTGGTTGCCATAATTACTTCTTTATGAGATAGACATACTCATATCAGGTCAATTTTAACTTTTTCCCCTCATAGACCTATCCCCAGGACAGGATATAACTCATGTCTGGCACAAATTAAGATCTGAATTGTTACTTACAGGGTGGGACTTCTTGCCTCAAGTATCATATAGCTTTAAATAGAATTACTGGAATTTCCATTTTTATTGCCATTATTATTGCATAAATTCAGCATGATTTTCATCAGCTTTTAAAAAGGAAAATTCTCTATACATTTTGGTGTTACTAATATTAGTATATTATTTTCCTAATTATAATTCATATATTATTAATAATTATTAGTATATTATTATCTTAATAATAAGAACTATGTCTCAACGCAAGAGACATCCTGCATTGGCATCTTAAGCATTTGGACAACTATTCTGTACTTTAGAAGATTATCAACATCTGTATAATCAAAAAGAACTTGTAAAACTGGTATTTGATTGGATGCATTCAACAGGTGGCTGGATGAAAGAGCTACATCTACTCAAGTCTGAAGTCCAAAAATTTGTATAGTCAATCCAAACAGAAGCACAGTATGTTTAATTATTTTGTAGGAAACTCAGAACAAGATAATTGCATAGTCTACGATGTTGAGGCAATATCTTCACAGACTTAAAAAAACAAAACAAAATTTTGCACACATATCTTGAAATAAATGTTCCATTTCTTTCTACAAATTGAATAGTTAATAAACATTCACTAATAGCAAAGAACAGCTTTACGAAAAATGAAAGCAGAATGCAAAGAAGAATGCAGCCCCAATTGCTTCATTCCCTTCAAGGCTGCTTTCAGGTTTTTTAAAACATGGGGAAATTCCAAACAAATAATTTAGATAGATAGGTTGTCCCTTTTCCAGAAATGGTTTTTAATATAAACTATAGGGTATCATTAAACAAATGACAAATGTAAGAAAACAAAGAATGTAAAAAAGGACTGATGATCAACATATGACAGTTTCAGTATACTTCTCATATTACGGTTGAAATAAATGTAAAAATTTCAGGATGGATGTCTGCAAGGGAGAGGGGCAGTGGTGGGATTCAATTTTTTTTTACCACCAGTTCTGTGAGCATAGCTTGGTGGGCATGGCATGACTTGGTGGGTGTGGCTTGGTGGACGTGGCAGGGGAAGGATACTGTAAAATCTCCATTCCCATCCCACTCCAGGGGAAAGATACTGTAAAATCTCTATTCCCTCCACACTCCAGGGGAAGGTTATTGCAAAATCCCCATTTCCTCCTGATCAGCTGAGACTCGGGAGATAGAGAATAGATGGGGGCGGGACCAGTCAAAGGTGGTATTTAACAGTTCCCTGAACTACTCAAAATTTCCGCTACCTGTTCTCCATAACTGGTCAGAAACCGCTGAATACAACCTCTGGAGAGGGGAAAAGAAAGGGCAAGGGCAAGAGACTAAAAGTCACAATATGTTCATGATGACATCACCATACCATGCCTTATCTACTTGCATCAGGCATTAGAATGTAATGATGGTCCCTGCTCAATGATGTCACTGCACTTGAGTTTGATATAACTGAATTATGCTGAGGATGCCGTTGGTCTCAAAAAAGCAGAGGTAGTTGAAAACAGGTTTACTTCAAAAATCCTATTCTATAGTGTCTACTTTATAATGTTCAAAGATGGCTAGAACTTTGAATGTTACATATATTTGCACACAAAAAAATCATGGATAAAACGTAGAACCGTCTATTGTCATATCTGTTGCTTAGGCCCATCTGTTGGCTTTCATATCAACATCCCCTCAAATTTTTAATGCTGAAATTATATTTTAATGAGGTAACCCCGCCAGCCTATCTCCAATCCACATACAACTTCTCACAATAGTTAATTAATGAAAAATTTGATTTCAGAAGAAAAAAAATAAAAGATACAATATTCAAATCTAGTTCACATAAAAAATAATCATCTTATTTTTTTTCCTTAGGTGTGGAAAAGACAAATTATATTACCTGAAAACATTAAGAGCCAGAACAACAGGAACTCCAAACTGCTGGGTAATTTGAATTTGCTTCAGCAAGTTGCTGCAACCATCTGACACTAGCTTGAGATTCTATATGGGGAATGAAAGAAATGTGTTTGTTTATTCCTAATAGAAAAATGTTTTATTGCTGTGCTTTTAATATACAATATGGATCAGCACAATGAATTCTGTCCATCTACATTAATTCTTACGTCCAAGGATCTTAAACCAGTTTTATGGCTTCTACAGAAATGCCTGTCAAACTCCCTATAAAGAAGTGAAAATGTGCTAAGAGGGAAAAAAGGTATGGGAAATTGAATTGAATTCTATATATTAATTATTTTCTTTCCTGTTATGTTGATGGTAATAATTATTTGTTAGATTTATATCTTCCTACCCACTAGAAGTGTGTAGCAGCAACCTTTTGAAGTAGAATGGGCTGAGAGGCAATGACTGGCCCGAAGTCACTCAGTTAATTTCCATAGCTGGGGGGATACTTGAAATATGGACTAGAATGTGAAACCTCTTCTCTGAAAACCTTACAAGTCCACTATGGCTGATACATAAAGGAAGTTATATTCACTGATAAAATTATAAGTGAATATTATCAGAAATATTCCATAGTTGTAAAAGGCACATTAATATTCTGTTGATGTAGCCTTACAATAAAAAGACCAATAATTGTCCAAGTTTCTGGACTGTCTCCAAAGACTAATATCAACCTTGCATGGTTCAGTCTATTCAAACAACTTTTTGTTTTTAAATAAAAATAACGTAAAAATATATTTTTATCTGTTACTTTTCACCTCATGGCAGCCCTACTTGCTACCTATTTTTATTGCTGATATGTGTTTTATGCATGTATACATTTTATGCATTTTATGCATAATTGCATATTTAATTTTATTTTACAACTTTTCTACTTATTTTGATTTTTTGCTGTTTGCTTATGGTTTTGATAATTTTATGATTGTTATTTTGAGGAGTTTGATTAGGTTTGATTTTTTTTTCTTGTTGTTAACTGCTTTGTATCAACCTATGGTTGGAAGCTTGCAGTATGTAACTGAGCAAAATAATTGAACAAATAAAACAAATATTGCCATTCTTAGCACTGTGAACTGAACTTCCTGGAACTATGAGGAGGGCCTCCATAGGTAACCTTATTGTATGAGTTGGATGGCATTGGGAGAAAAAAGATTTTTCAATATATTGGATTAAGCTATTTAGTAACAGCTGTTTGGAGGAAATATTTCTAAAAATGGATTTTAATAGGGACACGAAAAGTTCTCACCTCTTCTGTATATTCTTTCTTAAGAGGTGCACCGGCTATAACCTGAAATTACAAACAAATAATTAAAGAATAGACAAATATTTAGAAACACCTAAAATATGTGATCTTCATGATTTCTAGAACGGAGAAACCCTGCAAAACTTTTATTTGAATATTTATATAAAAACCATTAATGTTACTTCTACATATATTTTTAATTACCAGGATTTTAATATGGGGATTTTGGAATAGTGTTCCCCCCTTCAAATTGATACTATTATATATCTGACTAAACAAATCTCTAGTATTTTGCAACTAGATAATACTAGACTCAAGTTCTGAATCTAGTTTTTAAACCTGAAAATAAAGCTATTCCAATGCATTAATTTTTAACCAAAGTGTTTTGAAGTTCGAATGCTTAATAATAGACCGTATTTTTTGTGCTAGGAAATAAATATTTCTAACCCACTGTTTGCATGGGAACTTGAAAAAAAGAAACAATTGAAGGAGGAAGTCTCAGATCCTTCTTTTTTGCCTTGAGAAGTCCTCCCCTACGTCCCATCTGTGCTCCAATTCATGTCAGTCATCCTTCCTTCAGATTTCCTATGTGATTAAATCAATTTAAGAAAAATATATCGGAGCTAGAGAAACCATATGAAAGGAATGTTAAGGAACCTCAGCTCTTGGATTATATTATGTGAACTGGTTAAAAGTTTCAGTGGGCACAAAAGCAAATGAGACAAACTACATTCCTTCATTTGCTCATTCACAAAGCCAGACTTTATAATAGAAAAGAAAACAATAAACCATAGCTTCAAACTGTGAATTACAGCCTAATTCTAAGTATGACCGAGTCTCTAACTCTGTTTACATAAGCTTGTGATGGCAAACCTATGGCACACGTGCCAGAGGTGGCACACAGAGCCCTTCCTGTGGGCATGGCACCATCGCCAGCTTTTCTTCTGGGTTCTGTCATGCACATGTGCACCAGCCAGCTCTCTTCCGGGTTCCGGTGCTCTGGCACGCGCATGCGCATGCACGCTCCAGTTTTGGCACTTAGTGCCGAAAAGGTTAACCATGACTGACATAAGCCCTTTAAAAATCAACCTAACAGATTACTACAATATGTCAATCCAGTTAATAAATTCCAGTTCCCTACTAAGAAATCATGTTCTTGCCAAATCCTAAATAATCCTATTACTCAAAAACAATTACTAAGAAATATAAATCTAGTAAACTACACCTGGTAATAATTCAGTGGAAATACAAAAAGAAAAAAGGAAACGAAAGGAAAGTAAAAAAAAACAAAACCCTAATCCTTGGAAGGTGAACTGAAAACGTTCAGGGAAAAACATTTAAGTTATGACTTATTTGTTGGTCAGTTATTTTCCTTGCTTCAACTGAATATCTTATTTAGTGGGAAAATGGTGAAACTAAGCTTAAAAAAATTCAATTGTGCAGTCTCCTTGAGGTCTCAAAGAAATACATTCCTCATAGAAACAGCAGGGTTGTCAGGCATAGAATTATATTTTTAAACTGAGTCTGCAAACCTCTGCACCCCCAAAAAGTGAAGATAAATATTAAGGCTGCATCCCAGAATAACATAATATGTTACAGCTGAATGCCACCAAGTTGAATGAACTTTATACTTCCCAAAGTGGAAGCAACCGGGCACATTTGCAAAATATTAATATTTTCAACAGGGAGGAAAGGGAAGAATCAAGAAAAAATAATTTGAATAAAGATTTTAAAATAAGGATGCAAAAACCAAGACTTGTGGTACTTTTCGCACGAAGCTAAAGTATTAAAGTAAAAGATTGCAGTTGGACAAATCTGGGCAAACATTAGAGAGTAGCAGAGTTAGAGTTTTCTGTAATTCTTTGGCATTTTCCAACTTTTTGCAGTTCACATATAGCTGCTTTAGGAATTAAGAATGAAGGGGTGAATAAAAAAAAGTACAAGAGAAGCAACAATAGAGACAAGGTGTAGATGTAAAGGCAGTGAGGGATTATAACCAAAGTAGTTAGCATATAATCTTGGAACAATTAGTACTTGTAGTTAATCATCAGCATCCAGTGGCATAAACATTTGAAAAACCTTGAGATGGGGGCGGGGGGGCAAGCTCAAACAAGAAATTAAAATTAAAGGAAAGAAAAAAGTTAGAAATCAAAAGATAAAAGCCAGACTGCATGTCTGGATGACAGGCTGAGAGAACAGAAAGTAACACAAGAATTTTGGGAGGGAAGACAGAAAATATAGGTTCTAATATATGTGCCGCAAAGTATTGCTACAAACAAAATTTATTTTTAAAAACAAATAAAGAAACAGGGTGCAATTTATTCAAGTTGAGTACGTTTAAATTCCATACAGTTAATAATTCCCTCCCAATGAATTTAACAGATCAAAGTTCCTACTTTTTGGAATGTACCTATGGTTGGCTTAAATAAGGAAATAATTAAGGGGATGTAGGAAACAGACTTAGGAACTAGCAGTGGGTGATAGTTCAAACTGTGGGACCATGAGCCAGTTATTGCAATTTGAAGGATGAACTTCAAGGGTTAAAAAAAAGAAAAGTAAAAAAATAGCAAGCAGATTTCATTCCATTTCCTAAACTTCTTAAATCGTATAGAGAGCCTCCCTTTAAATATCTCTATTGTCTCTTGACAATTCAGAGAAAGAGGCTGTTAATTGGCTTGCAGTGCGCTAGGAGTCATTTCAACCAGTTCCAAAACTGAAATGTTTATACTTATTTCAAACAATAAGGGGTTTAAAAAATAGGGAGTTCTGAAGATTTATTCTCTGTTTTGTTTGAGAGGTAGAGACACTTACATTTGGCCCCCCTCCATGCATCTTCAAAGCTCTCACTGTAGCCACAAGCACAACCACACTGGGAATCAAGCCAGAAGCTCTACATTTGATGTTGAAGAATTTCTCCATTCCGATATCAGCACCGAAACCAGCTTCAGTTACTATTAGGAATAAAGGGTTAATTTAAGTTAGGGTGGATCAGTGAACCCAGGAAATGTTGCTATTTGAGGGCTGCAGACATCTCATCATTAATGACTATGTTTTCATAGGAATAGGCAGTGCTTTTATTTTTAAAGAAGAGTGGGAGATTCTCCCAAGCTAGAAATTTCAACCAATGCCTTAAAAAAAACATTTGTGTTATACACATTTACACAAAGCCCACATATCATGTACCCATTCCTAAGGGGGGGGGGAATGGCCCAACTATTAAAATTAATGTGTTACTAGAGCAGTTTTGGTATTATACAGTCAAATAATTACTTAGTGCAAATAGTTATTTGTTGTTTACTTCTTAGATTTATACCCCACTTTTCCTTCAGAAAAATATATATGGATTTTTATTCTCTCTTTCCCTCCCCACCCCTACAACAAGGCTGCACAGAGTGATTTTTTTTTCAAAAAAATCCCAGACTTTAGCTACCACCTGAAGAAGTACACTCATCATTAAGGCCAGACTAGAAAGCTCTTTTCACATATTGAGAAACCTCTTTTGCACAAAGGTTGCTACTTCAGTCCACTTTCACATGTCAGAGGCTTTACAAAATCTTCAGTTTGGAAAATCTTCACAGGTTCACATGACAAACTGCCTTAAAATGCCTCTCACCCATCAGCTGGAATCTAGTTAAGTTTTCAACAGAATTATTGAAATTAATTCTGGGACTTATTAATACAAGCTTACCAGTGACGTGCGGTGAGGTTTATGACTGGTGAGGCACTGACACAGTGCTGGGTTTCAAATATTTTTAGACTTGTGGACTTCAACTCTCAGAATTCCACAGCCAGGCATGCTCAGTTCCAATTTAAAGCGACAGCATTTGTTTTTCTCCTTTGCTCCTTCTTTCTTTTTCTTTTTCTTCTCCTTCCCCTCCTTCCTCCCTCTCTCCCTTCCTCCCCCTCTCAAACACACACACACACACACACACACAAGTTGGATTGGACTATCTCTCCTACCCCTTCCCTCTCTCACTCACTCTCAAACAAACCCCCCCAAACACAAAAGTTGGATTGGATATCTTTTCCAGTGGCTTGAAAGCAGTTCCTCTGCCATCCCCCCCATTCCCCTGGTGCCTTTCCCAAACACCTCCACCATTGCAAATGCAGCCTGATGTCTGGGTGGGAAATGCCTGGAACACAATAAAGGCCACCCACCACCTCCTGCTGGCAGGCTGGGGTGAGAGGAGAGGCAGAGAAGCCGGAGGGGAGCCGAGCCTTCCAAAAGAAAGAGGCTGGGGGGAAGTGTGTGTACTATAGGCTGGGGTGAGAGGAGAGGCAGAGAAGCCGGAGGGGAGCCGAGCCTTCCAAAAGAAAGAGGCTGGGGGGAAGTGTGTGTACTATAGCATGGCTCTTTGCCTGGCTTCCTGCCTCCTCCTGTGGTCTCCTCAGTGCTCGCTTGTGCTCTCCCTCCCCAAGTGTAGTTTGATTGCAGGTGGAGCCAGGTTGCCTTTTCAAACTTGTAATCAGTGAAGCTGGGCTAGATTTTTATATAGTTTTATCCAGCTGTGTGTGTGAGAGAGAGAAATGAATGGGGGCCTGGGGAGGAAGTCACTACACTTGGGGAGGGAGAGCACCAGTGAGGTTAAGCAGAGTCATCCACGGTGAGGCAGCAACTAGCTCAGCTTTTTCCTTTTACTTTTTTTTTTCATGATGAGAGTGGTGAGGCTGTGCCTCACCTGCCTCACCTGACTGCACGTCACTGAAGCTTACTGATTTTAATGCATCCGTTCAAAGCAAGGATCTAACCCATTATTGTTTGGTAAAGACTTCACGACATTAGCTCTGAAAAGGTCTTATATTGATGGCGGAGGGCTTGTGGCCAAGAGAGAATCTTACCTAAAGCCACATCATGGACTTTTTGTGTGTGACCTGTGTGTGTGTGATCTTTGGAGAGCTTCAAAATTGGCAAAATGGCAGATGAGGCATCACAGTGCAAACCCCACCTCTTCTGTACATGTGTCAACTTCAGAATAGGCTGCGATTGCTTTGTCTGCCATCTTGCTGATTTTGATTCACCTACCCATCAACCCATACCCATATGCAAAGAATTCTAATCCTTACACACTGCATAATATATAGAAAGCAGTAGGAAGAAACTGTCGTAAAAACAATGTCAGCCTTTTAAGGCAGATCAATTCAGGAAACAGATTACGGGAAAGTTGTTTATTATTGTAAGATATAACAACAGAATCTTGAAAGTCTGTCAGATTTTCTTTCCACTCCATTTTATACCAAGCAGATTCAAAGCAGTGTTATTTTGAGTTTCTTTCTCATACTTTCCCAGGACTGAGTTTCTGTTTTTTCCTTCCCTATTCCTTCATCAAGATTATATTCTTTAAAAAACAGGCTAATTGATTCTGAATAAAAGATATGATATGAATATGCTATGCCATTAATAAGTGTCACTTATTGTCATTCTGAAAACGTAAGTATGAGGATTTCTTTATTTAGTCCATGAATTTTTTATCAATTTTAAAAGAGTAATTATAAAACAAACTAATGCTGCATATACTAAAAGATAAATCAAATATTTGATTTGCACCTCTATTACTGTATTAATACATCTACTACCTCAATAATGATAAATTTTAAAATGTATGATTAAACATAGCATGATTAAAATAGCTCTTAACAGCTAAAACCTAATTAAGTAATATGGATCAGACATTGAACCATAGGACTAGCATTCTATATAAGTAAGTAGCTGTCATTATATGATCAAGGAAAATTTGCTTATGGTTCGTAAGTGAACTGATATTTACTTATTTTCTGCATATAATTTAAAGAAAACATTATCAATGCACATTTCAAAATACAGTTGCTTCCAGAAAACAAACGAATATAAGATTTGGGGTAAAAAAAAAATCCAGACAGTCAATCCACATTTATATATTTTTATATTATTACCCGCTTTCTTGTTTCCTCATTTACTTTAGCTCAAATTGGGAAAAACTGAAGTACAGAGCATCAGTAATATTTCATGCAATGAATCTGGGGACTGAAAACATTGTAAGTCTGACCAACACAAAATCAGGAGTACAGACACTCTGACTTGTGGGAGAGGAAGGAAACAGGATGTGGTGTAAAAGCCACTGGGATGAAGGTAACCAACTGCAAAGGAAATAAAACAGAGAGTAAATGTAAAGATAAAGCCATGTACTTTGACCCTTGTTTGTGCTCAAATATTCAACACAATCACTTTTGTATTATTTCCTGCTGGCAAATCAGAGTGCCAATGAAAATATAACCAGATAGAGGCCAGTAGGACAAAAATGATCCCAACTAGTCTTTGTTTAATAATCATGTAACTCTGGAGGCTAGTTATGTAGATATAACTAAATAAATGTTCTATTTCAAGGCTCTGTGTTTGTATAAAACTCTTCAGGCATTCATACTATGTGTAATTCTACATATAAGGAGAAGAAACCAACGCAAGCCCATTAGGTCAGCTTGGCTCCCACACCATCCTCTTTGGTTTCCAAGAGTAGAGTGTGAAATAGAAGGAGTATCCTTTGTGTAAATAAAAATCACAGTTCCAAAAGAAGGATCTTGTGGTCCATAAGAGCTCTCTCTCCATATGAAAAAAGAATAACAAGAAGAATGAAAACTACTCCTGCCATTGGGTTATCTCAGTTATCAGAAGTCTTTAAGGAAGCTCTCCCTCTCCCCCCCTCTGTGTGTGTGTGTGTGAGAGAGAGAGAGGGAGAGAGAACAAGACTGATATATAAGATGAAGGAGGAATGACAAATTAAAGGAAATGCCTTCCCCCCCCCCCCCCACTAAAGTAGACAATGTAGACATATGTGAATGCATATATCCCACTTACACTATCTGGGGAATTAAAAAAAAAAACTCAAGGCATTCTGTCAATTCAGAATTTATGACATACATCCCACACACTCTTGGTGCAATTATTAACATGGAACATGCTTTTAGAAAATATTTTTTTACAGACTACTAAATTATAAACTAAAACTCAAAACAATATACAGACAGAAGAAAGCTGCCACTAAGCTATAGCTTAACACAGGTCCATGAGATCTGAATCCAATAGTCAACATTAACACAGCAAGGGACCTTTAAAAAAAACAAATGTTTTTGTTTGGAAGGACACAAAATGAAAGAGATAAGAAAATTATCTACTATTAAAATCTCATAAACAGGTAGATTTCAACAAAACAAATCTTTGCACAGTAAGCATTTAGGGTCAACACCAAAAACCAAAACAGCACACTGGAAGAGAGCACTAGAAAATATGCACACTAGGCTAAGTTTTAGGACATGGAATAGTGGACGCCAAATTCCAGAACAATGCAAGAGGAAATGGAAATTCTGAATTGCTGGTGGCCATATAATTCTACGATGTAAACATAGCTCTCCTTCTGCAGCTGTCAGCAAGGAAACTATAGAGTTCAAAGTTACAGAAGCACATGAACTTTAACCCCAGGGATTCAAGGCATTTTGGTTGGGGAGCAAGGCTCAGTGTTTCTTGTAAAAGAGTACATTGCTAAACACAACAGCTGCCAAAATAAACCAGGATAGATCAAGATCCATCTGAAAGGATGCCACATTTTTTTGTTAGAACAGCAAGGGTAAATGAACTAGATGTTTTTACAACATGACCCCACATCTCTTCCTAAATGAGCAATTGTGGAATGCGGTAACTCTCAGATCTTTCCACGTGTTCCAAATGATTCCACAAACTTGCTCTACTCAGTAAATTTCTAATATATTTCAGATGCTTGTGGTCCTATAAGGCATGTTTCAAATCATACAAGCCTGGGCTGGAAGCAAAAAATACATATATAATTTACAGGTATTACTTTATCTTTATAAAATGTTGCTTGAGGATTCAAACCATTCAACTTTCTGAAATAAATGAGCAAATCTTTCCAGGAATAGCAGCTGGGCTATAGAGAGCCGGTGTCTGTATGGAATTACAGAGGATGAACCAAAACTCCCTTTCCTCATTCAAATATACTGTCATCTGAAGCTCTTTTTGGTTTAAAATAACTATTCTGGAGGAAAAAATGGGAGAGACAGAATTGAGAAAGCAGTTCAAGTAACTAACACATCAGAATTTGTTTTTTGAGATCACTTCTGGTTCCTGCTGGCGACGGACGTGTTGTCCACCGATCGTCTCCCTGGTTGGCTCCGTAAAGAGCACAGGGGGCCCGGTAGGGGTCCCCTGCTGAAGGGCGGCTTGCTGAAGCACCCCAGAATCTGCGGCAGCTGGCGGGGGTGCTTTTCAGCTTCGTCTAGGAGCCGGGGAGCGGAGGGGGGGGCGAGGGACAGCGTTGAGCTGTCCGCCCTTTCGCCGAATGGCTCCGGAGGAAAGAGCTTACTTGGAGAAGCACGGCTGGATCCTGGTGGTGGGGGATTCATCCTGAACTCTTTGATCGTCATTAAAAGAAAAGCAGCAGACTTCTGTAAATTTTGTGTTCAACCTTTTTGAATGGAGATTAGAGGGAGGTGTTTCTTCCTTCTACCCCCCTCGGATTAAGCGGCATTTGAACTATCTGTCTTGAAGAGAGGGAACAAAGGCTGACTCGTCACTTGAACTAACTGAGAAAGATCGTTATCACAATTGCTAGAAATGACTGCTGAGCCGTTTTCCTTTAAAAAGCTTTATAGAGATCTCCGTTTTTTCTCCCTGTGAAAAGAGGAGCCAAGATGGCGCCCGCCCTTCTTTGTTTGTGTACTTATAAATGAAGTCTGCCTTTTGAAACTACCTTCAAAAAAAAAACCTTTGGAGCTGCCTTATTACTCTTTCTGAGGGAAACCGGGTCCCCTCCCTGCTACGTGCTTTTCTGAACTCTGACTATTTGATCCCCTTCTTTTGGTTTACCTCGGGGTCTTGGAACGGTGAAGAAGAGTTAGCACTTCGCTTTCGGACTTGTTTGCCTCTTGGGATCAGCACAGCTGCGCAATCCTCGGACGCCATCTTCTTTGGAAAAGACTTATACACATTTCTGAACTTTAAACAAATGGGGCCTAAGAAACCACCAATGGGCAAGTCATTTTCGGCTCCCTCATCTGCTGTCTCCAGTCCGAATATGCAACAAACGAAAATTACCTCATTGTTACAGCAAGAGGGGACTGGAGAGGGCCCCAAAAAACTATCTGTCTCCCAAATGTTTCAAGAACTTATGAGGGGTCAAAATGAATTGAAAAAAGAAATGACAGAGCTTAAAGAGGAACTCAGAGATGTTAAACATCATATTGCAGAAAATAAACAGAGAATTGTGGTGTTGGAGGAGGGAGCGGCTGGGCTGGGGGAAGAGATTAGAGCAATCTGGAAGGGAAATGTAGACCTGGAAAACTTTTTGGCAAAAATAGAATTTGAAAGAATGTCCTTTTTTCTCAGATTCCAGAACCTACCAGAGACAGAAAATGAAGACCTTAAGGATATTATGAGTACAATTTTAGCAGATTATATCAAGAGAGACAAAAAACAGCTGTGGTGGGACATGGATCTAGTTTATAGGATAAATTCAGCATATGCTAGAAGTCATAATGTTCCAAGGGAGGTGCATGTTAAATTCCTCAAGAGGACAAGGGATGAGGTGCTTGGGACCCAAAGGGAGAGACCATTGAAATATAAAGATGAAGAAATTACCATCCTTAAGCAGATTCCAAAAAAGATAAGAGAGAGAAGGAGGAAGTATTCCTAATTATCAAAGAAGTTATACAATAAAGGAATTTGGTTTAGATGGTTATTGCCAGAGGGAATGTTGATCTTCTGGGAGGGAAACATGATTAGAATTAACACAGTGCAGTAGGCAGAAGCCTTCATTAAAAAGCATCTCTCCCTCCTAGAGGAGGAACACAGCAAAGGTAGTGGAAAGGACAACAAGGTACAAGACAAGAGGGAGGGGGGGCTGAGGCTCCCTCTGGGGACAGGGAGGAAGGAGCAATATCGAAAAGGTTCAGATCACAAAAATAAAAGTATTTGAAATAACAGTAATTGGTGATATTCTAGAAAATGATAAAGGAAAATGAATGAACACATGGTTGACAATATAGAATAAGACCTTGTTTTCTGCTTATCTTTTATCTTTTGTTTTTAAGATTGTAAAAATTGTGAGTTTTGGATGGATTTCTGTCACTAGTGTGGGAGCTGCCAAAAAAATTTATATATCCCCTTACCTTTCCCCATAAATGTATAAAAACCATAAAAAATATTTGTTTTCAAATTATATATACAGGTAGTCCTCAACTTACATTAGTTTATTTGGTGACTGTACAATGGCACTGAAAAAAAAGACTTATGACCATTTTTCATAGTTACGACCTTTCCAGTATCCCCATGCATCAAAATTCAGATGCTTGGCAATTGATTCATATTTATGATGGTTGCAGTGTCCCAAGATCATGCGATCACCTTTTGCGATCTTCTGACAAGTCAATGGGGAAGCCAGATTCACTTAACAGTGTTACTAATTTAATAACTGCAGTGTTCCTAACTTATCAACTGCAGCGATTCACTTAACAACGGTGACAAGGAAGGTCATAAAATGGGGCAAAATTCACTTAACAAATCGAGGACTACCTGTAGTGGATTTACCATCAGTGTTTGCCTATTCTAGTCCAATTTTGCTCCTCCTTCTCTGAGGTTTATTTGTGGAAATGGTTTGGTTTTTTTTTTTTTTTTTTGCAATTTTTGGGTTAAGAAACTTTGAAAAAGATTCTATTGTTCCTAAAATATATTTTTGTTGAAAAACAAACCCCAATGTATCATTTTGGCTGTCACTATTTTGTACCATCACCTGACCTATCTTTTCACATATACAAAAAATAACCTCAATTTTTTGTCCAAAGTTAATTTCTGGTTGGATTAATATGTGATCTAAAACGATAGATTTTATAGATTTTATTCCAGTAAATTACAGGGAGTTTTTCCATAGCTCACTGTCAAAAAGGTGTTGTGGTTGATTAATAATTATATGTGATTTGGACTTAATCAAAGTGGGATGATATTTTGATCGCGCAATTGCCATTGGGTGGGCAGGAATCCAAACACCAAGAGATTCTCCATATATTTACTGTAAACTATGTTTTTCCCTTACTGCAGAAGAATGTGGACAAAGTATTTATTCTATGCCATATAATCATTATATCTTACCGTTTCAACTGCAAAATGAAGCCTTGCATTAATTTATCAACATAGGAAACAATGAGACGCATCATAACATTCCCAGATTGAATATTACATGGTTTTCAATGATATCATAAGAACTACCCAAGCCAAAATTGTCAGAATATTCATGAAACAGCAAAGACATGGTAACAAGGTCAGCCAATGAATAGGGCTTAGTAACAAGGTCAGCCAATGGGAGCTGAAACAGCTTGGAGCCTGGGCGTGGTTTAGCCCTGCAGCTCTGAGTGCTCTGCTGAGAACTAAAACTGAAACTGGTCTGTATGCAATGTTGAACTGAAAAATAAAACTGTTCTCTGCTGTTGGTATTGTATACATATTCTTATATATAAAGACGTTTCTTATGTAAATGAATCCTGCTGAATCAGTTATGTGTGTGTGCTTTCTGGATTTGATTTTTGCAATAAACTCATGACAAAAATGAACTTTTTGTGCGAGATGGAAGCAGTTATTACAGAGCTTCAAGAGATCACCCATAAAGGTGAATCAATGATCCTCTCATGTAAAGTAGTTGGATGAGAAAGCTGATTCCCAACTGCAAACTGCTATCTTGACAGTCCCAATGGTGCTTCTTCAGGACGCAACTGGACTTTCTTGCTTTTTCTTTGAAGATGTTTCGCTTCTCATCCAAGAAGCTTCTTCAGAAAAAAAAGTACCATATTTTTCAAAGTATAAGACACACCTTTTTCCCTCAGAAAAGAGGGTGAAAATCTGGGTGCGTCCTATAAACTGAATACAGAATTTTTGGCCTCCCGAAACCCCGCCCCCTTTGCCAAAATGGCCATGCATAGCCTTTAGGAGGCTTCCAGAGTGCTCCTGGAGGCTGGGGAGGGCAGAAATGAGCCGAAAATGAGCTGGTTTTTTTCTTGTTTGTGCCCCACCCCACCCCGAGGAGCACTCTACAAACCTCTTAAAGGCTATGCATGCCCTTTTTTTGACAAAAAATGGGCCCATTTTCATAAAAAATGGGCCATTTGTGGGAGGTCTGCAGAGTGCAAAAACTTATTTTTTTACATTTGCCTCTTCAAAATCTTGGTGCGTCTTATACTCCGCTGGGTCTACTCTGAAAAATATGTTAAGTCCAGTTGCCTCCTGAAAAAGCACCTTTGGAACAACCATGACCTGGATGACTGAGAGGCTCTACAGACTGCTGTCTTGACAGTTCATATTGAATTTCAGATGCATGCCTGACTCTATCCTTGTTCAGTCCTTCCCAATTAATGGTTGATTTGCCCTTGAATAGTCTCCTTCACTTTTGCTTATCATATGAAGATAAATTGCACACATCAGGAGGAGGAGGGCCAACTGCTACCATTTCCTGCCTCCTGCATATTTAACTTGAACTGGAGAATCCCTTTATTTTGTTAACTGACAAAAATGAGTTATGGAACGTAGCTCTTTTGATAGTATGCTAAATCTGAAGGAAGGAAGGAAGGAAGGAAGGAAGGAAGGAAGGAAGGAAGGAAGGAAGGAAGGAAGGAAGGAAGGAAGGAAGGAAGGATCTAGAATATTTTGCCTATGGCTGACAATTAGTTCTGTATTAGTTCTATTTTCTATTTAGTTCTTTAAGCTTCAACTGATGCAGAATGCAGTGGTCCAGAAAGTTATGTATGTCTCCAGAACACCATATGTTGGCAGTTCTACTTCACGAGCTGCCCTGGCTGCCAGATTGTTTCTGGATCCAACTCAAGTTGCTGATTTTGATTTTTAAACCCTTCATGCCATGGGATGACGGGCCCTATTACATCAGCCTGTTTCCTTAGATTCATCAGAGAGGGCATGCTGCAGGTACCATCTTCAAGGGATCTACATTTGATGGGTCCCAGTTACAATGATCGTTTTTATAATATTTCCTATTTTTATTTTATTGTTGTAGACTGCCCAGAGGCACTTCTAATGAGGCTATATAAAGCAGACGATAGACAGACAGACAGATTGATTTTGCTATGTGGAAAATCTGAAGTGTTGTATATTAAGTTTATAAATTATGAAATATGGCGATGATCAATATTTGGTACCAGACATGTAGATAGAATATTCACACTCTGACACTTGTAAAGGTCACAAGTGAAACAAATATTGAAAAGAAGAAGGTAATTTATTCTTATACATGACAAACTTCAAGAGATTTTTAAAACTTGGCATATGCTAGAATGCCGCTAAATTTTAGGAAAACCCTTCTGTCTTGTGACTTTGCTTTTTTTTATGCAGCGTACATCTTTGCAAGCTGGCAGGGAATGTAACAGCTGTTGTTGTTGTACACTTTGAAAAATGTTCACACAGGAGACTAAACTGTGAAACAAACCCAATTTGTCTATTATTGTGCAGCCTGAACTACAGTAACAGAACTTATTTTTTCTCTGGCACAATTCCAAGGATGGACCTATCCTAGAAAGCCTCATATAGCATGAAATCTGTAAGATTGTTTTATATTCTTGGACGTTTTGATTCAAGATCAAATCTTGTTATATGATTACAATCATAATGCTCAAGTCTGTGGGTTTTTCTGGAGACTTTCATTAACAATTCCTGGTCAGCTGCAACAATACATGTCTTACTAACAGCTCCTGGATGATCTTCTTGCTTGAAAATAATAAGATTGTTTTGTTTGGGCCTGTCAGTTTCAACGAAGTCTTCCCCATTTGTCTTCAGAACTCCTAGATGGTCCCAGCTTCTTTCTCGCACAGCCTCGGGCTTTGACTAAATTAGTTTAGTTTTATTGCGGATGCCTTGACTGTCAGATCTAGATTATTGTGATTGTCACCTGATAGGTGTTTTCAGTACCTTTCTATCTCCCCAAGCGTAGTCCAGAAAAGCATCATTTGACTGTTCCTGACCTTCCAAGTTATTCTCATACCTCAATACAACACCGGATTCTTCACAGGTTCCGAATGTGACCTAACAACCTATTTAAACCAGCAGGGCTTAGGTTTATAGCTGTTCAGCCAGAAAAACTTTCTACTCTTGGGGTATGTCTGCTCTTATTCCTCCCCGTAGTATTTTTTATTTTTTGAAGAAGGTCGTCTTCTGATTTTTTGTATACTACCTTTTGAGTTTTTAACATAAACTAACTAACCAACTAACTTTGAGCTGCGGTGGTTAGAGTGCAGTACTGCAGGCTACTTCTGCTGCTTGCCAGCTGCCATCAGTTTGGCAGATCGAACTCACCAAGCTCAAGGTTGACTCAGTTGCTAAAATGAGGACCCAGATTGTTGGGGGAAATATGTAGACTCTGTAAACCGCTTAGAGAGGGCTGTAAAGCACTGTGAAGTGGTATGTAAGTCTAAGTGCTATTGCTATTATGTTTTCCTGTAATTATTTAAGTTATATGTAAAGTCTGATTTTGCATAACTTGTGATATTGATCTGTCTACCAAGGAGTGGATGAAAAGCTGAAATGTCTCTAGTCCCATATCATTAAGGCCATTATTAAAATAATGCCAACCTTTATATTTGTGACCTAGCAACCAATAGGAAGGCAGTACAAACTCTGAGAGCTCTTCCTCTCTCACACACTGCGATTAGTGGGAAGATGCTAGATGGGTTTTCTAGACAACTAGTGGCAGCAGGTACTACAAAGCTGTTAAACCACACAGGAAGCAGGAACTGGGTGCGAAGACCTAAAATGTTTTGTGTAGAAAAAGTTTGAGTCTCAGCCTTTCTTCATCTTTGAGCTTCATCTTTCCCACTACATTCATTTATAAACAGCAGCATATACATAGAAAAGTAAGTAAAGCATAAATGAGATATGTAAACAAACATACACTTGCTGAGTGTACAATCACATATATGCATATAGTATTAAACTTGTTTTCTTCCTTATATTGTTTAAATCTATGACTTTGCATTTTATTTCTTAGAGATGAGATTTCATTGAAATAGACTTTTGGGAATTAGCCCAAAGATTCACTTCCTCTACATCACTGTTCTAATGGTTTCATTGGCATTGGTCCTACTGTTATCGATAGTGCCACTCCGGAATATAAGGTCTGGACTAAGGCAACATCAAAGATATGAAAACTTTATGTAATTTTATTGCTTTGTATATTACTTCCACAATAAAACAACGTTTTAGAGTCTTAAAAACAGATGATCGATTTTATGTTTTAAGAAACAAGTCTACATGTAACCACTGATTGCCAGGGATATTTTCCTGGAAATTAACCCATACAATAGGAACATTAGATGCTAATAGCAATATACTTTGGGCACTCTTTCACAGGAAACATCAAGCTATGGCCTTCTTTTTTTGTCTCTCAAGAAACCCAGTTATTAACATTTTTTTCAATGAATAATCCAGCTTTTTATGGTGCTTGGCTTATGATGTAATTCCAAGTTATAGTCCTGTATGCTGGAAATATTATTTCCTAAAATTATTTGCAGACATTTGCTCATGACTTATTAGGGAAGTAGATGACAAAGAAACAGAAGAAAAGAAACCACTGCCTTTATGAGTAATTGCTAGTCTTTAGATAAAATTCTATGTTTTATTTGCAATCTTTTCTATTGTTTCGTGATACACTGTTTCTAAACTGGCCCCTTCAACATTATATTGTTTCTTAAGGACAAACAATTTGAATAAGGATAGAAAATAGACAGAGAAAAATAAATAAATTCTATATTCCTTTAATTTCCCACCCTTTTGCAATTTTTATTTATTTATTTACACTTCATGTTTTTTAATTGCCCATCTCTCTCGGATATATGTGGCTGGCATCAATTTTAATAGTTCTACACAACTGATAGCTAAGTAGGCTACACATTTAACCAACCTCTTCTAAAAGGTTTAGCCTACTGCAGCGATGGCGAACCTTTTTTGGCTCGTGTGCCATAAATGGGGGAGTGCAGGGGGGTCGTGTGCAGGCGTGCCGCACCCATAATGCAATGTGCGACCCCCCCAGTGCGCATGCGCGCACTACAGGCATGACCCCCCATTTTTGCATGCTTTTTTCGCCCTCCCCAGGCTCCAGAGTCTTTATAGGAGCACGGGGAGGGCGAAAACAGCCTCACCTGCCCCCCGGGAAGCCCTCTGGACACTTCAGGGACCTTCAGGAGGCTTTCCTGAAGCCTCCAAAGCAGTCACAACGACCCTCCGAGCAAACCGGAAGTCACTTCCGGTTTGCTCGGAGGGTCGTTTTAAGCACTCCAAAGGCTTCAGGGACGATCAAGAGGCTTCCCTGAAGTCTTCGGAGCGCTCAAAACAACCCTCTGAGCAAACTGGAAGTCACTTCCGGTTTGCTCAGAGGGTCGTTTTAAGCGCTCTGAAGGCTTCAGGGACCTTCAAGAGGCTTCCCTGAAGCCTTCAGAGCGCTCAAAATGACTCTCCGAGCAAACCGGAAGTGTGTTCCCGAACTTCCGGTTTGCCCGTACGGCCAGGTTTTTGCCCTCCGGAGGCTTCAGGGAAGCTCACGATGCCTCCGGAGGGCCGCTGGGGGGCGGGGGCTCTTTTCGCCCTCCCCAGGCTCCTATAAAGCCTCTGGAGCCTGGGGAGGGGAAAAATGGCTTTAAAAAAGGGTGAACTCAGCTAGCCAGCACGTGCATGCGCGCTGGCCAGCTGACAGGGCAGAACCTTGCGTGCCCTGACAAATGGCTCCATGTGCCACCTGTGGCACGCATGCCATAGGTTCGCCATCACTGGCCTACTGTCTTACCAGGAGACATGATTTCCTGCCTCTGCTTTAATGACTGGTTGCTACAGAGCATAGGAATACATCTTTTCTCCAAGGGAAAGTTATACTAAATAACTTTAGTATAACTTATAATAACCCTGGAATAGGGTTTTTAAACAGCCTGAATGATGACGAGCTCTCAGGACATGTCCAGGGAGAAAGGAAATATATGGGAAATACATCTTTCTGAATCTGAATTTATTTTTATTTCCCCAATCCTCTCTCCTCACAACCAAATCCTCTTAGTAGACACAAGTGTCTGATCAATGGAGTTTGAGGGTAGGATTTTTGCCTGAATTTTGTGGGTCACATGGAAAAGACTTTTAAGCTTGAGATTCATTACATATTACAGAGACAAAGGAAACAGTCTTCTAAGCTTGAGGGTTCTTTTACATACTATATTTATGTGTATTTTTAATAATCATTAAAATCATTTATGGAATGATTGGAAGTTAGTACTCTTCATCAACATTTTAGTGCTAAAAGTAAAGGTTCCCCTTGCACACATGTGCTAGTCGTTCCCGACTCTATGGGGTGGTGCTCATCTCCTTTTCAAAGTCGAAGAGCCAGTGCGGTCCAAAGATGTCTCTGTCGGCATGTGGCCGCATGACTAAACACTGAAGGCGCACGGAATGCTGTTACCTTCCCACCAAAGGTGGTTCCTATTTTTCTACTTGCATTTTTATATGCTTTCGAACTGCTAGGGTGCAGAAACTGGGAGAAGTAACGGGAGCTCACTCTGTTCTGTGGTGCTAGGGATTTGAACCGCTGACCTTTCTGATTGACAAGCTCAGCACCTTAGCTACTGAGCCACCGCACGTCCAATTGTAGTGCTCTGTAAATTATAGGGTATTATTTTCATACCACCTATTATCTGAAATGTAATGGGAAGTGTGATTTAATTGCAGCTAAATACTAAGAGCAATGATTCTCCTTACACACAATTCTTAATTAATATTTGATCCAAAACCCAGAAAAAGAGAACTTAATTTAAGCTAAAATAATGTTAAGAAAGCATTAGATATTTTCTTAATTAGAAAAAGAAATAGTAGAGAGACACTGGTACATCACAATATACTATAGCTAGGAGTCTGAGTGCAACTCTCTCTGGAATACTTATCGCATAGTGAATTTTCTGTGAAGTCAGGCAAACACAAATAGCTATAAACAATTTGGGACAATGCAAATATTAAGACTTGTCCTTAGGTTGTCAAAAGAGGTTTACAGCTAAAGAACTGAGGTTTTGTTTCCTTTTTTGGAGAAAGGGCCATCACAAAAGAAATACAGCAAATCCCTTTACATTTATAAGAACGTTTTGGATAGCATCCATTTGACTTAAACATTGAGGCTGCAGTATTTTTTTTACAAGGGAATTTATAAACCTGCTGTGGACTTTGGAGTGTGGGTAGGCATAATAAACTGTATGCATGCTACGTAGATAGCTCAGCAACTACCATGAGGTATTTTATTTCAATGATCAATTTAACTGTATCATAAAGCAAATAAATTATCTGGACAGCCGATAAAGGCTCCGTTCTACTTATGTTTACAATGTTTAAAAAGTTTGCCAAAAGTTATCCAGTTATCTGCTATCATAATAACAGAAAAAGCCCGTGTTCCAAAGGAGGCAGGGGAAGAGGAGAAGTTATGGATCTTTGTATGTTTTATATATACTAAACAATACAAAGCCCTTCATATATTAAAGTCTACACTAAAATAATTAAATCTGTAATGGATTCACCTTGACAAAGCTTGTGATAAAAAGCAAACAGATCAGGACAAAATACAATACAGTTACCTAAATTATCTATTCAGCGACTCATTCTCTGTTTTTATTTGGTTTCATTTATATGTCTATTCCTGTTGTTGATTCATGGCATCACTATTCTTTAGTTACAGACTATTTCAACAGACTTTACAAAGGTGAAATGATTGTAAGGCTACAAGCAGTGTTTCAGTAATATGGATACTAAGAGCCAATACATTTTATTTTCATTTCCAAAAGAGGAATTAATTAATCGTATTTGTTTCACGGTAAATCCACTCATCTGAATTTTTTAAAATAAGGAAATATCTCACTATGTTAGGGAAAGCCCCAGAGAACAACTTAGTAAATCAGGAATCCACTGGAAATTCAGAATGGTTGCAGAATGATTTACCTTGTTATTATTTTCTCAAACATTCTTAGCTTAAACCAATGAATATTTTATGCCAGCAAAATAAGTAAACCCCCAGATCATAGCAGGCATCTACAAATTATTAGTACAGATTGTTGCAGATACATATAGAATGAGCTTTCAGGGTGGCATGCAGTAAAACATAGCTAAAATCAATAGAAACACGTAATAAAACAGTGTCAATTAAAAAAGCTGCTAAGAGCAGCAGAGGCTAAAAACACCAGACATAAAACTAGTTGAAAGCCTAAAGCATCAAGGGATGTTAGAAAACATGGGAGAATTAGAACAGGAGGTATCAGTCATCCTAGGAAAGTTTTTTTGTGGTGGTTGTGTGTGTGTATGGGAGAGTAACTAATGGGAAGATCTATTCCAGAGATGTTATCTGCCATGTCTAAATTAAAAACATTGTAAATTGATTATGTAGAATCAGGTCATTGTAGAACAGACTTCTGGGCAGGACCAGAAAGAAATAATAGGGAAACAAATTTAGGCAAATGTAAGGTAAGGTAAAGATTTCCCCTGACCATTTGTGCCCAATTCTAGGGGGCAGTGATCATCTTCACTTCTTAACTGAGAGAGTCAGCGTTGCCTAAAGACATTTCCATGGTCAGGTGGCTAGCATGACTATACGCCAAGGCACAGAATATTGTTACCTTGCCACTGAAGTGGTACCTACTTTTCTACCTGCATTTGCTTGCTTTCAAACTGCTAAGTTGACAGGAGATGGGGCAAGAATGGGAGCTCACCCCGTTGTGTAGCCGCTCAAGTATCCAACTGCCGACCTTCTGGTAGACAAGGCCTACAGCCATGATGGCGAACCTATGGCACGCATGCCACAGGTGGCACATGGAGTCCTCTCTGCGGGACATGAGCTGTTGCCCCAGCCTGCTCCATCACACAGGTGCGCACACCTCCCACCGGCCAGCTGGTTTTCTTGTTTCTGCTGTGCATGTGCGAGGCGCATGCGCGGGGGCAGGGTGAGCCCGGGGGGCCAGAATGCTGCCCCCTCCCGCATCCCCTTTTTGGTCCCAGGAGGCTTCAGGGAGGCCTGCTAAGCCCAGAATGGGACGCAGAGGTGGGAGTGGTGTCCCCCCGCATCCTGCTTTTGGTCCCAGGAGGCTGCAGGGAGGCCTGCTAGGCCCAAAACTGGGCAGGGGGGGGGTCACACACATACGTGGGGTAGGTATGTTCCCTTTTACTATAGATCTTCAAATAGAGGCTGGATAGTCACCTGTTTGAAATTTGTTAGCAGATCTTGTATTGGGAAAGGAATTGGACAAAATGACTTCTGAAGTCCCTCCTAATATTATGACCCTAGGATTCAGAGCTGTTTTTACTAACCAATTCATCGTGATTTCCCACCCACCCCTATATTCCTGAATGGAACAGAGAGTGCCTTGGTTTCGAGAAAACAAGGCCTATGATCTATCATTAACTGAAAACACCTATCTAAGCAGAAATATTATCTTCTCTTTCACTAAGATTACATGAAACAGTGGAATTCACAGTCCTCCTTTCATCTGGTTTGCTCTGGAGCTCTACGGAAGTGTTTAAAAAGTACTTCTTTAATATGTATCCCACTATGAAAACTGTTTTAATGACATTAATTTTACTGTCTTGAATGTCAGCAGAATTTTAATGTTTTTAATATAGAATCCCAAATAAATACACCAAACGGAAAGTTTCACAAACAAATGCTGTTAGATAATATATAGTTGGGCATTCATTCCTAAGAATACATTTCAGACTAAACTGTTCCAGGCAGTATGGTAAAATAATATTAGTTTTCTCACCTACAAATCCTTCTTTGCCGACCAATTTCAGGGCAAGCTTGTCTGCCAAAACTGAAGAATTGCCATGCGCAATATTTGCAAAAGGTCCAGCATGCACAAAAACCGGAGTACCCTAGAAGAAAATAATAAGAACAGACAGATATGTTGAATTCTCTAAGCTTAAATCGACGTGACATTAAGAACAAGAGAGCAATTGTTTTATGTTAAAATTTAAAACATGAAGTTGTAAAACAACTGACATGGATAAGAAGGTAGTATATTGGTATAATATAATCAAGCCTTTTACTGATATAATACAACCAATCTTCTAGAGCAATACCATTTTATGATTGTGTCATATTTCAGTATGTGGCATGTTATTAAACACTGTCCCTAAACACATAATTAAACTTTCTTGTTCCAAATCCAGGTTCATTTATTCAGTTACGTCATAGCAATTTCATAATTAATGTGTAGAATTCATTGCCTTACTCTATAATCCATAACTGCAGCCTCGCCACCATCTGGTTCACAGAGCTGCTGTGAACTGCAACTAAGCCCTCTCCTTCAATCAACTCATTGTCATAACTCAGCTTTTTAAAATTAGACCATGTACACCAGGCTATAATGTATACCTTCTTATATGGGAGTAAACATACAGAATAAAATGAGTCTTCTTGCTTTGGGTGGATACATTGAATTTCACAGATTGAAACTAAAAATGTAATAGAGTGCCTGCTAACTCTTTTTCACTCTTAGATCTGTGGGATTTTCAACTGATTCAATTGATGCAAAATTCCTCTGAGAGGAACTGCAGCTGTAGACAACTCTAGAAGTAGCATATTAATTAGATCCTGAAATAATTTGCTGTCTCTAGAGCTCTCTTAAGGTTTCAGGTGGGGTACAACATGGAAAGCAAATTGGCTGTGCTTGGGGATGGGACCCTTCAGGTAAGCCAATGGTCATTTTCCTGTACGCTGCTTGGAGAGTTCAAGCATGGGACATACCCAAGCTAAATGTCACTAGGGCGGGAAGAACCTGATTCAATGGTCTCTCCAGTGGAATGAATACCCTGAAGGACTCGTCTCCCAAAGGCTGCTTCCGCTGACGCAAACTTGTTCAATTTGTAAGCTCAGACAAACTGGTATGATGAAGCCCACGTAGCCGCTCTGAAGATCTCTTCTATGGTCGCTTGTGTCGCCCAGGCTGTTGTGGACGCGGTGCTCCTTGCAGAATGGGCCGTGATACGTCGTGGTACCTGTTTAGATTGGAGCTGATAGGCAAGGGCGATGCAAGCATGCAACCATCGGCTGCTGATGGCGGAAGTGACTTTGTGCCCCATGGTAGCAGGTTGAAAGGAAATGAAAAGCGATTCCAACTGCCTGAACACTGTGGTGCGCTTGATGTATTTGCAAATGGTTTGATGCACATCCAGCTTGTGCCATCTGCGTTCCGTAGGATGTCTTGGGTGGGGACAAAAGTCAGGAAGGATGACTTCCTGGCGCCGATGAAACCAAGAGTTGACCTTCGGAAGAAACGAAGAATCTAAGCGGAAAACGACCCTGTCCGGATGTATGACACACAAGTCCTCCCTGACTGACAAGGCCGCCATCTCCGAAATCCTACGTGCAGAGGTGATCGCGGTCAGGAATACTGTCTTGAAGGTTAGGTTGTGACCTGTGATTCTTCAGTTCACTTCTTGGGGGAGAAGTGAAATGTCTTCAAGGAAAAACAAGGAAATTGCCTTTTGAAAAAGCACCTTTGAGACAACGGTGGCCTGGGTGACTGAGAATCTCCACAAGCATTCTTCCGTGTGACAAGAAAATCTGACGTTTGATCAGCTAGCATTAGATTATTCCTGGATGTGCAAATGATTACACTGCATGACACTACCACTTTTTAATATTTAATTTACAGCATACTAAAGTGAAAGTCATGGTTTTGCTTCTGTGTTTTCACAAAATGAATTATTATGGGTACTTATTTGGAATTTTATTCATGTGTTTTTACTTTACTTTATCCTATTTACTCTTAAAAAGCTGAGCAATTGTCGGAAGCTATTTCCCCACTTTTTAAAGCATTTTTCCCCTGCCGGTTCGGGCAAATAGGCAGGGAAAAATGCTTTTAAAAGCGGAGGGAGGGGAGTGCTGCGAGAGAGAGGGAAAAAGGAGAGAGAGGAAGGACCACAAATCTGGCACTAGACGCGGCTTCAAAGGATATCTTGAAAGAGCACAACAATCCAGGGCTGGAAAGGACCTGGAGGTCATCTAGTCCAACCCTCTGATCCAGCAGGACATTGTTAAAGTGAGTTTCTGTCTTTTGAACCCCCGTCATATGACTATATAGCCACGCCCACCAGTCACATCACACACACACACACACACACACACACACACAGCCATGCCAACAGAACCGGTAGGCAAAACTTTTAGTTTTCCTGTACGCTGCTTGGAGAGTCCAAGCATGGGTTGAATTCTGTCTGACTGCCCTGGACTGCATTGAAAGATCTTTAGCCACGCCTCTTCTTCTGGCTCCTCAGATTTTTCAATTCAGTTCTAGCCCAATGGACACGTTTTCAGTGGTTCCAGCATATCAACAGATATTTAACCTTAACTTGGACTTTTCAACCAGATAATTTTTCCATCCTGCAAGAAAATAAGGTCTGTTTAAAGTTGCTTTTAATTTCCTGGCTTTTGCTTATTGCCAGCGCCTGTTCCGGGCTTCTCTGAGCGCGCGCGGCTTCTCTGACTTTCTGGGCGACGTGAGCCGGCTTGGGAGCTGCCGTGTTCGCTTTTTGTATTGGCGCAGTGGTCAGCGGCGAGGGGCCCAGCTACTCGCATGCATTTCAGTGTTTTGGCGTGACGATCAATGGTGCAAGGACCCAGCCATCGCGCCATTGCCTTTACTAAATGAAGCATTTGGCACGACGGTCAGTGGTGCGAGCACCCAGCTGTTCACACCATCGCTTTTACAGATTTGAATTTGGCACTGCTTTTTTCCAGCAGTAGTCATCGCGGTGGCTATTTTGAGTGAGGGAAAACGTCAGGCGGCCATTTTGTTTGCAGTTTTTCCCTGCAGTTTGGAGTGAGTTTTGGAGAGTGGTGGCAGCATTACTTCTCTGTCCAGTAATCCGGCGGCCAGTTCCCACCCCCCACTAAGTGGCAATTGCTAACAACAGCAAGATGTTGGTCCTTGCCTTAGGCCTTGCTCCAGCTGTTCAATCTGCAGGCACTGGGAGGATCGGATCTCGAGCCAGAGATTTCCTCATGGAGACGGCCTTAATACTCATCTCAGCCAGCGACCTCTCAGCTTCTGATCCAGCAGCTGCAGCTACTCCAACTATGTTCCAGGTGGTGAGTGGTGCCCAGAATATACCTGCTCACAACACAATGGCAAACAACCCCCATCAGGAGGCAATGCAGCCAGGGCCCTCTAGCAGCAGGAGCATTACCAGGCAAGCTAGCAAGGCAGCCTCAGAGGCCCTCAACAGGCAGAGCCAGGCGGGGGGAAAGAAAAGATCAAAGTCACAAGATCAAGTTGCCTCTAGAAGCCAAAGAGCACCAGAGAAACAACTGAACAAGCCCAGCAACAACCGGTGGCTAGTTCTCCGATTCCTGCAGTGGAATTACCAGAGGCCCCAGCTCCTACTAATCAGGACCCACCGTGGTCAGATAGTGAGGATGAGAGCCAGGAATTTTCATGAGATGACTACTCTGAGTCAGCCAACTCCCCTAGACCATTCATGGGGGAGAATGCTGATTTGTTTCAGTGCTCCTTGGAAGCAGAGGATTCCCCTCCAGTTTTATCACTGGCTCCTCAACATCCTCTGCCCCGCTGGGCCACTAAGCATAGGTGGCCTGTAGAAGACCGAGGGCCGGTCCTTTCCTCGGAAATGCAGGAGGTTATCACCAAGGCCATATCCCAGGGAATTGCAGAGGGTCTCAAGCAACGTGCCAAACAACGTTGCAGGGCCAGGTCTTCTTCCTCTAAGGTTGTTCCTTCAGAGGCTCCCTAGGGATCCGTCTCTCCCCATTCCTTGCTGCACAGCGAGGATTCAGCTATAGATGAGGAAATCCTTCCAGAGCAGAAGTTCTCAGGGAACGAGGGAGCAGTCACGGATAAACCAGCCTTCACTGGTTTGTTTAAATATGCTTCATTCAAGACAATCTTGAATAAGGCCAAAACAGCTATCCGTATGGGAGTAACTGCCACCGATCCGGCAACAGTAGACCCGTCAGTCCCTAGAGAAGAACTCTTTGAGGAACCATAAGTTCCCCAGGAGATTGTGCCAGTTCCTAAATTATTTTTGAACATAGTGCAGCGCCAGTGGGTTCAACCGGGCAATCTAGCCACGCCTGGTAGCAATGATAAAAAGTTCTATACAGTGGATGCTTCCCTGGAGGATTTATTAAAATTGCCTCGGGTGGATCCTCCAGTTCAAGCCCTTACATCCTCCTCAGTCTTACCTCCTGACTTATTAGAGGGCTTTAAAGTGGAGTATAAGAGATCTGAAAGGACTTGTCACAAGACCCATCAGTCGGCTGCCTGGGCCATTAAGACAGCCACTTTGGCGTCCTTTATGTCCAGGGCCTCTCTCCTCTGGCTCAGACAGATTTCTGCTAAGCTTCCGGCAAGAGACACTAAGTTGAGGCAGGAGTTTAATAAGGTTTTAGCGGCAGCAGAATACACTGCGGATGCCACCCTCAACTCTGCCAAGTTCACTTCCAGGGCTCTGGCTTCTAATGTCATCACCAGGCGGCTCTTGTGGCTTCGTCACTGGAACACAAACATGAGGTCCAAGTGGAAGTTGGCCTCTGCCCCTTATAAGGGAGGGAAACTTTTCTAGGGAAACCCCTAGAACCTGTCCTAGTTGAAGTCAAGGACAAAAAGAAAGTAATGCCGTCTGTCACTAAGAAGATAGAGCGCAAAGGTTCTGGTTATTTCAGGAAGCAATCCTTTTGTTTCTCAGAACCATCTACTAGCACTGGTCAGTACCACCGTCCGTACAGTCAGGGGCAGGACCGTCAGCCCTTTCAGGACAGGGCCAGACAACAACCCTTCTCCAAGCGCCCTTTCGTGGCGGATCAGGCTCTAGGCCTTTCCATCGCTATAAGTGACAGCCAGCTGACAGCTTCCATCAGAGGGCCCTTGGAACTATTTCAGGCCCGTTGGGAGCAAACAACGTCAGACCAGTGGGTTCTTCAGACAATCCATCTGGGTCTGACCCTAGACTTCCTTTCCCCTCCCCCTCGCCACTTCATCTGCTGCCCCACTCCCTCCTCCCCAGCCAAAAGGTCCCTAATGGAGCAAGAGATTCAGCACCTTCAATAGAACCAGTACCAGCAGGTCAAGAAGGGTTAGATTTTTACTCAATCCTGTTCCTAGTTCCAAAGAACTCAGGAGGGTGGAGAGGGATATTAGATCTAAAAAGATTGAACTACTACCTAGCGTACAAATGCTTCAAAATGCAGTCTCTCCAGTCAGTCTTGAGCTGCATCCGGCCAGGGGATCTACTAACATCAATAGATCTCAGAGAAGCATATCTTCACATCCCTGTCCGCAAAGCCCATCACAGGTTTCTAAGATTCTACTATGCAGGAATACGCTATCAATACAGGGCCTTGCCGTTCGGCCTGTCATCGGCCCCAGAACATTTACAAAGATCCTGGCAGCTGTGGTAGCATCCCTGAGGTCGTGTCCAGTGAGACTTCAAGCATACCTGGAAGACATCATCATACAATCACCGTCCCGCCAGCAAGCGGTCAGATACCTCCAGATAACCATGGCAGCCCTTCAAGTCCACGGGTTCTCAATCAACATGGACAAAAGCCACCTCACACCCACCACCAGGTTGCTGCATCTCTGTGCCATCATAGACACTGTAAGTTGCCAAGTCTTTTTGTCGCAGGAGCAAATCTCCAGCCTCAGACAACTGATTCCTCAGGTGAAAGCTTCACGGATCGCGCCCATAGTCTGCTGTCGAAGCTCTTAGGCAAGATAATCTCTTGCCTCTCGATAGTACCGTGGGGGAGACTGCACTCACGACAGTTGCAATGGTGTCTTCTACCCCCCCAAAGGGCCAAGAAGAGCAACTCCCCATCTCCGATTCCAATTCCCTTCAAGGTCCAACAGTCCCTGCGGTGGTGGGACTCTCCTGCGCTGGCCAAGGCAGTCTCTTCTGCGAACCACATCGCCTAACTATCACTACGGATGCCAGCCTATTCGGATGGGGGGCACATCTGGACACTCAGATCGCCAGAACAGGTGGTCCGAAGGCGATCTCAAACACAGCATAAATTGGCTGGAATTAAAAGCGGCAAGGCTAGCTCTCCTTCATTTTCAAACAACCATTCAGGGCCAACACGTGATGCTGTTGACGGACAATGTGGCCACCAAGGCACATGTCAACTGCCAAGGGGGCACTCACTCCAAGTCCCTGATAGCAGAGGTGGAATGCCTGGGGAAGTGGGCGGAGAAACATCTGTCATCCCTTCGAGCAGAGCATATTTCCGGGGTGAGCAACATCCAGGTAGATTGGTTGAGTAGGGCCACGATCGATCATTCAGAGTGGTGCCTGCACCTGGACCTCTTCCTCAATATCACATGAAGGTTCAGCTTTCCCTCAATCGACCTATTTACCACCCAGAGAACACCCACCTCCCTCTCTTCTTCTCCAGGTACAAGTACCCGAGGGCAGAAGGGGTCAACACTCTGCTTTACCACTGGCCAGTAGGCCTCCTCTACGTGTTCCCACCGCTGCCTCTCCTTCCCAGTGTCATCCGAAAGATCCTCGGAAGTTCTTCTCATAGCACCATTTTGGCCCAGGTGGACCAGGTTTGCCGACCTCGTGAGCCTCTCCATCACCAAGCTGTGGAGGATTCCTCCAGAGGAGGTCTCTCTCAGCCAGGGGGTCTTATCACATCCGGAGCCCCAATGGTTGCAATTGGCCATTTGGCACTTGAGAGGGACCTCCTAGAGAGGGACAGGCTCTCCTCAAAGGTCATTTAAATCATCCAGGCAGCACGTCGACCATCTACTACCAGAATTTACGAGGCCACCTGGTCAGCCTTCGTAAAATGGTGTGTATCTAAGCAGACAAACCCCGCTTCAGCCTCTATTCCACAAGTTTTGGACTTTTTGCAAGAAGGATTGGACCAGGGATTGGCGGCCAACATGTTACATTGCCAAGTTGCGGCGCTGTCCACCGTCCTCGCTCCCAGCAACCATCTATCCCTAGCACATCATTCCAAGGTCTGCAGCTTCCTGAAGGGAGCTTCCAACTTGCGGCCCCCGGTTGTTCATCGATCCCTGACCTAGGAGTTGAATGTTGTGCTTCAGGCTCTAGTTGAGGCTCCCTTTGAGCCGATTCGTACCTGTGACCTGAAGAATTTTTCAAGAAATCTTTAAGAATTCTTCAGAAGAATTTTTCAGAAGAAGTTTCTGAGAAGTGAAATGTCTTTGAGGAAAAACAAAGGAAGTCCAGTTGCTTTTTGAAAAAGCAGCTTTGGGTCACACTTTCTTTTCATTTTAATGATTTCCTTTTCATTTCCAAGCCTCTCATGGTCCCAGAAGCCATTGGTACAGACCTGGGCAATTATGTGGGATGGGGAATTTATTCTGTGAGTGAACGAACCCCATTTTTCTAGGGGATGAATAGCAATGAGTGCACCCTTAAAATGTTCAATACTTTAAAACATATGCTGGCAACTTAGACTCATGAAGAAAGAAATGAAGCCTTGGATTACAGAGGCCCAGACTCACCTCCAAAGTCTGCATCAATGTTGGTTTAATTGCATCCTTCATCAAAACTGCCAAAGCACCAGTTACTCCCTAAAACAAAGAGATTTTTATTTTTAAGATTAATGTTATTTGAAACTAAGAAGAAGTTCAAGCAAACTAACCTAAGGCATCAAGTAATTTAGGTAAAAACAAACAAACCTAGAACGGATAAAGTTAGAATGGATTATGGTTAAGTTGTGATGGTATCACAACTTAAAAGAAACAAGAAAAAAGAATGGCCTCAATTTCTATAAACTGCAAATAAGTTTCTTATTTACAACATTGAAACATTATAATTTGGAAGAAGTAACTTGTACCAAATGTTGAAATATGTCAAGTGTTAAGTGGTTTAATAACTTGACATTATTCAAGATTACTTTCCAGGGTTTCTACAAGTGTTAGAAGGGGAAGATCTCCCTTATACTGTTTTGGACTCAGGAGAAATCAAAAGCAGTTTTGTAAACTCGGGGAGTTAGCCTGAGGAATTTGAATGTACTGTGGACCTTTACGAAAATATCTAGCAAGTTTTAATCATTTTTCTTAAAAGGCAGTTGAATCAGTAAAATCATACCTAGTTTGGAAAAATGTATTTCTCGGTCTCCTATAATGATGGAATCTACTGTCATCCAAGAAATATAGGATATACAAATATGGTCTTTTTCACTCAGCAGAGAATTAAATGGAATTCATTGCCACAGTTTACAGTAAAGACAATTAATTAATTCTCTCAATGGCTGCTATTGATTTATGCAAATTCAAGCATAGAAGTAGCATACTTTCAACATTAGCTGAGACAAATAGGACATTGCATTAATCTGCATGTTTTTTAAAAATAACTGGCTGAGATCCAAGATCAGAGTGTTCCTTCCTTCCTTCCTTCCTTCCTTCCTTCCTTCCTTCCTTCCTTCCTTCCTTCCTTCCTTCCTGTGGCAATAAAATTGTTCAAGTAGTAGTAATCTAAAAGCCAAGTTTGCCATGTTTTGAAATTTTGCAACCTGTACCCATAAAGAAAATTCATTTATGTGATCACTAAAAGATGACAATGACTTGATAGCACATAAGCAATCAATCAATTTCAGTTTTAAAATCTGCAACTCACTTCCAGGCTGCCCAACTTATTTGCAGGTGCTTTCATATACAGATAATTTAATTTGTCTAATGATTTATTAATTGTCCCACACTGTGCCTTTTAGATTAAAGCTGAGTTTCCATTTTCAATGAAATTTTCAAAGATTATCTTAATTCAGTTTTATTGTAAAGAAATAGCAAAAGCCTTCCTTATAGCCACTCATTTAACAACCATTCAATTATGGTGGGGTTGAAAAAAAGTGGCTTATGAACTGATCCTCACACTTTTTGGTTGCAGAAATATCCTTACCTGTACATTCCTTGTAAAACGAATGAATTACTAAATAGGTGCATTTCTATATTTTTCTAAGATATGTAACTTGATAAATGCCATCACTATATAAATAGCTACATATTTATTTAATATTCCTTAAGACTGTTGAAATACTAATCTTGAGGGTGCCAGTTTAATTTACCATGAAAATATGGCATCGATCCATCAAACATTTTGCTATGATACAGCAGCCAAATTGCAATCTAGTCTTTAAGACTTTGCTCAATGAACACCATGTTTTGGCAACAAACCCTGTAGTTCCATTACTGAGGCAGGCTTTCTAAAAAACCATTACACTTTTGAAAAGAGCTTCTGAGTTTATTAAATATTCAATTTATCTTTCCCTTCTCTGTCTCCTCCCATCTCCATTCCTTGCAGCATCTGGTTTTCATCGGTCAATGTGTATTTTAGATTTCATTACGCTATGCTCAAGATATGATATAGCACTCTTGAAATTCAGACCAAAGAGAGTTGCTGGGTATATTAAATATTATTCATATCCGAATGAAATAAAAGAAAGAAGGAATTAGTGGTTTTGGCTGAATATTAAATTAGGAATTGTAAAAACCTATGAAAACATTTTATAGAGACAGAAATCAAAGTAATTTAAAAAATGAATTCATATTTGAATATATGTTAATATTAATCAAACTGAGGGGGCACGATGGCTCAGCGGTTAAAGATACTTAGCTTGTCAGTTCCAAAGCTGACAGTCCAGGTTCGAGACCCGAGCGCTGCATAATGGGGTGAGCTCCTGTTTCTTCTCCTAGCTCCTGCCCACCTAGCAGTTTGAAAGCATGCAAATGGGAGTAGACTAATAGGTACCACTTCAGTGTGAACATAATAGTGTTCTGTGTGACATTACATAACATGCTGGCCACATTACCGTAGAAAATGTCTTCAGACAGCACTGGCTCCATCAGCCAATAAACAGAATTAAGCCCCACCCCCTAGAGTTGGACATGACTGTACAGGGAAACCTTTACCTTTCTATTAATCAAAATATACACTCAAGTGAATATATTTTTAAAATAAGGTTTTTTGAGAACAAATAATAATAATAATAATAATAATAATAATAATAATAATAATAATAATAATAATAATAATAATAATAATAATAATAATATATTTATTTCTTAGCCGCACCCTCTCCCGAAGGACTCGGGGCGTTTAGGATGCTGTTATTGATGTTCTACAAATAGTTACTTGCAATTGCTCTCCCATGTTATGCACTCCAAAAGGGATGAAAGTAAAGTGATCAAGGTCCTTTTCAAAAAAAGCAAGGAGAATGTATGCACGTAGATTAATATTTGGTTTGTCTGAGAAACTGCTTCATGAATAGGTAGGTAGCATGTTATCCCTTACCTGCACTGTATTTCTAACCCCCTCAAAAAGGTTTTCAAAAAGTATTGCATGCTTAAAGCTCATACAAAAAATGCAAAATGTAATGCTTTGCACATTAACAAGGAAAACTCACAATTGTCATAAAACACCAATACTGTCAGAACTAATGTCCTGTGTTCTTTACTAATTGCAGTAGTCTTGGCATCTTCCACCATGTATTCTGTATCCAATATATTTTCAAGTGCATTTCAAGATGTTGGGATTCCCTTTAAAATCCTACATGCCTTAGAGCAGTAATGGCAAACCTTTTCAGCACCGAGTACCCAAACCAGAATGCACATGCACACACCGGAGCCCCAGAAACTCAAAGACCAGCTGGCCGGTGCACATGCGCATGTCCATGACTCAAAAACCAGCTGGTCTTCTGATTTCTGGGGTCAGAGATCATCGTATGTGTGTGCTGGAAACCAAAAGACCAGGTGGCGACGGTGTACGTGTCCACAGAGAGGGTTCTGCGTGCCACCTCTGGCACCTGTGCCAGAGGTTCCCCATCACAGCCTTAGAGGCTGATTGAGATCACTTACTCTAAACAAAACCTAAAGAGATAGAGAGTGCTTGCTTTCCATGCCTTGCTAAGATATAGTATTTGAAGAAGATGTTTTCCACAGGAGAGTAGCTCCTGCACTCCTGCTAGCTATAAGATTTGTACCATCACCTTTCCAGCATGCATTTGAGGACAGACACATGTGTAGGCAGAGGTACTGGGAAACTGATGAGGTTTTGTCTGATGCTATTGTATATTGTTTTATGATTCTATCATGTTTGCTTGTATTATTATTTGATAAAATTGACTATTTTTATGATTACTGTATTATTTTATATTATGTTGCTGCTTGTCAACCACTGAAACATTATGAAAACATTATAAGTAAATAATACACACCAAATCTTCTGCTGTCACAGGTTGCCCTTTTCTGTTGTTAGCAACTACGATTTTTCCCAGTCTCTCTTTCATATCAGACAGGCTACTGGTTAGCGCCAATATTGCCATAATTTCACTTGCAACAGCTATATCAAACTGAGTCTGTGAACAGAAGAGGAAAGATACAGAAAGATTCAAAGCTGATAACTAGATACCCTACATGCCTAGCATAGTCTCACACCTGTCAGCTGGAGTGCAAAGTTTTTAAAAGTTTTTTTTTTATAAACCCAACAATATCCAGAAGACGGTCGTGGAAACCACTTGTATATTCTTGCTAAGAAAACAACGAAACAAGCTTCAGTTTATTTAGACACAATGTCAAGCTTACTTGTAGGAGATTTTATATTGTTCTCTACTGGTCTATAAAGCTGCAAGATCAGCATGGTGCTAGATAAAACCCCAAGAGGTCAGTACCTAGATAAGCGCTAGGAATGGTGCCTAAATGGTTTGATCCCTGTAGCCCTAGGGAAAGCTTATAATGTATTCTCCCATTTAACATAGTAAAGGATAACACTGCCTTTATGGTTATTTGGAAGACCAATTTCTTATCTAGTTAGGTCTCCAGCTATGTTTATATAAAGAACTATGCCAACCTGCCCATCACAGTAAGCTTGAACGAGGTTGTATATTTCATCTGATATCCTCTCATATTTATTTTGTTTAGCAATAGGCTCTTAAGTGCTCTCAAGAGTATACTGGAATTTCAGGTAGCCATTTCATCCATATCGCTTTTGAGCTAATTTATCAATACAGGTAACCAGTGGTGGGTTGCAGGCGGTACACCCTGGAACACTGGGTACCATTCCGGTACGGTGCTCCGGAAGGCCCACCCGAGCTCCTTACCTGTCCTTTAAGCCTTTGGCGCTTCCGCGCATGGCATGTCTGTGCACGTGCATGGTGCCTACGGCGCCTGCGCAATGCTCTGCCGAGCAGCTGGAGCGTTGCGGAGGCTTGCGGAAGCGTTGCAGGCATGTGGGTGACGCAGGGCCCGTTCCAACCATACCAGTTGGAACAGGATCCGGAACCCACCACTGCAGGTAACCCACTGAGTTCCAGCTCTACCTATTTTTTCAAACTCTATCTAATTCTATGCAGAAATGAAATTATTCCTCTATGCTATAGATAGCAAAGCAGATTGAACTTCTGGAATAAACAGAGATTATGTTTAACAGAAACAGAAAAAATGATCCTAAACTGTATGTCAAGTTATGGTGCAGATTTATTCATTTCTAAACCTTGGTATATCAATTTACTGAAATAATAGCAGGAACGGAGCATCATAAAGTCTACATGAAATTTAATCTCAAACATACAATGTATTGGAACTTTACTTACCTGGCGAGAAAATCCCTTCTCTGTATTTGCTTGGCCAATTGTTATTTTTCTAAGGAATCTATCATTTGTATCCACCACTGAAAGGAAAACAAATAGCTGAAACATTTACTAAAGTATCAAAGCTTCTGTTCTTCTACCAAAATTGGAAAGGAAATGTTCACCTTGTTAATATATTATAGATATATTTTAAGCATCCACATATTTTGTTATCTTTAATGTATGTTATTCTTTTGAAAGGCTATGGAAGCGTTGAACTGTAGCAGGATAGAGCAACAGAATATTTTACATGGTTGAATTTGGCTGCACACTTTTACATTTAATGACGTATTTTGCAATATGATGATTATAGAAATGTTTAAAATATTCATTTCTGAGTGCAAATTATTAATATTTTAACATGGGCAAAGTTAAAATGCAATTCAAAATATTGTTTAGTAAAATCATATGAAAAAAACCTTCTGCTCTAAATTTTGTCTATAAGAAAACCTAACCTTTCAACTACAAAGATAGAATGACCTTTTCTTAGAATTCCCCCCAAATTGACCATTTTTCTGAACATTCATCATTGGAACTTCATTTTTCAATTAAAACTATCCAAATTTCCCATGAAGCCAATAATTGTTGGAAATAAGAATAATTTGATAAATTTAAAGACTCTGTTAATATTTGGATGACAGATCTCCAGGGAACACCAACACTGTAGGTAAGACTGTAGACAAAAATAAAAATAAAAAAATGTCCCAGAATAAGGAAGATCAAGTCACTTCCATATTGCTACCAAGAAAACAACATTGATATGTCCATGAAGTTACCAGGAGTTAAATCTGACTTTAAAGAGGCTTTACCTTTATATTTAAATGAACAATGAGCATATTCTAAATAGTCCTTTTAAGTAATGTTTTTATTCTATTTGGCACCCAAAATTCCTTCTGGTAGAGGGGTGATGTTGTAGCCCAGCAGCGGCAGGCTGAGCTGTTGGTGGACTCTGACAGCTCAGACCATTATAGGACTGCTCTGGAGGATGAGGAAGACTCTGGAGAGTGTTTGGAGTCAGAGCAGGAACTAGAGAGGCCTGTTGGCTACCAGTTGGCATCTGAGTCAGGGAGCAGTGAGGAGGAACAGAGGGAGGTTGTCCCTGATATGTGTGTACATAGAGCTGAGAAGAGAAAGGAACAGCTGTGGAGACGATGTCATAGAAGGAAGTAAGGACAGGTGGCTAAGGATGTGGCCCTTCCCAAAGAGTTTATAGGTGTAGCGACAGGAGTGGAATCTTTGCAGGAAACAACAGTCCATTTTACTAGCTGTTGAGAAAGCATTCCGTAAGTTTAATCTTGGTTCGTGAAGATAGCTTTCTAGGCTCCTAGCCAAGGGTTGGCTTTATCTATGCAATTAGTCATGGCAGACAGCCAAGCCTGTGTCTGCATATTCATTGGAATCACGGGACAGAACAGGTGATATGTTTGTTCAATGAAGAAATAAAATTAAAATTTGGAAGGACATACTGTTCTACTGCAATGAAAAATGCAGAAATTTAAGGAAGGCTTTTTGTTTATAAGACATTAGATAGTATTTAAATTCAATATGTATACAGAAAAAACCAACACTAATGTACAAAAATCAAACAAACTTTCTAAAATAACATTTTGTAGGCCACAAAAATAGAATGTTTTAAAAACTCGTGAGTTACATGTATTTTCTTGTTGCTTTTGATTTGTACTACTCATTCTGGAAGGAAAGCAATTTTCACCTTGCAACATCATGGAATAAGAAAGCAATAACTAACTTATAGGGGGTGTTCCATGTTACATCTCAAATGGGGACAAGTTTATAATCTTTTGATAGGAGGTATAGATGGACAGGTAACTCAAGTTGTGCAACCTAGATTTACCAAAATGCATTGTGTATTTGTTCTATGATTACTTAGTATGCTAAATTAGTATTCATCTGCTGAATATATATATAATATATAGCCTGAAATTTTATGACAGCAGACAGCACAGGGCCACACACAGGGAGAGGCGCATAGGCCTCTTCTAGACAAACAGAAGTCATGGCCAGTCAGGGTCCTGATTACATGGAAGAAGCATAAATATCGTCTACTAACTAAAGCGATGAATAAAATGCTGAAATGTGTGTTGTTATGTCTTCAGGCAAACCCTCTCCTTTTGTATTACTTGATATCAGAAAAAAAATATAAATCATAGGTTTGTGGGCTCCCCAGACCTCAGGAGCACTTTGAAAGGCTCCCAAACCCTCTGCACGTCCATTTTTGCAAAGGGGGAGGGGTTTCAGTAGGCCCAAAATGCTGTGTTCAGTGTATAAGACGCACCCAGATTTTCAACCTCTTTTTTGAGGGAAAAAGGTGCGTCTTATACTCTGAAAAATACCGTAAATTGGATGAAGGGATTATAAATAACAGTGTTGAATGTTTTTCCAATAGGGAGGACAAAAGCGAGCAAAAAACAGATCATTTTTGCTCATTTTGGAGGGGGGGGCAGCCCCCAGGAGCATTCTAAAAGCCTCCCAAAGCTCTGCATGCCCCCGTTTCCCCCCCAAAAAACGAGGCTTGCAGAGCTTTTGGGAGGCCTGCACAGTATAAAAACTGTTTAAAAAAAATTACCTCTTCAAAATCATGGTGTGCCTTATACTCCGGTGCATCTTATAATCCGAAAAATACAGTAAATGTAGGCTTTTCAGGAAATTGGACCTGTGAATGTCAGAAGTGGACTGTGGCAAAAATACACCATCCTCACAGGATATATGCATTTTTGAGGAAGGCACACAATTTATATTCTTTGGCTTACCTATTACCAAGCCATTGTTTATAATTGTTACCAACATTCTCCCATTTCCAGTTTCTATGGTATTATAAAAAAACTAAGGAAATCAAAGATAGTTACACTACAGCTTTCCACTACAAATTGCCTATGCATTTATTCTGGGTGAGAGTGGGATTTTTACAGCAGGATCTTTCACATTCAACAAATTTGCAGAAAATTGCAAAAAGCTTAAGAAATGTGTTAGATCGGGTAACGATCTACAGGCTAACGGAAAGGCACACACAGGCTAAAGGCAACAACAACTCTTTATTATAACAGAACAAGTTTGAAAAATCCAGCGAAGGTTGAGTCTGACAGCAGCCCTTTTATAGGGAGCTGTCAGACCCTTCGACCAATGAGATTAAACCTCTGTTTCCACCCAAACAGAGGACCTTGGTGGAACCCATTATAACTGTAGCTAGTATCTTAACAAAATGGGAAGAACATTTACATAGCTTTTATATTAGGTCTTTGTGGGTCTTTAGCCCAGAGCAATAAAATAATTGAAAGGGGAACATTTATCATATTTCCAGTTCTCAAAATTCAAAGTACAAAATATACAGGAAAAATCACAACGATACTTATTAACATGTTTCCAAAATACTAATCAGGATGGGGTCAGATTTTGCTCTGCTTCCACAGCCCATTATCAAGTCACAAAAGATAGTTAAGCAAATGCACAGATTTCTTTTCTTTTTCACTGAATAACTTAATCAGTTCTGACAAGAAACTTTTGCCAAGAACTGCATATAAAACTCTGTTTTTTTCAAAAGTAATTGTTTATGTTAGGGTTGAAACTTCCCAGGAAGTATCTAGTTGATGACTTTATGCAAGAACAAAGTAGACTAGATGGAGACTTCTTTTTTTTTAATACCTACCCCTTTGCCATGTTATTGTAGATGTGTCTATATCAAGTCGCACAAATTTGTTAATCTCATCTGCAGTTAATGTTTTAGGATCTATTTTGGTTATTCCAAGCCTCTAAAAACAAATAAAGAGAAAGAGATAGAAACACATATAGAACTTACACACCTGACCATAATACTCATATTCAGGGCATATGCCCTTTTCCCCCAAAATAAGAGCTCCCCAGATAATAAGCCCAATCGGGCTTTTGAGCGCATGTGCTAAAATAAGCCCTCCCCCGAAAATAATCCCTTCCCTGAAATATTTAAACGCATACGCAGCTGGTCCTAATGTAGAAATCAAGCAGGGAGTGGTTTATGGAACAGACATTACAGTTTTAATTTTCTTTTCCAGTGGAACAAGAAAGAGGAGGAAAAGCAGTAGCAAATATCAGTAATATGCTTTGTGAATGAAGTGTGAAACAATCCATACCAAAAATGTTTGAAAGATTATGAAACAAATCATAAGCCCTATCAAACTACTGTAATTGCTGCATACAATGGAAGACAAATATGTCTATGGGATACTGCAGTGATGGCGAACCTATGGCACGCTTGCCACAAGTGGCACGCGGAGCCATTTGTCAGGGCACGCACATTCACCTTTTTAAAAGCTATTTTTCGCCTTCCTCAGGCTCCAGAGGCTTTATAGGAGCCTGGGGAGGGCGAAAAGAACCTCCCCCGCCCCACCAGAGGCTTCAGGGACCGTCTGGAGGCTTCCCTGAAGCCTTCGGAACACTTAAAACCACTCTCCAAGCAAACCGGAAGTGACTTCCGGGTTGCTCGGAGGGTCGTTTTAAGCGTTCCAAAGGCTTCAGGGAAGCCTCCGGACAGTCCCTGAAGCCTCCGGAGGGCCTCCGGGGGGGGGAGGCTCTTTTCGCCCTCCCCAGGCTCCTATAAAGCCTCTGGCGCCTGGGGAGGGCGAAAAAAGCATGTAAAAATGGGGGGGGTCGCGCATTGTGTGCGCATGCGCACTGGGGGGGTCACGCATTGCATTATGGGTGCGGCACACCCGCACACGACCCCCCTGCGCTCCCCCCACTTGTGGCACGCGAGCCAAAAAAGGTTCGCCATCGCTGGGATACTGGGTGGTGAATGTCCTGTTTGCCCGAGAAGCATAAAATTGAAGTTTAGCCATCTTTACAATAAACCAAATATGAGGTTATGAGAAGGAAGACCTTAATCGGAGCAGACTCTTCGATGTAAACAAAATATTCTGGATCCTGCTGCCTGCAGGGCTTGTCTCCCTGCTGTAGACACCCAGTATACCTAGCAGCAGAACTGCTAATAAGAGGCTCAACAGGAGGCAGTTATTGAATCTCCAATGTATGTTGTTAAATAACTATCTTGAATGACTTGCTTAAGTTAATCTCTAGCATATAAGGCATTGTGAATGGAGAACAGGATAAGAGACTAATTTCTTTCCTAATTCTGTATCTCCAAGTATTATTCTGTAGCAGATATAAATGTAGACCTCATCGTATCCTGTTTTATTTTCAAGAGCAAATGGACAGTGCAAAATGCAACTGAAAATCAAAAATAAAAAAGATTTGGCTCTTGGAGTACTGTCTTTGCAGCCATCCAATGCCATTCCATAGTTATCAAAAGTGCTACCCGGGCCCCATAAATTAAGCTCTCATGTTATCCAAATCAACACATAGCAATTATTATTAATCAAGATGTGATCTCAAATGTATTATAATTTGTATACTTATAATTTCCATTCTAAGCTAAGTTCTTTCTCTTGCCTTCCCTTTTTCAAAAATATGTTAGTGAGCATTTTAAGCAACTACAGTAATCTTAGCATTTGATTACAGAAATTAAATACATTCAGTGCTTTTATATACAAAATGTATGGCTGGATTGTTTTCCTCTGCAAGACTGAGAATCATAAACAAATTTAGTTAATTCCCAGAGAAGGCATTTAACTGTTAAGATAAATAGCTGCCTGCCGTTGTTTTACAATTCCAGTCTGCTATTTGTAGTCTGTCAGTGGGAAAAATCAAGGAATTTCAGCAAGATATCTACATAATCTTTTCAGCATTCCCCACCCAAGTAATAAGTGGCATTAATTTAAAGATTTCTCCAGTTTCTTAAATAACCTTGGAGCATATAATTATTCTGAATCTACCTTGCTTTTTGCATAGATGTGGGCAGTCTATACATACTCATTTTTCCCCATCCTCATGTGGTGGTTTGCTTGAAGTTGAACAACCAAAGAATATAAATATACTATATTTAAAAGTCAATATTTTTATTCACTTCAAGGTCCTTTGGATTGTAACTTAAAGCTATGAACCATTTTTTAACAGCTGTAAAAATGTGAGTTGCTGAAAGCACACGAAAATGCCTTCCTGTTGTTCTCTTTTAGACCATACCTACCCTATACAGAATTCCCTATGATGGAAGCAAATAGTTACATTTAAAGATAAAAGTAAAGGTTTCCCTTGTCCAGCCAGGTCTGACTCTAGGGGGTAGTGCTTATCTCGATTTCTTAGGTGAGGGAGCCAGCATTGTCCTAACATATTTCCATGGTCATGGCCAGCTTGATATACTGAGCTGCACAGAATGCTATTCCCACTGAACTGGTACCTATTTATCTACTCACATCTGCACATTTTCGAACTGTTAGATGGACAGGAGCTGAGGCAGGTAACAGGTGGGTTCACCTCATTGCGCAGCGCTTAGTTCTTGAACCTGGGCTGTCAGCTTTCCAGTTGACAAGCTCAGCATCTTTAATCGTGCCCCAGTTACATTTATTTCATCCTATTCTTGTATTTAGCCAGGTCAGATTTTATTAGGATCTCCTCCTCCTCCTCCTCCTCTCATTAAAATCTGTATCAACTTTATTTCTTTTATTATGAACAGAAAAGCCCAAACCAATGTCTATGGAGATTCTCAGTCATCCAGGTCATGGTTATATCAAAGGTGCTTTTTCAAGAGGCAACTGGACTTTCTGGTTTTTCTTTGAAGACATTTCTCTTCCCATCCAAAAAGCTTCTTCAGCTCTGACTGGATGGTGGGTCCTTCCATTCCCCACTATCCAGTCAGAACTGAAGAAGCTTCTTGAATGAGAAGCGAAACGTCTTCAAAGAAAAACTAGAAAGTCTAGTTGTCTCTTGCAAAAGCACTTTTGGGACACGCAAACCGATGTCTTCCAAAAGATTCTCTAAGATATTCCTTAAAGAACTACTTACTTTCATGCGTGCAAGTTGTATAGCTGAAAATTTCCTTTCTCCGTGGACTAATGGAACCAATCTATTATATAAGGCCTGTAAAGAATACAACAGTAAATATCATTAAGGTAAGTGCTGTTCCAATCAAGTATTATAGATAGATAATTCTGTTTAAGCTTCATATCCATGTCACAAAGCTGTTCTAAACATGCCTCTATTTGCTGTAGCTTCTGAGACAGTTTTCCTTCTTTTTAAAAAAAGAAGCAAAGCAAGATGCTATAAAATGAGCTGGTGTCATAATTAATAAAATGCACATGAATGGGAAAGGAAGGCTTTGGCAGACAGATAGCATAGCACTGCCCTGAAAAGCTGAATTGAAAACTGAAAAACCAGTGTGTGTCAGGTTCAGGGGGCAGAATTGCATTTAGTATAACTCTTTCCTTAAGTACAGCATTTATTTAATTACCCCTCCCTCGGTCCCCTTGGAGGTTTTATTATAGGGAATCTAATTTTTTCCTTGCCTAATACCTTAAATAGTCTGGCCCTGGAAACTAGGTCTGTTCTTATTTATGCAGCAGACTGGAACTAATTTTTGAGTCACTCAAATGCAGTTTCCACCAACTTGGTTCCCTCCGAAGTGTTGCATTGCAACTCCCACAACTGAGACATGGCCATCACTTTGTCCTGGAGTTCCCATTCCATTTTTGAGCCAAATGTAAAAGGAGAAAGGGAAAATCAAACTCAAGTTTACGTAATGTTGAATCTAAGGCAAGAATTTAGCCAAGCCTAATCCTTTGATTTCGTAATCTAAATTCTATGTATTTCAAGAGAAATATTTGATCCAACTGTTATTTCAACTTCAAAATGAGAAAACACAGTGTGTATAATCATCAAATTTATAGATATGTAATGTGGCATGTCACAATTAAAAGACCGTCTTGGAGGACATGGGCATATCTTTTCCAGCTCAAAGATTTATGTATATATTTATGTATATGCATGGAATCACTGTCAATGGTGCTACATAGCTATCTTTTTCAAAATAAGAATACCTGAATGGGCAACTTGACCTTTGCATCTCTCCAGAGTTTGGGACTATCTCTAATAATATACCATATGTCCACGATAGCAATTTTAACATGACAGATTTCATATTATATTATCTGATCCAAACTTTCTATAATTGTCCAACTCTATTGGCATGAACATGATAAAGAATTATTAAACAAGCAGAAAAGATGAGACTCTGAACCACAAAATACCTTTGTTCATTGACTAATCTCAAAACCAAGGCATAAGGGCAGCACAGTGTTCTCCCCAATTACAAAACTTTTTATTTTCTCCACACAAATCTCAGATCTTCAAATTCCTAGCAGTCAGTGATGGAATATTTGAATTAAGGAGAAACTTGCTAACAGTGTGGACAATTAACCAGTGGAACAGTTTGCCTTCAGAAGTTGTAGGTGTTTCATCACTAAAGGTTTTTAAGAAGAGACTACATAGTCACTTGTCTGAAATGGCATAGGGTCTCCTGCTTGAGCAGGGGACTGGACTAGAAGACCTCCAAGGCCCCTTCCAGCTCGATCGATTGATTGAAATGTTTAGGGGCATCATTTTCTTGTTGGTAATCTAAGTACATGGATTTCTGCCCACTACAGCACAAGTTGATTGAGTTCTCCTCCAGACTTTTGGAGGAGAGAAATCCATTTGCAAGATTTCTCAACTCTTGTAACACTAAGACATATGGACTTCAACTCCGAGAATTCCTCAATCAGCATTTGCTGGTTGGGGAACACTGGGAGTTGAAGACCACGTGTCTTAAAGTTGCCAAGGCTGAGAAATCCTTAATTAATGTCTACAAGCATGAGTAGGCACTACCTTCTTTTTTTCAAAATAGTAATAGCCCCAGTAATAGTAATCATGGTAGGATCAGAAAGGGCTTGAAACTTTGAATCATTCTGTCATCATTAAAGAAAACCTCTCCTTCATAATGGGAAGGAAGGAAGGGAAAAACCCAACTTTTCTTTTCTCCACACAAGTCTCAGACCTTCAAACTCCTAGCGGTCAATGATGAAATATTTGAAATGGTTTTAATTATTATATTCTCAAAATTGCATTTCACAGAAAATTACTGTGGAGTGAAGGATTATTCTTACCTTATCAGACTGAGTGTTCTCGTGTAGAATTCTAGCATCTATGGCAGCAGCCAGCAAATTATTTGCTGCAGTAATGGCATGAATATCACCAGTTAAGTGAAGGTTGAACTATATAGGAATAAAATATGAAAAAGACATTCTTTTTGCACACTCCATTAAACTAGTGTCAGTTGTTTCAACCCATCTAAACACTTTCACTTCTGGGATTAGTAGTTCAGATGAGCAGTTTGAAATATTATGGAATCATAACTGTCGTGATTGAAGTGATTTACTACGCTATAGATGGTCCCAGTTCTGTGTTCAATAACTTAGTTCTCATGACCTAAGCAGAAATTCATACAGGAAAGTTGAAAATATTACTTTTTTAATGTGGCAGGCTGTGGGTGATTTGCACAGATCCATTTAGAGATCATTTTGATTTATGATTTGGGTAAAGAGGAACAAAAATGACATGTGTTTTAAAATAACTGTATGAATCCACGTCAGACTCTATAAGAAATAAAAATCTGGGTGGCAAGTAAAGCTTTTCATGTGTTTCCTTAATTGAAAAGTTTAAATAATATCCCTGAGAAAATTAATCTAATGAATGAATAAGTCTGTTCATGTGTCTGTCTGTATATCATTTACCTATATAATTTATATAGCCACCCACCTCACAGAACAAGTGCATCTTACAACTTAAAACAATCAATAAGCACCCACAAATGTTATTACAATTATTAACAATTAAAACATCCACTACTACAAAAAACCAAGCTAAAATAAAAATTAGAAGAAGGGACATTGTCAATAGTGCAGCCATTTCACTAGCTCACCCACAAATCTTGGGTCCCCAGGCCAAATCTTGAGTGACCTTCAGAAGCTCAAAGAGATGAAGCCGACCTCACCTCAGTGGGGAGAAGAGTCCACAATGTGGGCACCATTTGAAAGAAGGCTCGCTGTCTACAATCCACCAAAAGTAGCTTCCTAGACAATGAAACCCATAACTTGCCCTCTCTACTAGATCTAGTGAGACGGGCAGATGAAATCAGGGAGAGGCAGTTCTCAAATAACCTGGTCCCATGCCCACCAGCACCTTGAACTGGGTAATTGCTTGTGCCGCTGCATTTTGCACCAACTGAATTTTCCAGATGCTGTTCAAAGGCAGCCCCATGTAGAGTACATTGTGGTAGCCTAACTGAGACATGACTAGGGCATGAGTGACTGAGAGTAAAGCCACAATCCAGGACCATGATGGCAAACCTATGGCACGCAGCGCACTCTCTGATGGCACACGAGCTGTTGCCCCAGTTCAGCTCCGACGCACATGTGTGCGCACCTCCCGCCAGCCACCTGGCCTTTGGGTCTCTGCCGTGCATGCATGGAGGGCGGGGGGTGGGTGTATGCAAGTGCATGAGGGGCAGGGGGCATGTGTGCATATGTGGGAGGCATGTTTGTGTTAGTCGTGCATGCATGTATGGGGGCTGCATGTGCATGTGGGGGGAACACATTGCATTTTGGGGGTTTTGGTGTGAGCATTTGCGCTCGTGCGCTTTGGGCACCCGGTCCGGAAAAGGTTAGCTATCACTGATCTAGGATCACATGCAAACTGGTACACAAAATGAAATTTTCAGGATGGCCCTGGTATAAGCAGAGGAAGGTTGATTTTTTTGAGTGAAAGGCACTAGAAACTAGGCAATCAATTCTTTCTAGGACTGCCTGGCTTAATCCTTGTTTTGGAAGTTTCTGTTCAGTCTGAATCTGGGATGTCCTACAATGCTACCAAAGATGAAATGTGCACCCCACCTCAGGGAGCAAATTATCTTGGCCCAAGCTGAAGTCATTATTTAAAAATTAAAGTTGGGGTGCTATTTAAATTAATTTCACAGAAAAATCACTCCTTAATGCAGAGGACAATTAGGCCCTCTGTATTATTTAATTTTCCAAGCCAAAATATGTGTTTACCTCTTCCATGGGTATGACTTGAGCATATCCACCTCCTGCTGCTCCTCCTAACAATGAAGAGAACATGTTAGCAAACTATGGACGATAGAGGTCATGATTTCCCCTCATTTCAAGTTGACATTCCCTCCTTACTCAGCTCAGGATTAATGATCAGGAAGTTAATTCAGTTTCCTTATATGAGATTTGGATTGCCTATTGTCTCCAGCATCTTTTGGGTCTGTAAGAATACCTCAAAACCCCCTGGAACAGGGTAAATGCTTGGCGAATTTGGAATGGTATGAAGGATTTTAGGCATTTGAGGGTCAAAACTCAGGAGACTGCCAACACCTTTCCAGACTAACACATTACATTAAAAAGCTATAGCTACAGTGATTTAAGGAATGAAACAAATTTAATCCTCTCAAATTGGGTTTCGTTTCATAAGGGGAGGGGATTTTAAGAAATAAACAGAGTGTCTAAATCTTAAGGTGAAGTAATGAGCTGTGAAAATAGCCTTGAGAGACAGGAATAAGAGTCATAGCCTAGAGAATAGTCTGATAAACAAAATTTGAATTCTGGGAGTTGAAGAACACAAGTCTTAAAGTTGCCAAGTTTGGGGACTCCTGTGTTAAACCATTTCAAAAAGTCCACAACTTTTGGCTCTATCAACTCCACTAATATCCATCACTAATATGATGTCACCAGCCAACCAGCCAAACATGATGTCACCAGCCAACCCTCCTGTGATTTTCAAAGGGAAATCACTGCCAGCTCTTATAGGAGGAAGTAATGCTTACCTTTAACACCAAAAGTAGGTCCTTGAGAAGGCTGTCTCAAGCAGGCAAAGGAATTTATTTTAAGGTGGGCTGTCAGTGCTTGGACTAAGCCAATTGTCACAGTGCTCTTCCCTTCCCCAAGAGGTGTTGGCGTAATCCTAACAATATAAGACAATAAATTAAATTCTGCTGCTCCTAGCCTAAATAAGGATATTTCAATCAAACAATGATATTTTACCATTCTTATGTAAAATTAATCCAGGCACAAACATATGCCAATCATAGAATAAAACGGAAATAATACAACCTAGGATGATACATAAATTAGACAACAATTACTTCTGATAATTAGGGGACACGGTGGCTCAGTGGCTAAGATGTTGAGCTTGTCAATCAGAAGATTGGCAATTCGGCGGTTTGAATCCCTAGCGCTACGTAACGGAGTGAGCTCCCATTACTTGTCCCAGCTTCTGCCAACCTAGCAGTTCGAAAGCACGTAAAAAATGCAAGTAGAAAAAATAGGAACCACTTTTGGTGGGAAAGTAATAGCGTTCCATGTGCATTCGCCGTTTAGTCATGCCTGCCACATGACCACAGAGATGTCTTCAGACAGTGCTGGCTCTTCGGCTTTGAAATGGAGATGAGCACCACCCCCTAGAGTTGGGAACAACTAGCACATATGTGCGAGGGGAACCTTTACCTTTACTTCTGATAATTAATCATAGTAGATCTTTAAAAAGAGTCGTAGTAAAGTTGTGAACAATAGGAATACACCAATGCATCTATAGCTCCTACCCAAATTATTATTTTATATTATAAATTATTATTTCAGCAAAAATAAAATAGTGAATCACAACATCAGTAAGATAGGATTTCTCAAGCTTTGCAGTGCTATGGTGCACTACACTTCATATAGGATTGACCTTTATCATCATTGTGATATCACCGAAGAATCTGCTCTAAATAATAAAATTGAACTAAAGTTTAAAACCCTAAGACCCCGGGGGATGCAGTGATTTTGAAATGTAAGGCTGGCAGAAAAGAAATCTTCCATATAATGAAATCTCTTTGAGCTGGATGGCATTTCTTGATAATAAAAGATTAGAAACTTGGATGACTGAGGATATATGGGAAAACAGCTTAATAATCTTCTTGAGTGTGAACAGTGAAGGTATGAGGGTTAGAGATTTTCTTCTTTAATTAATTTCCCCTTTTTAAACATAGTTAACATGGTACACAAATAATAAAATCCGTGTTAAAAGTATTACCAGTTGAGAGATATTATGTGCAATCAAAATTCACTGGCAATATTTCAGCTTAGAATTGGCTTGAGGTATATTAATGTGCCTACTGTACTAGGGGTTTCTGAAGCGATGGTCACTAGCTTCATAATGGCAGGCACCATTAGGTGATTGAAGCTCTGACTCCCTTTAACATGTGAATATGTAATAAAGAGTAAAAATACAAACCTACATAGACAGAGATGAAAAGGTAAACTAAATTTCATCCAGTTCTTCCAACCAATTAGTAATGTGGGCAATAATGAGAAGGCACCAAGGGGGCAAATGGCAACGTATGTATTGTGATGTGACTGCACACATTATGTTGTTTGAAACATGGCATCATTGCTAAATATGACATTTCTGAAATTATACCACAGTGTGTTGTTGTCAAGTTATAATCATGGCCTATTATGAAACCAACAATTAGTATATTCCTTTTGAAATAAAAGTGCCAGACTCAATTTGGTTTGGATTAGTGGACATCAATTTAATATATAGCATAGCATAACTGATTATAAATATTCAGTTCCCCTCCCCAAATTTCTTGTGTTAAACACAATTTACATCTTTTGTGAGTTCAGTGCATTCAAAGAGATTTACAAATATTCAGATTCAAGCTGAGAGTGTAATGAATGAATCTCTGGAGCAAGATAGATTCTTTTCAAAATCAAACCTAAGTTTGAACTGGATTTTTTGTCTGTTCCAAAAATCCAACTAATTAATTTCCAAATGAGAATTAAAATGGAACTGCATCATGTAAGACATTTTATCAATTTTGTCATAAACTATGGTCAGAATTTAATTCATATTTAAACATATATATATTGAAAATATTCCAGATATTTTATTTTTATTAGCTAATATCAACCTAAAATCTAAGGGACTGGTTTGGACAAAATTCAGCAGAACTTTTTCATGCGGCTGTTGATGAAAATAGGATTGCCAACATGATCACCAATGTCCAATGACAGATATGGCACAAGAATAATATCAATCTAAATGTTAAAAATGTGTTCATTCTTCTGTTGCATGCTGAGACACATTGAAATCATTATTCACAGTCAATGTTTCAAAATGTGTATTTATATTATTTAAAATAATTAAATTTCACTCATACCCATCCATTTTTATACCTATCAAGCTATCAATCAATTAATCAGATGACAGGATTTTTTACTGCTTCCATCATTTACTCCCAGTAGTTTTGAAGTTATGATTCTTTTTAAATATTATTTTATTGATCGTTTTAGAAAAGGATATAAATCACAATGCATGAATGACAGATAAAGAGAATTAAGAGTAGAAAGAAATTAGTAACACATGGTCTATAATGTCATGAAGGTTATAGCTTTTCAATATATCCTTAATTACTACAAAGTAATAAAAATGAGTACAATACAGGCATATCTCAGAGACACTGTGGGTTCAGTTCCAGACTACCACAATAAAGCAAATATCATAGTAAAATGAGTCACACAAATGTTTTGCTTTCCCAGTGCACATAAAAGCTATGTTTATACAGTATAATGTAGTTTACTAACTGTGCAATAATATTAGCTTTCAAAAAAACCCAATATACATACCTTAATTAAAAAAATATTTTATTGCTAAAAAATGCTGATCATCACCTGACCTCCAGTGAATAATAATCTTTTTGCTGGTAAAAGCAAGTGTGAAGGTTCCAAGAGTTGCCCTAATTAATTTATGAGCCCCGGGACGAAATTCAAAGTAAAACCATTCGTTTATTAGGACTAACATCTTGGCACGGACTTCTGTGTAGCTGAAACTAAATTACATTTAATGGCGGCTGACCTTTACCCCTATGCCCCCTCCCCTCTGGCTGAGGTCATCAATCACATTCTCCAACAGGACGTTATGGCAGGGTTCTGGACATGCGCATTCACATTCCAGTACAGAAATATGAGACTTTTACTCTGGCCAAAAGTATGCATGGCATTTCCCTCCCCTTCTCAAGGTGATAGTAGTCATGGAAACACCTTAGGCGTTGACATCCGGCTCCCCTCACTTCCTGAAAGCGACCTGTATAAAACTTAGGCGTGCTTGGATTTTCTGCATGGAATTTTGCTATAAGGCGATCAGCCTGGATATTTCTACTTTTCATCCAAGATACCTCTGATAAGGGGTAGCCCTTCCACTTGATTAAGTATTGGAGTTGTCTCCTGTGCCATCTTGAATCAAGGATACGCTGAACTTCATAATGTGTTTGGCCCCCTATGACCATAGGGCCTGGGGGCTCCCGGGGTAGTGGTCTCAAAGTGGATCCAATCACAGGTTTTAAGAGGCTGCTATGGAATGCTGGGTGTATCTTCCCCAACAATCGAGGCAGTTTCAATTGCACTGTGACCTATGTTCCCTCTAAGGTGCGCAGCTGTGCGGCAGCGCACGTGGCAAGAAAACACCGCGCAGCACTTTTCAAGTGCCGCGCAGTGATTTCTATTGCCACAGGTTCCGGGAGCTGGGGAGGTCCTTTGCAGGCAGCTAGAACTGGCCGCCCGCAAAGGACCTCCCTGGACTTCTTTTGATGAGCATGGGGCGACTGAGGGTAGTTGTAAAGCCCCCGCCGCCGCCGGAATAACTGCTGCCACCTCCTTCTCCTCTAACAGCACTGCCGGATTTGCCTCCCGGCGCTGCGGCTGAAGTGAAGCCGGCAAAACTCCAGCCGGCATCCCCGCGTGTGGCAGCGGCGCCTCCCCCTCCGCTCGGAGCACCTGAGCTGAGCTCCGTGTTATCCCTGCCCCCTCCTCCTCCGCCGTGCTTTTGAGGAGCCATGAGGCTGCAGGAGCCAGTAGGAAGGCGGGGAGGGGAGCAGGGGAAAAAAATGCCTCATGGCTCTTCAAAAGCACGGCGGAGGAGGAGGAGGGGGCAGGAGTAACGCGGGGTTGAGTTCAGGTGCTCCAAGCGGAGGGGGAGGCGCCGCTGCCACGCGCGAGGATGCCGGCTGGAGCTTTGCCGGCTTCACCTCAGCCGCAGCGCCGGGCAGCAAATGTGGTGGTACTGTTGGAGGAGGAGGAGGAGGAGGTGGCAGCAGTTATTCTGGTGGCGATGGGGGCTCATCGACATCTTCAGCGTCAGCCCTGCCCACGATGAAGAAACCAAAGATGGAGCAGATCCATGCAGATGATGTCGCTGCAACATGACTGGAGGAGGAATTCTGGGAGTTGAAGTCCACAAGTCTTAAAGCTGTCAGGTTTGAAGACCCCTGGGTTTTTTTTTCCTAAAGGGTTAGGGGTGCAAGGGTCTTGTAATTTGACAACTTTAAGACTTGCACACTTCAATGCCAGAGTTCCTGAGCCAACATGACTGGAGGAGGAATTCTGGGAGTTGAAGTCCACAAGTCTTAAAGCTGTCAGGTTTGAAGACCCCTGGGGTTTTTTTTTCCTAAAGGGTTAGGGGTGCAAGGGTCTTGTAACTTGACAGCTTTAAGACTTGCGTGCTTCAAATGCCAGAGTTTCTGAGCCAACATTTTGGTTGCTAAGCAGGAGCGTTGTTAAGTGATACTGACATTATATAACACTTTTAATTAAGTGAGTACCTTGAAGAAACATAACTTTGAGTTTCAAATAATACTGATTTCGTTGTTGTCTTAGGTGACATCTGTGAAAAAAATTCAGGTGCTCTGGCATGAAAATGTGCCGCTCAAACACTATACTTTTCTGCTCACATTGAAAAAAAATTAGAGGGAACATTGATTGTGACTGGGTTGATGATCTTTACTATAAGGAATGGTCCCATAAACTTTGGCCCCAGTTTCTTGCTAGGCAGTTTTAATCTCAAATATTTTGTGGAAAGATAAACCTTCTCTCCCACCCGGAATGGCCATTGCGGAGCCAAGTGTTTGTCTGCCTGTTTCTTATAGGTTTGTGCCGCTTTAGCCAGTGCCTTTTTGACATTTTCCCAGGTTGCTTTCAGCATCGACATCCAGTCAGCCAAGCTGACTGAGGAGGGGGGGATCCCTTGGATACTCAGGCATTGGTACGAAGTCCATACCGCTCACTATTTTGAATGGCGTGAGTCCTGTGCTACTGTGGACAGCATTATTGTACGCAACCTCAGCAAAAGATAAAAGGTCTGCCCAATTGGACTGCTGATAGTTCACATAACACCTCAGGCACTGCTCTACCATGGTGTTCAGTCTCTCTGCTGCCCCATTGGTGGTCGGATGAAAAGCTGAACTAAGACCCTGAGATGATCCAATGGACAGCAGGAACTCCTTCCAGAACTTAGCCGTGAACTGGACCCCTCTGTCTGAGATAATTCTTCGAGGTACTCCATGCAGTCGGTAGATATGCTTCACGAACAGTTTAGCCAGCTTGTGAGCTGAGGGTAGTCCGCTATAGGGTATGAAGTGTGCCTGTTTGGAGAACAGGTCTATTACAGTCCAAATCACTGTGTTTCCCCCACTTTTTGACACTTTTTTGTGATTTAGTTTCAGCTATCTGTGAAGGTTCCAAGAGTTGCCCTAATTAGTTTACGAGCCCTGGGACGAAATTCAAAGTAAAACCATTTGTTTATTAGGACTAACATCTTGGCATGGACTTCTGTGTAGCAGAAACTAAATCACATTTAATGGCATCTTACCTTTACCCGTGCCCCCACCCCTCTGGCTGAGGTCATCAATCACATTCTCCAACAGGACGTTATGGCAGGGTTCTGGACATGCGCATTCACATCCCAATACAGAAATATGAGACTTTTACTCTGGCCAAAAGTATGCATGGAATTTCCCTCCCCTTCTCAAGGTGATAGTAGTCATGAAACGCCTTAGGCGTTGACAGCAAGCACAATAAAGCAAAGTGCAACAACACAAGGTACGCCTGTAGGCTTCTCTTCTTTTCAAAGGCAATGTATAAATAGCCACCTATCTACGATTTTATAAACTTATAACAGGAAATTTAAGGCTGAGTTTGAACCTTTTAAAAAAATTGGAGGAAATAAAGATGAAGGTTCCCCTCGAACATCTTTGCTAGTCATTCCTGACACTAGGGGACAGTGCTCATCTCCGTTTCAAAGCTGAAGAGCTAGTACTGTCCGAAGATGTCTCCGTGGTCACGTGGCCGGCATGACTAAATGCCGAAGGCGCATGGAACACTGTTACCTTCCCACCAAAGGTGGTTCCTATTTTTCTACTTGCATTTTTTACGTGATTTCAAACTGCTAGGTTGGCAGAAGCTGGGACAAGTAATGGGAACTCACTCTGTTACGTGGCGCTAGGGATTTGAACTGCCAAACTTTCTGATCGACAAGCCACTGAACCACTGTGTTTCTTTGGAGAAAATATAAGACTTTAAAAAGTACTAATGATGCAGACTGTAAAGTGATAAAAATGACTGCATGACTAAGAGTATTTTGGTGAGCCAAAATTGCAGGGGATATATGTGGAAAGGAAAAATGTTTTTCTATCTGACAAAGCACTTACGGAAATTAGCAGTGCTTATTTAACAGAATTAGATCTCCCTTCTCTAGGATACCATTGTTCAGATATGTTAAAGATCCGGTCCCATAATTCCCATGTAAAGAGCAATTGTTTCTATTTAGCTGTAAAAACACTGACCACCATAAATTTGCACTGCAATCAGTGCATTTCTGCAGAGAGATTTCAAAACTACCCAAGCTATTCATCTGGGGCATCTCTTTTATCAGCCAGAGAAATTCAAGTAAAAAACTAAACAAAACTAAATTACATTTTCATTCACATCATTCCCACTCCATTTCTAATGGAAAATGCTTGCCAAGATATGCTACATTTAACTGTTTAAATCTGTGGTACTTTAGCAAATGCAGTGAAATAAGTAGTTTATTTAAGGTATGTGACATTGCGGATTACATTTTCATTCCCAGGGATATACAAGCATTCAGGCAGAAGTGAGCCAAAAGCGGTAACTCCTATTTCATGACCTCCTAAAGACTCAAGCTAGAAATCCACTTCTAATTAGAAACATATTTCCCTGAACTGCAGAAACTTTGCAAAAGGTCCAGCTGTCCGTGGTAGGCTACATTTGCTTTGGGTGAAAGATGCAATCAGAAATATGTTTTTAATTTATCTTTTAAAAGAACTGAATATTTTGTCTATCGTTATTTTTTTTAAAAAAAAACCTATATAACAATTTTGTGAGCTCAAAAAAATCAATGTTTTCTGATAGTCTGAATTTCACAATAGGGCCACGGGTACCAAGTTACAGGAGCCCAGAAGGAGATTGTTTTCAGTTCCTATCTCTCAGCACAGCTTATCTATCTGATGATCTCTTCATGTTGGAAAGGGAACTTTCTGTAAATGTAGCATTTTATATTTGTATTCTGAACCAAAGAAGACAGTTTAAAGAGAACATGAAAGAAAAAAGAAGTATACAGGTAGTCCTCACTTAACGACCAATCCCTTAATGGCTGTTTGAAGTTATGATGGCCTCCTAAAAAGGTACTTATGACCTAATTTTGAACTTCTAACCTAGCTGTTCCCTACAATCATATGATTGCACTCTGGATTCTTGGCAACCGGCTCACTTTTACAGCTGTTTGCAGCGTACTGCAGTCATTAATTTCAATTTTTGATGTTTTTTCTGGTTTCCAGCATTTACTTTGTTTTTGACAAAAAAAAAAGCCATTGCATAAAATGGATTCACTTAATGATCACTGTCTTTAATTTACGACCACTGCATTCACCTAACGACTGCCACAAAAACGGTTACAAAATCAGGCAAGGTCACATGATCACCGACTTAATGGCTGCGATGACTTATGACTGTAATTATGTTTGATTGGTGATAAAGAACTAGATATGAATTTTGGAATATTCTGCAATATTCTAAAACGAAAATGTGCACACTTTGGTGCCATCTACCGTTCATCTGGGTTTATGTAGACCTGGTCAGGTAGCCCATCACATCAAAAAAAAAAGTGTGAAATGGCAATTTTTTTGACAGCTTCCTTATTTGCTAAAGGCAGCATTCATGGAATAAGTAGCACTTACTAGAAAATTAAAGATAGAATGTATTGAAAAATTAAGCATATGAATATACTTATTGAATTTATGTGATACCTATCTTATCTGCAGGCAAACACACACAGGTACAGTACAGTACAGGCACAGTAGCTCATTGCAAGATAGAATGCATACATACATACATAATAAATAATAATAAATATAAAGTGTTGTAACAATGGGCTTTAATAATCACAGCAATGAGACAGGACAGGAGGGCGTATAGTTGAAAACAAAGTACAACAAAAGATGCAATGGAATCCGAATTCTCAAAGCAGAGCTATTTAGCATGTATTGCTAATTACCTAGGTGACTGGAACCAAAATAAGCTCTAAATTAATAAATAGTGCAAAGAATCTATTGCTAACGAAGGACATTTAAACTGAATGTAAACATCCATTAATGTAGGTTCTTTATTTCTGACATAATATTGTATGGCTTGACTTGTAAAAGGGACAAATTAGGTCTTCACGCCATGACCCAAGCTCCTGCTTTGGGAGAGCTGATAAGAGCAATCACAGTAATCCGTAATTACTGTTGTCTCAGGGAGAGGTAACTATGGCTTTCCCTTCCAGAATTGCTCCTCAGAGAACTTATAAGTAGCAAATTTAACATGTGCTTTGAAGACCAAGCATTGCATGGTGGACTATAGCCAGGGAGACTCGGGTTATAATCTATCTTCATTTACCTAAATTCAGTGGTTGATTTTAGGCCAGTACCTCACAGGGGTATTGTTGTGAGCAAAAATGGAAAGTGGAGCTCCACAGTACGTTTGCCTTCTTAAGCTACTAAACAAAAGACAGACACACAAATAACTAATAAATATGAATGGTGGCAAACATTCCTCTCAATGAATGAAAGAAATGCAAAGCTGCTCAGGATAATTCACATACATTAATAATGCATGTGAAGAGGAAAGAAAAAAGTTTTAAATGTTGCAGACGGAACCATTTCATTCAATAAATGAAAATACAAGTTACATTTTGTTATCTAAGCAAGAGTAAGGGGAATACATTTATTAAACTATTTCTTACCCAGCAACCAGTACATATTTTCCATCTGGCTGATCTTTCAACCTTTCCAGCAGCGAAAGACGTACTTTGGCTTTGGTTTGGCCATAGATTTCAATTTCTTCTGTGAGCAATCCTATCTCTTTGGCAAGAATATGGATATGTTTTGGAGCCTGTCCCCTGGAAATTTCAATATCACTGCAAAAGCAAACAAATCAAAAATAGGTATGTATACATAGGTAGATGTACAATTGGCCATAAAGGACGTACATTTACACTTAGATCTTTCAAATCATCTTCTACCTTCAGTTTACCTTTGTGGAAATGATTTTGGGGGACGTTCTTTGTGCTCCAGGAATGTGGAAGAAACAATATATTGAGTTCTAAAGAACTCTTTTTCCTGTGGCTGAACTGAATTCTAAAGCTGCTTACATAGGTTTATCATTGCTGGTTAATCAAGATGGAAAGTTTTCAGTGGACTTTCTTTACATGTAAGTTTGGTTTCTCTGAGACATTTAGAAAAATATCAAATGCAACCTCCTGCCTAGTGCAGGGATCTACTACTTTAGCCACGCTGACAAAAGATCCCCCAACCACACATTAAAAGCCAAGCCAAAGTGAGTCAACCACCCACCAAGGCAGTTTCTTTGATTACTGGACAGATTTTATCACTAAGAAAATCTTCCTGATGTCCAACCAACAAAGACTTCCCTGAAGTTTAACATTAATTTTTCCTTATCTTTTCTTTTGGAATCATGGATCAAATTTGCTCTATCTTTTACCGTCAGCCTTCAAATACTTGAAGGAAACTCTTTTTGTCTCCCTGAAATGTTCTTTTCTTCAAGGTAAACATAGTCAATGTTCCCAACCAGCCTTCCCTAGTGCAAATATTGATTTTGGGACTGCAAATAAATTTTAACAAGTAGGGAAATTTGCAAATAAGAAGAATCAACGTTGTGCTTTGTATTGTACATCTGGTCACCAGTGTTGCACACACACAAACACATTTCGGATTCATGTTTCAAAATTGGTATGCTTTCCATTTTTGATAATACATTTATTACATCAGAAGCAATTTCAAGATTTCTATAATCATCTGGAAATGAATGTATTTATAGGGAGCTGTTATGCTACAGAAAATGGTTTTTTTTAAAAAAGAGAGAGAATGTAGTTATTTCCAAGAGTGTTAGGTTTCTGTATTAAGAAAACAAAACAAAGCCAACTATCTGAAGAAATTCTCAACATTCCCATATGACATTTCCCACTAAGAAAAATTATATTAGATTCCCTCCAGCCTGGTTCATACTCAATTCCGTTAGAGAATAATAAATACTTTAATGTTCTGTCATATCATGTGATACAATCATACATAGATGTAATTGCTTAAAGAAGAAAGTTTCCTCTGTGTTTAAGCAAAGCACATATTGATTGAACCCTTCTGTCTCCTTTTATTATACTTGCCAAAGTGCTATGTGTGAAATGGGCTCCTCTATTCATATTGCCCCTGGCATTAGTCTAACCTAAAAGGCATAATTTTAATCTGCAACTTTCTCACTGTACTTTCTTGTTCTGAGGAAGATCTGGGAATAGGGGATTTAGTCATCACGCCCCTGTCATGGTCAGACCACTCATCCCTCCGGCTGGACTTCCCTGGCGCTATCCCCCACCGCGAGGAGGCGGAACCAGACTCTATAAACTGGTACCGCCCCAGGCACCTGATGGAATCTGATAGATTCCAGACAGAGCTTGGGCCAATTCCTGTAGCCTTGTCCCGCTCCCGCTCCGAGGACCTGGTGACCGCCTGGAATAGGGCGACGACTGGGGCCTTGGACCGGGTGGCGCCTTTGCGACCTCTCCTGCGGCATCGACCCACCCGGGCTCCTTGGTTTACTGAGGAGCTTAGGGTGATGAAGCGCCACAGGAGACGTCTAGAGAGCAGGTGGAGGTCCTCACGCTCCGAATCTGACCGAACACAGGTAAGAGCCTATTTGCGGACTTACCTTGTGGCAATAAGAGCGGCCAAACGTAGACATTGTGCTGCTCTTATTGCGTCCGTGGATAACCGCCCTGCCGCCCTGTTTAGGGTGACCCACTCCCTTTTGTCGCAGGGGGCGCGGGAGACACCCTTACAGGGTAGAGCAGAGGAGTTTGGAGAATATCTTCAGGACAAAATCGATCAGATCCGGAGCGGGTGGGCCTCCGTCAGTGGACCAGACGAGCTGCCAACAGCGAGTCTTGAGAGACCATTCTGGGAGGAGTTTGACTCTGTTGCCCCCGAGGATTTGGACAGGTTGCGTGGACGGCTGCGACCTACTACATGTTTAACGGACCCGTGCCCCTCCTGGCTGGTACTGGCAGCCTGGGAGGTGACACGAGGCTGGCTCCTGGGCCTGGTGAACGCCTCATTGGGTGAGGGATACTTACCTACCGCCTTGAAAGAGGCGGTGGTGAGACCCTTGCTCAAGAGACCTTCGCTCGACCCAATGGAGCTAGCTAATTATCGTCCAGTCTCCAACCTCCCCTTCGTGGCGAAGGTTGTTGAGAATGTGGTGGCGCAGCAATTTCCATGACACCTAGACGAATCCGACTATCTAGACCCACGCCAGTCCGGCTTCCGACCCGGGCACAGCACTGAGACAGCCTTGGTCGCGTTGGTTGATGATCTCTGGAGGGCCAGAGATAGGGGTTGTTCCTCTATCCTGGTCCTATTAGATCTCTCGGCGGCTTTTGATACCATCGACCATGGTATCCTATTGCGCCGGTTGGAGGGGATGGGAGTCGGCGGCACCGTTTTGCGGTGGTTCGGCTCCTACCTCTCCGACCGGAAGCAATGTGTGTTGACAGGGGGGCAGAGGTCGTCCCTGAGGCCACTCACTTGTGGGGTGCCACAGGGGTCGGTCCTCTCACCTCTCCTGTTCAATGCATATGTGAAGCCGCTGGGCGAGATCATCCGTGGTTTTGGGGTTGAGTACCACCTCTACGCTGATGATACTCAGCTGTATATTTCAACCCCAAACCACCCCAACGAGGCTGTCGAAGTGATGTCCCGGTGTTTGGAAGCCGTCGGGGTCTGGATGGGGGACAACAGACTCAAACTCAACCCCTCCAAGACTGAGTGGCTGTGGGTACCGGCGCCTCGGTTCAGCCAGCTGACCCCATCGCTGGCCATAGGGGGCGAACAGCTGTCCCCTGTGGAGTGGGCGCGCAATTTGGGCGTCCTCCTCGATGCCCGGCTGTCAATGGAGGACCATGTGGCAGCCGTGGCAAGGGGGGCGTTCCACCAGGTTCGCCTGGTGCGCCAATTGCGCCCCCTACTGGACTGGAGTGCCCTGCGCACGGTCACTCATGCGCTGGTGACGTCTCGCCTGGACTACTGCAATGCCCTCTACATGGGGCTTCCTTGGGACGCATCCGGAGACTGCAGCTAGTTCAGAACGCAGCCGCGCGGGTTATTATGGGAAGTACACGTTACTCCCACGTAACACCTCTCCTGCGCGAGCTGCACTGGCTACCTGTGGCCCTTTGGGTGCGTTTCAAGGTATTGATTACCATCTTTAAAGCGCTCCATGGCATAGGACCTAGGTATCTGCAGGATCGCATCCTACCACACACATCCCTGCGACCTATCCGCTCGCACAGAGAGGGGCTCCTCCTGGTGCCGTCTGCTAGGCAATGCCAGCGGGCGACACCTAGGAGTAGATCCTTCTCTGTGATGGGCCCAACCCTCTGGAATGACCCCCCCCCCAGACATTCGAACTACCACCGACCTCCGTTCCTTCCGGCAAAAGTTAAAGACTCACCTATTTCAATCAGCTGGCCTGGCACTTTCTTAGTTTTACCTCCCGGGGATATTTTAATTGGGTTTGGGGTTTTAATAAGCTTTTAATGTACTATATTTATTATTCTATATACAGTCTTGCAACCTCCTCCACCTACGTATTTAATTATTTAACTGTATTATGTATGTATTTTATAACGCATTTTAGTGACTGTACACCGCCCCGAGTCCCTTTCGGGAGAGGGGGCGGTCTATAAATATGAATAATAAATAAAATAAATAAATAAATATGGATCAATGCAACATGAGCCCACAATCACACGAAGATAGGGAGCTGCCTATCTAATCAGACTACTGGTCCATGTCATGTGACTGACACTGGCAGCATGTTTCTAAGATTTCAGGCAGGAATTCTAAAGACTGAAGTTGGGAACTATTGCATGTAGACCATATACTCTTTCCCTGAGCTTTCTCCATATACTCTTTCCCTGAGCTTTCTCCATCCAACTATGAAGGTCCTGAACCACAGTCTGAATCTTGAGACAAGAAGATGTATGTATGTATGTATGTATGTATGTATGTATGTATGTATGTATGTATGATGTATGTATGTATGTAAATTATCCCAAATATGCAGTTCTCATGCGTAAAAGCAAAATCTCCCTCAAGTTCAGCTTGACTCCTGATGACTTTATGAAATGACCCTATAATTTTCTTTGCAACAATATGGAAGTGGTTTGCTATTGAGCTCTTCTTCTAATTTTCCAATCTAATCTGTAGTCCTGGGAATTCCTAGTGATTCCAATTAAAATAATAACCAGGCTCAATCCTGCAGCTTTTTAAAGATCAATCAGGGTTGGATAGGTGCTGGTTAGTCCACATTTATAAAAAATATAATTTTGCCAGATTAAAAACTGAAGGCAACTACTAATGACTTGACTAATACCATCTTGTATGCCTTAGGGTTTTGTTTCAGCAGAGAGAAATTAGCATAAATTGAACAAGACAAGCAAATTATACTCACATTTTAGCAAATGTTTTGCTTTAATACATAGAGCCCTGCTGGGAAATAATTTGCTATGCGGTTCCTACCTGGGAACAGGTGAAACGGGCTGTAGATTCAAGCAACTGAGATTCCATTCCTTAGACTGCTGGGCTGCTAGTATCTGTAGCTCACTGAGTTTTACCAAGTTCTTTAAGAAGAAAAGAGATAAAAATACTTTGCTTTAGTACAATTGCAATATATAGTTTCAATCTCACTTTTTGGGATACATACTTCCAGATACTATTTTTTTTCTTCACAACTGGAGGATATGAAAGATATTTTATTGGGGAGGAAGCCTAAGCAAGAAGGACTCACTTGTAGCCTCCAAGTCTGTTCCATTTGCCTGCTGACTTTTATAATGCTTTTGAAATTTGAGGCACTTTGCCATGTTTTCAATTTACATATCTTTTTTTCTACCTGTTTCATGTTATTACTATTCCTCAGTGCACAGTGTTAAGACTCAGCACAAAAAAAGGCATCTTAATACCATTGTAAGGCTGGTATTGAATCTAGAGGGGGGGGGAATGCAAAAAGAATCTTGTAAAAAAAAATTGCACATATGCAGAAGTTATCACTGGTACCCAGACAAATTCAGACCATAAGTATTTTATTAGTATTTTTAATCCTAACCTGGGTTTGGATCTCTTTCTTTCCTTATCCTTTTCCTTCCATGCTGGTTGAATGCTTGAACCGTGAACCTGCCTTTTGTTTTGTTCCTGTTACATAAAGGGGCACCACGGGACTTACTAACCTGCATGCATATTGCCAATGCCAGATGTTCTACAGCCTCACCTAGATTGCAATCATTGCCTCTTGTTGGATGTCCACGAAAAACATTCTGTCCTGAAAATGAAAAACAATTGCACCCATGAATCCAGCAGCCTCTTCTTGTAGGAAGATCTTTGGAAAAAAGCTGCAAAAAGATAATTAACACTATTAGCTAAATTACTGCTGAACAAAGGTGCCATATGTATTATAGAAAGCATAGAAACACATCAACATGCAAATAAATAGATACAAGACAAATAGACAAAAGTGGGATGAAATACCGTATAGAGTGAATATATAATTATTGGAACTTCTCTTACATTAACTTGGCTGAGAAGTTTTTTTCAGCCACTTAACAGTAACAATAAATCGTTAGGTGCTGACAAACTCACATAAAGATTTGCATGATTTAACCTTGCAGAGATAATTGGAAAGAATCAAGAGAAGCTTGTAGGCTTAGAAGCAAATTCTGCCTTCTGTTAGCACTTCACCTCCCCAGTATAGGTAGCCCTCACTTAACAACCATTCAAAGTTATGATGGAAACCCCCTACCCCTCAAAAAAAAGGCTACTTATGGCCCAGTTCTGGAGTTTTGATAACTGCACACATCTCCACAGTCACATGACTACACTCTGGGTGCTTGGCAACTGGTTCAACTTTACGACTGGTTGAAGGGCTCCCTGATCATGTGACTGCAATTTATAATTGCTTTTTTGCTGGGTTTCTGATCTTTTCTGTCAGTTTCCAGTAATAACGTTCATAGGAATATACTTGCATCTATTGATAATTATGGTGTTTGCTTAACAGTTGCCATATAAAAATCATAAAATCAGGTCTGGTCATGTGGGTGCCTCAGCTTGTGGCCATCATGACTTACAATAGAAATTCCAGCCCTCAAGTCAATCTGTACTGTCTGTACCTGCTTCTCCTCCTACTGAAAGCAGCAATCAAAACAGAAATGGTACAACTGTTGCTAACATGCTCTGAAGGACTGCACTGACATATTGTGTGACACACTTTTTCTGAACGCTTTGCACAGCTGCACTAAATACCATTCCTGTAACATGAGCGCCTTCTGTGCTTTTACAATTTCTCTCTCCTGCCACCTTAACAGTTACAATTAAACTGGAAGTTTTTAGAGGGTCTCTGAAGGAAAATCAATCCTTTCATCCATGGGCCCCATCCAAATTCTCATCACTACCAGCAAGACTTTTACTTGGAATAGTTTTGGATAAAGGAATTATTTCCAGTGTTGTCATGAAATAATTTAAAATATGTCATAGCCCAGATATATTTTCTTTTCTTTTTGCCATGGATTAATTCAATAACTGAGCATTATCTAGTTTATCTGCAAATACATAGATGATACATAGAACTATTCGCTTGCCACACTTATGGAATATATATGTATATGTATGTATACATATATATGTATTGGAACTGCTTTGTAACTGTAATGAAGTCAGCTAGTCATCTTTCAGGTACATCTGTATTGTGACCGAGAAAAATACAAAATATCAAGCATCATTCAGTTCACCTTTGCCTAATATAAAATCTACTATCTGCAAAGATCAATTCAGTCTCACGTAACAGGAATGAAATGTGTATAACAAGGCCAAGCTTCATTCCCTGTTTATCCAGGCATACATGACTAAACTGCTGGGGGATAAACTTGCATCTCTCACCTTGCAAACTGCCTCAAGGGACTGATGTAAATGGAAACTATTTTGTATATATAAATACTGTTAAAATACAAAAAATGCCTAGATAAATCATTGTGCGCATTTTTATTCTTATTTATTTTGCTTGTATTACAAGAAGTAAAGGAATTTGTAAGATACAGGTACTCCTTGACTTACAACCACAACTGAGCCCAACATTTCTGTTACTAAGTGAGACAGCTGTTAAAGGAGTTTTGCCCCATTTGATGACCTTTCTCTCCACAGTTTTTAAGTGAATCACTGCATTTGTTAAGATAGTAACAGGGCTGTTAAGTGAATCTGCTTCACCCATTGATTTTGCTTGTCAGGAGGTCACGAAAAGGATACAGAAACTAACTTAATAACTGTCTCACTTAGCAACAGAAATTTTGGGCTCAATTGTTATAAGTCGAAGATTATCTGTATCTTATGACCCTGGGACACTGCACTGGGACACTGCAACCATCCTAAATATGAATCAGTTGCCAAAGCATCTGAATTTTGATCACATGATTATGGAGATGTGGCAATGATTCCAAGTGTGAAAAATGATCATGTCACTTTTTTCAGTGCCACTGTAACTTCAAATGGGCACTAAGCAAACTGTTGTAAGTTTGGAGTCCTGCTTTTCCTGTTTTGTCCTACTGATAATTCCTTTTAATTATGCCATAATTATCGTATTTTTCGGCATATAAGACGCACCTTTTTCCCCTCAAAAAAAGAGGCTGAAAATCTGGGTGCATCTTATACACTGAATACAGCATTTTTGGCCTCCTGACACCCCCCCCCTTTGCAAAGATGGCTGTGCATAGCCTTTAAGAGGCTTTCAGAATGCTCCTGGGGGCTGGGGAGGGCAAATTGAGCAAAAAACAAGCCATTTTTTGCCTCCCCCCAGCCCCCAGGAACACTCTACAAGCCTCCTAAAGGCTACGCATGCCCCCTTTTTTTTGACAAAAAACGGGCCCATTTTCGCGAAAAGGGTCCATTTTTGGGAGGTCTGCAGAGTGCAAAACCTTTTTTTTTACATTTGCCTCTTCAAAATCTTGGTGCGTCTTATACTCCCAAAAATACAGTAAGCACAATGGATAATATAATATCATTTAATCATATAATATAGTATCTCCAATGAGGTGCCTGGAAATCCTCTTTGTTCCATCTCTGGATCTTCAAGCTGTATATATATAATTATGAAAATAAAATATCCATATACATTTTTTTTTAATGGTGGAAAGACATAAATGCAAGTATATAGCTTTTTCCTGTCTTCCTCCATAAGCCAGGAATCTGCAAGAAGAAACATACTTATCTGTTTCACTTCACTTCTGACCACCATCCCATTGCTCCATCTTCCCAGGTCTCTTCAAGTGTGGAAATATGAAGTTGCGACTCAGTGAAACTTGTTGCCATGAAATTTAATTGAAAACTGGCAAACTTAATATTGAAAAAAAAAACCGACACAACTTCATATTTAGAAGAAAGCAGAAAGATTCCTGCTTGAGTACCCTTACATGCTCCAAGCATCTTTTAAACCTTTGAATTCAAAACCCTGCACGACCATAGAAACTCCTAGCTTCATCTGCTTTTTAAAAAAAATATGTATAACTTGCAATGCAACTTTAATATTACTATAACACAATTTGTTTAAATTTTGATAAAGCCATAGAGGAGTCATGAAGAAGATTATAATTTGAACCCTAAACACTCAAGAAAGGGTGGGGAATCAAACAGCTTTCATTGTGTTCACACTTCATTCTTCAAGATCGGTGTTCTGGAAAACGTCAATTTAGATTAGAAGTGGAGAATGTTTTGCTGGAAGTGAAAACTCCATCTACCCTAGCCATAAATCGATGACTGTCACAATGAAATCCTGCTAGGATCTCAGCCAAAACAATAAGAAACAAGAGAGGCCAAATGTGATTCTTTTCTCCCCTTTGCTTAAACTTCTGTGCTTCTTCAGATTATTTGGTTTGGCTTCATATAACTGTTTTTATCAGCGCAGAGATAACATGTAGTTGAGTTTCAGAATTTGCCCTGATTGGAAACTGGAGCAGCTGATTTGATGCCAGGAGTAACAGAGTGGAGCATTCTTGTAGCCGACTGTATGAATGGAGTCCACTGAAAAATATTGTGTCTGAAGGCATGAGGAGAATCTATCTCATTCCTTTACACTTGCAAGCTATGCTGTTCTATGGAAAGTTATTCTGTGCTCTGAATTAAGTTTCTCCATCATTCTGTTGCTCAACAATATGTGACAGTGCAGGCCATTATTATTATACCTACTATTCTAATGTGGCAAACATATCTAATACGCTTTCCCCCCCACTATTTTCTACACAATAACAGTCCTGTGAGGTGGGTTGGGCTGAGAGAGTGTGACTGGCCCAAAGTCACCCTGCTAGCTTTCATTTTCTTAGGGAGGCCTAGAACTCACGTGTGGTTTCTAGGTCAGCACCTTAGCTGCTCACCTCTGGTTTCTAGGTCAGCACCTTAGCTGCTATACCTGCTATACAGAACTCACCTCTGGTTTCTAGGTCAGCACCTTAGCTGCTATACCAAGCTGGCTATATATTATGACACTGAAAAATGGAAAATCTATCAACTATTAACCTGGAGGCTCAGAGTTCAACACATCAATTAATTCCCAGAGAGAGAGAGAGAGAGAAAGAGAGAAAAGAAACATAGGCACTAATGGCTCTATGCATCATCCAACAAGAATAATTAGTCAGGAATGCCAGTAACAAAGTAAAGGCAAGAACCATTTTCTGAAGTAATGCTAAATTAGGACGGTCGTAGGATTTTTCTGTATCAGACAAAGGAAAATTATTTTTTCTGCCCTTTATTTTAAATTTTAAGATATAAGAGCATAATTTTTTGACATTTAAGAAATTAATTCTTGCAAGTGTTAAGCTTTAGCACCCATTTACTATACTTTACATCTCCAACAAAACTCACCCCATAAAGTGCTTTGTGAAATATCCACTGTAGTGATCTCAGGATTTTTCCAAGCCACTGGGATCTCTTTAGGTTTGGTACTGCCCACGACCATCATATCAGCATCACAAAGCTAAGATGGATAAAATAACATACACTTGATTGTATTACGGGATATATCTGGAAACACAAAGTGCTGAGCTATGTTTAATCAGCTATCATCAGAAAATACATAATTGAGAAATTAATATGCATATACAATATGTGTTGTCTATGTATAAACTAAGCAACCTCCTAAACCTTGGTTGAAAATTGGTTTATTTTAATGAGTTATAACAGCAACACTTTAGTTAGTTATCCTATGTACTTCCTGAAACTATGTAAAAGTCTTGGGGAAAAAGAGAAACAAGAGCAAATAGTAGTTATGTCAGCTGAATGTTTATCAATCTAAACCTTGCTGAATGTTGGTTTTCTTTTATAAATGAATTAAAATTCTGTTAAACACAGTGGAGAAATCTGGGTGCCTTGCTAAATTATATTTTAGTGTTATACGAACATAAATCTAATACAAACTTCGATTTCAACCATGGTTTTGCTTATTTATGTAGGAAAGCAAGGAAGGCATAGCAAATGTCCCTGACCTGATTTCAATGGCAAGAAAGAAAAGAAGCAGCCTAACAGTAAACTCCCAAGCAAAAAGCAAAAAGAGATGCATTTAGTCTTTTAATTGGGGACAAGGTCTTGCTGAAATAAACTTGTGTTTGAAATGTGTCAGTCCTACAAGATAAACCAGACTAAAAGACCAATGCCATATAGGCCAGGCATTACTTTTATTGTAAACTTTAGAGTAACAGAATCATGCAAGTCTAAATGTGCTTCACCCCTCCTTTCCTTTATCTTTATCTGAGCTAGCGAAGGGCTTATCTGATATGTAAAGTTTTCTCAATTTATTTTCTTGGCCTTGGCTCGAGCCCCACTTATCTGACTGTCCCTTGGTAGCAGTTTTTCTTCCTGTTCTTCAAGGCTACTCTCTCCACATGTCAGCAAGGTGGAGTTTACACCATTTTCTGATGAGAGTGAGTTCCACATGGTGGATGTTATCATAGGCAAATGTCAGCCTTGCAAGGCACATTAGAAAAGAACCAACATTAACTCTATTTGCATTGTAGGCTTGTATTATCAGAATCTTTCAAGTACATCTTTCCCCCCTTATCTTTACAGTCCAACAACCTAGGAAGGGTCCCTTCTGAGATGTTGGCTATGCCCACATTCCTTTCATGAGCTCAGCTGCTTCTCAGATGAGCATCGCCTAGATTGTGGCTCTTCCTCCTGTCTGCCAAGGTCATTCCCACATACCATTACAAGACCCGTCATGTGTCTGTACCCAATGTAACATCAGGTGGAGCAGAGGTGGTCAATATGACTTTTGTAGATGACTAAGGAGGTGACTAAAATATGATGAAGTGTTGCATCACATATTCTAATCTAGGGCTATGCCAGGTAGGACTTTAAAAGTAATGACCAGTATTTGGATTAGGCTTGGAAACTTAAAGGCAACTCATACACCAAATTTAATTTGTGCTATTTTACACTGGTAGATCTGTCCCACCTAAAGCCTAGCTGCTGCTTTTTTTAAAACAGCTGCAACTTATAGAAAATCTCCAAAGGCAGAACTAGATAGCGACAAGGACATGGGTTATTGACATCAAGACAGTTTATAGGCTTATTGTGTTTCTGAAATTTTAACAACTATAATACAAATAACATCAATCACATTTTAGGATCTGTTTTCCTATGATATTCAGAATGATATTAGAATCATTCTGAATTTTACTACTAAAAATTATTATGTTATTCCAATATATTTTAGGTTATTTGAAATTTAATAAGCAAATCCTCTTTTTCATTAATGAAATGCAAGGAGTGCCCAGGCTTTATTAATCAACTCGCTCTTGTCCAGGATTCATTAGTATTCCAACAGACTAATAAGATGTTCAATCAGAAATAATTAAAATTAGTTTGGCAGGACTTGCTCTTTATAAATTAATACTGGTAGCTAGTCAGTACTAACACTGTGCTATTTTTGTGCAACCTGCCTGTCAGGTACTTAATCTTGAGGCAGTACACCACAGCATCCTGACACAAAAAGGAATATGGCTTGGTTGTTTGCTTGCAGGCATTTCATTACCCAACTAGGTAACATCGTCAGTGGATAATGAATATTTGTGAGCAAAGAACAGAGCGCAAAGAGCACCAAGAATGCCACAATACACTATCCGAACTACACAAAGAATTGGAGTACAGCAACCTGTCTCAATGTTTGATCCACCTTGTAAACAGTGTACATTTCACATTACAATCTCCCATAGACTAAGCAATGAAAAAAAATATGAAACCCATTTCCTTGCAAATGCATCATATGGTTTCCAAGAAGTCATAAAACCAACACAAAACACATGCTATTTGTAATTTAAACCAAATGTGATAAAAGACTGACAGAAGGGTGAACACTTATCCAAAGGACAACTAGTTACACATTGTAAAATGCTTTAAAATCCATTAATGAGATCACACTGCAAAGAGTGAATTAAAAAAATCATGAGTGGGAAAGATTTCCTATGCTCATTTTCATGGGAATTAATAGCATTTTCTTCCAGCAAACTGGACAAGATTAAATCCAATAAAAACTCTGAATCTTTAGTTCATAGCATTACACAACTTCAGTGAGAATTATGCTAGAAGATTATATTATCTTTTAAGATCCTCCCATTCCCAGAAAGAGCATAAAATGTTAAATCAACACAAATCCATGCACTAATAACCAGTACGTCCTAATCAAGATGCCGTATTACTGAGAACTGCCTAAAGATTGCATTCCTCTACAGTTGACATCAATTTCTTAAAGTGACATCATAAACTTCAGGATCAAATAATTACAATTTTTAAAAAGAAGATGTTTTTCAAGACAAATGGCAGGTTTCTGTTAATGAAATAAAGCAATCAAGTATTGAAAGCAATAGGAATTAACGGGAATGTTTTAGATGCGCTCTTGGTTATTGAAGTAAAAGCTATGGCCAGGGCTATTTTTCAAACTATGGGGAAATAGCAATTTGTCCAAATGCCAGAGTTCAAAAATTAGCAAATCAGAATCAACATAGTTCCATAACATGGTTTCTACCTTGGAATGAATAGGGTCCCAATACAGTTCAATATTGAAGTTTAAACCTATAAAACCCCATGAAGCTTGACACTTAGGCATTTAACATTTCAGTGCAGATATCTGTCAATATCTTTTGATATCAATAGCTTTTGAATGGCAAAAGAGGAAAGAGATCCCAATCAGTGTTTTTGAGTTGTGGTCCCATATTATGGAATGGCTTCCCTCTTGAAGTTAGACTTGAACCTCATTGTGGTCTCCTAGAAGCTACTGAAAACCAAACATTTCTAGATATATTATATAGAGGGCATCTGGGGAGTGAGCTGACAGCACTGCACCTATTTGTATTATATCTGCACTTGATTAATTTGTTGTGATTTTATGTTTTTCTGTTTTAGGTAGTGATACACCTGGAGTCTTTATGGAGTCTGGAGATATAAAAGTACAATCAATCAATATATCTACATTTTTCAACTCAATGAATAATAACTTTTTCCCCATGTTTGCATATGAGACACAGGTGTTTCCTCTGTTCGTAACAGGACAAGAATGCTTGTTTCAAAACTGGGAACATTATTCTAGTGGGATATCCAACAATGGCTTTGTGTTAATGAGAAAGCAGGACACCCAGTTATTGCTGCCCTGCTAATTCCATGAATCATCAAGAAATGCTTACTCTTGTTCTTATCCTATTGACAGGTACAATGTGTCTGTCCTTGCTGTCCAAGTCCTGATTCAGTTCCACATCAATTGGCTAACATAGGATGATATGAAGCTGATTTGAGAATTATGATTCGTGAGCCTCTCCCACCAGATATCTTCCAGATGTGAAGGCACTGTTGACTGGGGATTCTGGGAGTTGCAGTCCCCCGTATATATCTGAAGATTACTAGATTAGAAGGATTGACTATATTCAAAGACAAATGTTGATCTTTATATTAAAGAGATATGTGCACAAAAATTAAAAGAAATCTAGGTTTAAGGTATGAATCTCAAAACCAAAATTCACTACTATGCAGGGATTTGCAATAGTATTTCACAACAGTTTTATTTTTCCTTTAGTGTGGCCAAAGGTAAGATAAAGGAGTCCCTGTGGATTTTACTCTGCCAATTGTTGCTGACTGTAGGGGACGGTGCTCATCTCTGTTTCAAGGCCATTGAGCCAGTACTGTTCAAAGACATTTCCATGGTCATGTGGCCAGCATGACGTCACAGAGTGTTGTTACCTTCCCACTGAAGTGGTACCTATTTATCTATTCCCATTTCCATGCTTCTGAACTGAGCAGGAGCTACGGAAAGAACGGGAACTCACCCCATCGTGTGGGGTTCGGGCCTTGAACCTGGCCTGCCGGCTTTCCAACCGACAAGCCCGGTATCTCAACCACTGAGCCACTGCGCCACCCTTAATTGTATATTACTGTAATAAAATTAAAATATCATTTTATTATAATTGCACAATTATCAAAATAAATAACTAAGTACAATGTGATGCCATGAAGACTAAACAAGTTAGGACAATTGCCAGAATTTTAAAATTTAAGGAGGCTGTTTTGACAACAGTTATGCTTTTCCGAATTTTCATGAACAAAATGATACTGTAACATCAGCAGCTGTAAAAACAGAATCTTTCCAATGGAGACATATCTTACCATCACAGCTGTTCGGTTTAGGGAAAATATATTTTATAGTTTCAATTTGAACTCCAAACAGAAAAAGATCAGCCTCCCTATTTGACTTGGCTGCCACCTTCTGGAAATCTGTGGAATACTGGAATATGGATTTCAACTGAGCCAGAGAAATTGCAATGCTTATTTTGCATCCCAGCATTCCAGAATTTGCAGTCAGTATCCTCAAATAAATTGCTGGGGCCAAAAAATTAAAAAAAGCCAATTATGACAAAGCTTTCCTTGACTTCATCAGCATTGACACTTCCTTTGCTCCTGTTGCCAATGGATTAAAAATTAACATCATCATCAACAAGAGGGATTTATTTGGTGTCTTTGGGAAAGTGTTTCAACATTTCTGATTGATAGAGTATGACAGTGACAATGAACAAAAATTGGCAAGTACAATGCAGCTTAAACCAAGTAAGTAGGGATCAGATCAGATTTTGCTCCTTAGTAGGGGTAATAGTAATCAGACCCTGGTCTCAAAAATGAAACTTTCGTCCAAAATGAGGAGTTGAAAAAGCACCTCAGAAAGTACCCTCCCTTGTATTGGGAGAGTAAAAATGAGGGATGGAAAAGATACTTTCAACTTCAAGATTCTTACAATTCTAACTTTGCAATAAAGACAGAATCAGTATTCATTGTTGTGCTTCTTCTTGGGACTCCCTCAAAAGATTAAGAGAAATGTATGAATTAAAGAAATAAACTTTTTTTTGGTGATTTAGAAAAAGCATGTGAAGATGACCTGTGTAAATATGGAGTTGAACGTTGGTTGCTGAGTGTCAGATGTGCAGTTTAGGAAAGAAGCAAGGCATGTAGGGGAATAAAAGAAATGCTTTGTGAAACATGGAATAGAGAGGAAGACAAGGATGCTCACAATGGGGAATTCACCAGACTGTTTGCATAGTGTGTTCATGGCTGCTAGACTCAAAGTATTGCTCATGATGTGTACTCTCCACTGTGGGCCTACTTACTCACTTGTAATCCCTTCCTCTCTAATGAATTCTGGAAAGATTAATACCCTTCTTGTTCATTATCCAGGCAGGTTTGAAACTGATTAATGTTGTCAGTTTAAGATGGTTACCACAGGATGAGCTGGGAATGAGGAAAAGGAAACCCAAGTTCTGGCCATGTGATTTCCCATTTAGCAACTGCTTTGCTTAGTGACGAAGTTGCCAGTCCCAGTTGTGGTTTCTAAAGGGGATCTGCCTGTATATGACAAGATATATATAAAAGGTTGGAAAATAGAATACATATATGAATCAGTATACTTTGATAGAATATCCACTAATGATGTGGGAAAGGGTAGAGAACGTTTAATGCAGTATGCATGGATGTCCATTGAAAGCTAGCGCTTTGTGCACCGATGGAATGCTAGTGGTATTTGAACTAAATGTCCTGTGTGCAAGAGTGAGTTTCTTCCCCTTCTGGTATTAAAGCGGGTTGTTTAAAGAGGCAGGTGTACTTAGAAAGAGAGAAAATCAAGAATGAATGTGGACTGAATACAAAAGTTACTGACCAGTATAAACAAAGCACACTGAAGAGTTTTTTTATCTTAAAAGAAACTGAATCAGGATCTACCGTATTTTTGGAGTATAAGACGCACCAAGATTTTGAAGAGGCAAATTAAAAAACTTTTTGCACTCTGCAGACCTCCCCAAAACAGCCTGATTTTTGTGAAAACGGGCCCAGTTTCTCCCCCCCCCCAAAAGGCTATGAATAGCTTTTAGGCGGCTTGTAGGGTGCACCTGGTGGCTGGGCAAAAACAAGCAAAAAGTCACTCGTTCACAAAAACAGGTCTGTTTTTTGTAAAAAAAAAAAGGGGGGGCATGCATAGCCTTTAGGAGGCTTAAACAGTGCTCCTGGTGACCGGGGGGGGGGGCGAGCAAAAACCAGGCCATGTTTTGCTCATTTTAGCCCTTCCCAGCCCCCAGGAGCACTCTGGAAGCCTCCTAAAGACTATGCACGGTCATTTTGCAAAGGGGGCAGGGTTTCATGAGGCCAAAACTGCTGCATTTGGTGTATAAGACACACCCACATATTCACCCTCTTTTTTTGAGGGGAAAAAGGTCTGTCTTATACTCCGAAAAATATGATAATTACAAAACAAATACACAATTGAAATATATATATAATGAGATCAAGAGGAAAATTAAGAAAGTTATATTTAATTGGAGCTGACTTCCTTGAAAAGAGAAATGGGAACTGAAGGAACAAAAGGCAATCGATCAAGCCATGCATGGATGTCATGGAAGAAAGGATGTTTTCTTGTGATTCCTTTTCTCCTTATGCCTTTAATTCCATTAAAATGATACTTTTTCCCTTTCTATGTTTTTTATAACATAGCTTTGTCCAATAGCATCATGGGTGTGGATGAAAACTACAATATAAAGCATTTTATGGAGCAGTTAAATTAAATTTTATAGATTATAGAGGCTTTTTTTGATAACTTATATGTACCCCTCTTGCCTTCCTAGCTAGAATGGGAGTGAAGACAGCAGCCTGCCCTTGCTCTCACTCTGAAAATGCCACACCCAAGAAAGAAGATGCTACGTTTATTTGTACACAATAATTTAATAGCTGGATATTAAAGCCCTTTTTTATGTAGCAGTTTCACTCTCTAGTAGCTAAGAGAATATATGCAATATATTCACGTGTTTGATTGTTCTTATGTTGCCTTGAACACTAAGTAAAGAAAGAGCACGAATGGAGGAAAGGCAGAGCAGTACAGTGCAGTGAATTTCACAATCCATAATTTATGCCTTTACTGCAATATGTGCACTCAACCAAATGGAACGTATTAAAAATGGTTAAAAAGTAGGACATAGTGAAATGTGGACCCAGCTAGTAAATCTAGAGACAAAGTAATGTACACCTTGCTTATATTTATTTAAACTATGTTTTTTTGAAGGAACAAATGCTTTTGTGACATATTCAAAATTCTGAATGATCCAGAATGACAAGATAGCAAACAAACTAGAGAGAAAAGTATTATGCCCTTGATATATTTACCATTGTCTGTAGTTGCTTCATGTTCCATGACAAACTCATAGTCATGACCCCTTTTCTTTGAAGAAGACACTGCAAGGAAACTTCCAAAGGTCCTTGAATGCCCAAAAGTAATATTTTTTTTCCGTCTAGTGTGTTACATGCTGAAAGCAAAAGATAACAATTGTTCTCATTATCTACAGTAACAGCAAATTACTAGAGAAACAAAATGACATATTAAAATGGGAGCTTAGTGTTCCTAAACTTTTCTCTGGTGTGAAAAAAACTATCCTATTAAAATAAAATAGGCTAGACCTGCATTATAGTTTAGGAACTTTTTCTATGACCAAAATCAGTGTGACACAGAGCACACTGATTAAATTTGACAGACTGAGAGACCAAAAGTAGTTTTTTAAAGCACATATATGAAAAAATGTAGTTTTGGTGTGAATAACAGAAATATTAATGACAACATTAATTAAATCCAATTTGGTGTAGTATTTAAAATGCTGGCCAAGAAACCAGGGGACTGTGAGTTCTAGGCCTCCCTTAGTCATAAAAGCCGGCAGGATGACTGGGCCAGTCACTCTCTCTCAATCCAGCCCCACCTCACAGGATTGGTATAATGAGAAAAATAGAAGGAAGAAGCATTACACAAATTTACCTCCTTGAATTACATATGTATTTTAAAAGGTGGAATAAAAATATAGTAATATGCTCAATTAAAAATACACATTCACTTACAAATGTTGCTTGTTTAGTCACCTTAATTGCATCCAGTGCCAAACCGATACATGTGGTATTCTATTTTTTTTAAATTTACAATTGCAATTTCTTACTTCTATACCCTCTATTAAAGTCTCAGAAGTCCTAGTGATTTAAATAGAGGTCATTCAATATCACACCCTTTCATATCCTGTAATGCCCTCTCTTTCACTCATTCCCCTATTCCAGGGGTCCCCAACCCATGGACCACTACTGAACTGAGAGCTATTTGGAACCAGGCCCTGTGAGCAGTGGGCTGGCATCCATGTGCACACAGTTCTATTTGCATGAGCAATGGGCCAGCGTGCATGCACACGTGTGTGCAGCTCAACTTACGCAACTCAAGCTGCACATGTGTGCCAGCCTACTGCTCCCACAAGTTCAGATTTGCATGCGCGTGTGCGCACCCGCTGCTTGTGTAGCCAAGTTTCCCTCTCCCCTCCCCCCGCCAGGTCGTGAGCCGCAAAGCTTGAGGACCGCTGATCTACTCCACACACAAACACATACATTTTGAGGTGCAGATTTCAGAGGTTTGATTCTTCCTTCCTCACTCTAGCACATCACCCAAGCATGAATCTGCATCTTTATAGAGATCTGCAGCACTTGAAAAAGTACTTTAAAACCAACCTGTCTAAAATTGGACTTCTAGCTAAGTGCCAGGAAAGTTCAATAAGATGCTTTTAGTGTATATTGAAATGTTCCTCTCCTTAATTCAAATCTGTATTTTCTTGGGATTGCACAGCTACCTCATGAGCCCAGGAAAACATGCAGCTTTTTTCACTAGATGCCACTGGGTGAGGTTCTGTATGTACAGCTATGCCCACTCCAAATTACCTTTTTAATTTCAAATTTGAAATACTATAGTATCTCTATAGTATCTACAGTATATTAAAAATCAAAAATATAACCAGACACTCTTAATTCTCTGCCAATTTTTAATGGCATATTATGTGTAAATTCACAGCTGGCTCAGATGTTCACAAAGAACTCTATTGTGCAGAAGTAAATAAGCAGAAAAATCTTGTGCCTATTTATGCATGAAACACTTTTCTGCTATTTATTAGTCCCATTAACCTTAACAAATGGCACCTACTTTTCAGACTCCCATTGAAATATGACATTAAGAAACAGCAAACAGCTTCTTCAGACCATGTTTAAGACATGCATACACCTAAATATCATATCTTCTTGTCAGTGATTATTTTAATGATCATGAATAAGCTTCACAAACTTACAACCCACATTTTATTAGTAGTGGGGATTGTGCAGGAAACAACGGGAACTTCAGAGACGAACCAATAAGGAAGGAAGAAGGATTAAGCAATTGATTTCTTCTTTTTATATGCTCTTTTTCTGTTTGTCAGTACAGTAAAGGGAAGGTAGTCACAACAGCTTTCTCTTCCTTTTTCTCTGAGTAGCATTAACATTTTATGCCCATTAGCAATTCAGATATAAAGAAGTGGCCTATCAGAAACCACTGCCATTTTCATTGCAAATGAGCATTGCAATCCGTAGGACACTAGATTTGTACTTATTTTAGTAAATAATACTGATTCTAGCGGAACAACGAATTTGCAAGGTAGGCCAATTATTTAGACAAGTTGTCATTGAGAAGTTATATTTCATTCAGGCAGGTCAAACATGAGCCAAGACAAGCTAAGAATAGTGATCTGAGATACTAAATATAATTTACTATCGTACCTTGCTTTTCCAGAAGTTTGATCACAGCACTGGTAATAGGGGGAACCACACATTCACGCATGTCTCCATGCACTAATCTTGCCAAATTAAAATCTGTTATTCTGTAACAAAAATCAGAGAATGTGGCAGTCCTCAGCAATTTATGTAAGAAAATGCAAGCAAAAGCTTTGGTTTTGCTTTTAAAAGAAAACTCATGATACAAGGACAATGCAAAGGCTTCAGTAACAAGCTAATTTTTTTATTAGCATGTGGATCCTAAATACTTAGTCCAGCTCTGCCAAGCTTAGTCTTCGCATACTCCTAAACCATGAAGTCTTAGGTTGCCTACCCTTGATCTGCTGATGTTAAAAAAAATTATCTCAGTGAATCATTTCAATATCTGAAAGTATCTTATTTGTGTCTTCTGTCCTTCATTCTCCCTGTCCCTCCCACCCCTGGTTCTAATAGCCCAGGCAATTAGTCTGAATCAGTAGTGGGATTCAAACATTTATCACTACCGTTTCTGTGGGCATGGCTTGATGGGCGTGGTTTGGTGGGTGTGGCAGGGGAAGGCTACTTTAAAATCTCCATTCCCTCCTGATCAGCTGTGACTCAGGAGGCAGATAATAGATGGGGGCGGGGCCAGTCAGATGTGGTATTTACCGGTTCTCCAAACTACTCAAAATTTCCTCTACCAGTTCTCTAGAACTGGTCAGAACCTGCTGAATACTACTTCTGGTCTGAATACAATTTGGAAGAAAAAAGTTGGAATTACAAATCAGACCTAAAATCGGGAAACTAAAAATTGCACTCCACCACTAACTCCTTTATTCTAGCCTCTGGGTTCCCTAATCAGCATTTTATTCTCTTTTTGTGGAATCTTTTTCTAGGCTCCAATTTCTACCTCTTAAAACTACCCCCCCCACCCCCCCACCCCCACCCCCGCTCGAGCCCAGTCTGCTTTTTAAATACAGCAGTTTATATGCTGGTCAAAGCCTAGTGAGGCCCCCATGATCTAAATTCACTTCTGTATATCACTGGATAGACAAGTTACTCCCAGTGTTCTTCAGAAGGAGTCACAGCCTACATTTCTTAAAGGCAGCTGCAAAGTTCTTAATCCCTTTGTCCCAATGATACCTAAGCTTTCCCACCTGTTTTGCTTGGCCCCAAGGAGATGGGAATGAAGAACATCCCTGAAGCATCTAGGTACAGCTGAGAGAAATATGTTATTTGTATATTAGATATATCTGACTTGTTTTATTGTTTAAATAATTGTCTTTTCTCATTGCTGGTACAGTTTAGCAGTACAGATGCCTTTCAGTAGCTTGGAATAGAATAAACGACTTTAAGAAGGGCCCTAAAAACAACATCTAATAGCTTTGAGCACTCTCTTTTGTGGGTTTGCAGAATGCTAAAGTTGTGTTCTAACCAACATGATTTACAGAATAGCTTTATATTTAATTTTGGAAAACTACTAGCTTATTTTTCTTATTCATCTGTTCAAAAAGTATGAAATCCATATGCTTGTACAACTTTTTTAAAGATGTAAAATCCAGATCTGCTCAGCGAAATTTACAAAGTTTAGCTTACCCATTCACATCTTTCTCTGGTTTCACAGCATTCAATATTTTGCTTGTGTATGATTCTCTACAAAGGCGAAGGAGAAGTCCATGAATTCTAGGATCCTCGTTGAGTTTTATAATTTCACCTATGACCTAAAAGGTAACATACAAGGTTAACAAAGCCAAATTTTAAAAGAGCCATGTTACCAATAAAAATGTTATCATATATATAAAGTTATTGGAAGTTTAAAATATGAAGAAGCTGACTAATGGCAAATGCTCTTTCATTTGCAAAAATACAGTCATAATTATAATAAAAAATCAATTATGGCCCTATTCTGCTTATGTCATTTATAGCAGTTACATGAACAATATCATTCCAGTGTCCAACTGGTGCTCTGTGATAAAGGAACCGTATGAGAATGAGGTTACATGAAAGCAGATCAAGGAGATGTGTGGGAGTCAGATATCAGTACAAAGCTTGAATCTGCAGCAGTCCACAAGTTCAGCCAATCAACAGAAAGAGCAGTCATAGGCACATCTGCATAATTATTGTCAGAAGTGAGTACACTCCCTCACATTTTGTAAATATTTAAGTGACAACGTTGAAGAAATGACACTTGGGTACAATGTAAAGTAGTGAGTATACAACTTGTATAATAGTGTAAATGTGCTCTCTTCTCAAAATAATGCAACACACAGCCTTTAATGTCTAAACTGCTGACAACCCTTAAGTGATTATCACCCTTAAGTGATAATGTCCAAATGGGGCCAACATTTTGTGTGACCACCATTATTTTCCTTATTATTTAATGGCTGTGTGTTGCGTTATTTTGAAAGGACAGCACTGGCAACTTCTAAGTCAGTGATGGCGAACATTTTTCTTAGGGTGTGCCAAAATTGTGCGGGCGCGCTATCACGCACACATGCCCATTCAATTATACCCTGCCCACCTGAACATGTGCACATGGCCCGCCATGTATGCACACACAACCTCTCCCCAGGCTTTGGAGGCTTTCCTGAACCCTGGGGAGGGCCAAAACGGCCTCCCCCTGCTCCCCAAAGGCCCTCTGGAATCCGGAAACAGATCATTTCTGATCATTTCCAAATGGGCCAACTGGAAGTTTGGGAACAATCTGTTTCTTGCTTCCGGAAGGCCTCCAGTGGCTGGGAAGAGCCGTTTTTCGCCCTCCCCAGCCTCTGGAAGCTTTCCTAAAGCCTGGGGAGGGTGAAAATGGATTCACCAGCTCTCTGGAAGGGCGAAAAATCAGCTGACCAGCGCATGCATGCGTGCCATAGCTGACGGCTGGCGTGTCACCCAAATATGGCTCCATATGCCACCTGTGGCTTATGTCATATATAGCAGTTACGTGAATTACATCATTCCAGTGTCCAACTGAGGAATGGTGCTCCGTGATAAAGGAACCGTATGAGAATGAGGTTACATGAAAGCAGATCAAGGAGATGTGTGGGAATCAGATATCAGTATAAAGCTTGAATCTGCAGCAATCCACAAGTTCAGTCAACAGAAAGAGCAGTCATAGCAAAGCTGCATAATTACTGTCAGGAACATTTGTTCTATTCAGTAAAAAGGAGGCAACAAAGATAAAATCATTATTTCAGCATGGAAAAAGTCCAACGCATCAGATAAGTGAATGAATATTATACATGGAATCTGGACAACATGTTTGCACTGGAAAATCCAAAAGTCATGGACAAACTTGCAAACCACAACAATAGTAGATCTCTGCAAAAATAGCAGGATACTCCTCCCCCCCCCCCCTTACTCACACAGCCCAGTGTACTTCCCTAAATATTCTCTAGTGGAGTAAGGGAGGATATTATAAGAACATGAAGAAAGTAGCTGTCTGTTTTTCAAAGACTCAGTATCCGCAAAATGGAAGAGGAGTTATATGTAAAAGTGTATATCAATATTTTCTTCCTATAAGCGTCAACCTGGGAAACCCACATGGCAAAACACACCACAGTTGTGTTCTCTTACTTGTGTCCTCCAGCAACTTGCATTCTCATGGTATTCAGGCACGCTGTCTTTAGTACTTGTTCGCATGCGTATATGTGTGTGTGTGCACACTCCGTCATAAATGCACCCTGAGTTATGTTTATGATTCTTCATGATTGTCTGAACACGTCCCTGGAGTTTTCCTGCTGAGGTATTTCAGAAGTGGTTTTCCACTGCCTGCTTCCTAGGACTGAGACAATGGAACTGGCCCAAGGTCACCCAGCTGGCTTTGTACCTAAGTAGGACTAGAACTCACATTCTCTAGCCTGCTTTCTAGGCTCCTGCCTCAAACCCTACACCAAACTGGTTCTTTGTCTCCAGTATTGGGGACAATTAAAAATAATTAATTGACATTATTAATGACCATATTCTCCATATTTTTAACTTACTTTTATTGTTCAGCTTCTCAGAACAAAATGCAGGGGGGATAAAAGTATTTTGGAGAACTACAAACAAACAGGCACAAATACATTTCAGGTAACCTACAAGTGACAGCATTCAGACAACCTTAGCAAATCCTGATAAAAGTGAAGGGGTTGAATATGGCAAGTGTAATGGTATGTGAGGAGGAGGGGAGGAAGAGTTGCTTAGGGAACAATCAGATAAGGAGGGTGAGCCCACAGCCACATAAGGGAGAGTGAAACAAACTTAAAAAGGATTCTCCCTAACTTATCAGGCTGTAAAAAGAGATGGTGAGAGATGTCAAGTTTCAGACTTGTATGATTCTGTTAGCTTTACCATAAAATAGGTTATCTGCTTATGTTTCCTTTCTGATCTACCTGGTAAGGCTGACAGCAAGCCATTGTGAAAGAATAGCATAGTAATTTGATGAAAGCCCTCTGAAAGAAGGTACTAATGAGTCACTTCTAGATTACCATCGTGGGTATGTCCATGTGGGCACCAGAAATAAAGTTTACCTCAAAAGAGGGCTTATATTTTCATTACACTGTGCCAACTTGCCAGATCTGAAAACTTTCATAAGGTTTTGTGGATAAACTTGCCAGAACATGTAATTAAACTTCAGACTCACTTATTAGTTAATCTGAAGGATTGAAACATGAAAATAATCCTGTGCTGACAGAAATCATAGCATAACCTTAGGGTACACTACAACATTAATAACGAAGATTTTTTTTTTGGTGGAATCTTCCATGAAACATTTTTGGTAAACTCTGTGCTTGGTATTAATTTAGATCTTCATATATGTTTACATATATTCACATTCAATTCTCGATAATATCTTTTCATAAATCCACATTTTTATTAAAATATATAAAATGGTGTATGCATATCTACACAAAAGCAAGTCCCACTACATTTTATGGCTTATTCCCAGATAATTGGATATAACACCATAGCTTTAATTTCTTTTTGAAATCCTGTTGATTTATTGTTTGACTATAATCTTGGATCAGATAATTTCCATAGAGAAATGCTTATCTTTTCAGATGTAGCTTTTGATATCTCTTGAAAAGCAACATTTAAGAAAAATAACTATTTGTGCATAGAAATGTTTCTTTTTCCACAAAGGAGTCTTTGAATTTATGCCACACTGATAGTTTTTGTTGTTGCTAATTTTGTAGTCATGCCATTGTAAAACCAGTACATATAAGTTACATAAAATGGAGCATGAGATCACTGCAGTGATAAGCCTGAAAATAATTCCCCAAATACTACTGAGTTGAAAACTTTTTATTTGATCATTTGAACATTTTACATTCAACAGCTATTGGTTTCTGATTGGCAAAGTATCTTCTGATAGCAATACAAATATAAATAAACAACTGTACTAGTTTTTATTTGGATATAACTAAAAGTTGTCATATTTAAATATCTCAGAGATATTTTATTTAGATTGAATATGTTTATGAACTAATTAAGTAATAATATGCAAGTAATACTATTTTACTCACTAACTTCATTAAATCCTGTAGCTTTTCAGAAAGTAGAGCAAATTTGCATAGGATTGAGATAATTATTTCTAAGATTATATCAAATCTAATAACACAGAATATGTAAATAAGTAGAATTTTTAAAATGTTTACCTCATTTTCAGTACTGTCATAGGGAAGACAAATATGAACAATATCCACACCAATCTAAAAGGAAAAAATGAATAAATCAATTCAACCATCTTTCAATACTTAATTTTTTTTTAGTGGAGAAAGTTTTTTCCATACTTTTACCTCTTTAGCAACGTTTCTGATAATTTCTTGTCCCAAACAATCATCACCAACCTTGGGAAAAAAAATACAAAAGGAAGATAAAATTGTAAGAGGCTAAATAAAATATTCTGATAAAGCAATGGTCTGCAAGTAATAACCGAAGTAAAAGTGGCTAGAAATCACAGATTTGAAATTGAGTCTATGATTAACTGAACTGAATACAAAATGCTTGTATTCCACAACTAACATATAAGAAGCAAATTTAGGGAGGGTTATCAAATATCTTTCACAAGATCTATGATATAAAATTGTTTTGCAAATCTTTGAAATTATTTTAGCAAAGTCTGACCCTTTCATATTCTTGCAGTAGTACAGAAGCAAAACAGATAGGGATGGAAACACAGTAGCATGATTTTCAGATATACAACAAAAACAAAACACACAAAAAATGAAAAGACTAGGAATCTGTACAGGAATATTTTAGCATTTTTTGACTCTCCAAGGTATATGGCCAGACTTTTTGCAGCAAATATGGCATTATGCATACAGGGTGGTTTCCTAAGCAGAAGATGAAACACTACGGCACAATAAGACATTGTAGTATAGTGCAGCTTTTCACACCTGATTCCATAAAGATGTGTTGGATTTTAATTCTTACAACTGCTAAGACTACGGAAACAATGGAGGGCAACAGACTGCCTGCCACTGGCATAAACCCAATGGAGCATTTGTACTAATTCCCTCTTTTAACTCCATACTGTGTTATGTTCTAAAACAGCATCCAAAATGTAGACCTGTTTTTTTAGGAGGGCTACAAAGGAAGGGATATCACCAGATCCAAAACCGTGTGATTCTTATTGAGGGAGAATGAAAATTTAAGCTCATTTGAAATTTGATTGCAATATATTACATCCACCTATTAAGGAAGTATAAGAATAAACTATTCTTACCAGCTATCTGTTCACCATGCAACAGAAATGCTTACAAAACCTCTACTTTCCACTTACCACACAGATTTTAATGCCACTGTATATTTATAGATTTCAATTTTATCAGAGGTTGGAGACATATGAATATTATGACTCCACAATATTCCTTTCTTCCACAAAACACAGCCCACTTTTGAAACTCAAATCCTGCAGATTTTATTTTTGCCTTACCTGTATAACAGAAAGTGTTGGCTTAAATTTAGGGTGTTCTTGCTTCAGTAAATGCAGGGCTTTTCTTGAGGTTTCAATGATTTCTCTTGAAATAATAATAAATGTATTAATGGGTAATATTATTTTCAACCATTATATATTGACTGAGCATAACATCATCACCCACACTAAGCCTAAAGTTGCATCATCAGACAACTTCATAAACTAATAATCCATAAGAGTTTATCTGTTCATTTTTGTTTGTCCTTTCTAATTTGTTGGAGAGTGTTGTTTGTCAGGCACCTTAATCTAGGTCAACTTTTAGTAAGTAAGAGAGTGGTGTTTAGTTTGAAGAAAATATTTCAAAAATAATTAGCAAGATAAACCATAAAACTGTAAAAACCTTCTCTATTTATTGTTGCCAGTTTCCATGTCATGTAGTTCTGATGTTCCATATTTTTTTGATGTTGCCTGACAAGAAACCTTTGGTTTCTAAACGTAAGTCTTCCTTACAACTGCCTTACAATGCAATGCAATGCATTGCAATACAATAGATACTACAGTATATCACGGAAGTGCGTATACCCCCTCACATTTTGTAAATATTTAAATGACAACACTGAAGAAATGACACTTGGCTATAAAGAAGTGAGTATGCAACTTGTATAACAATGTAAATGTGCTCTCTTCTCAAAATAATGCAACACACAGCCTTTAACATCTAAACTGCTGGCAACGCTTAAGTGATTATCACCCTTAAGTGATAATGTCCAAATGGGGACAATATTTTGTGTGACCACCATTATTTTCCTTATTATTTAATGGCTGTGTGTTGTGTTATTTTGAAGGGACAGCACATTTACACTGTTATGCAAGTTGTATACTCACTATATATATGAAGAACGGTTGCAGAAACTGGGTATGTCTAGTTTAATGAAAAGAAGGACTAGGGGAGACATGATAGCAGTGTTCCAATATCTCAGGGGTTGCCACAAAGAAGAGGGAGTCAAACTATTCTCCAAAGCACCTGAGGGTAGAACAAGAAGCAATGGGTAGAAACTAATCAAGGAGAAAAGCAACTTAGAACTGAGGAGAAACTTCCTGACAATTAATCAGTGGAACAACTTGCCTCCAGAAGTTGTGACTGCCCTAACACTGGAAGTCTTTAAGAAGATATTGGATAGCCATTTGTCTGAAATGGTATAGGGTTTCCTGCCTAGGCAGGGGGCTGGACTAGAAGATCTCCAAGGTCCCTTCCAACTCTGCCATTGTATTGTATTATACTTTGCATTGTAGCCAAGTGTCATTTCTTCAGTGTTGTCACATGAAAAGATATACTTAAATATTTACAAAATGTGAGGGGGTGTACTCACTTCTGTGATATGTCCCTTCAAAACCACAAGGCAGTTAATCCCACTTGGCAAGTACAAATCAAAGCGCATCTTTATTTATCAAAGACCAGCACAGAGTGTACAAATTATATAAAAGGCCAAAGGAAAGACAAGATGTTCTTTTTCTCTCAGCCAGCTTTTCAAGAAAGTAGTAGAACCCATTAGGACAAGGGAAACTCGAGTGATAATTGCCACGGATTTTAAAGGGGCTCATTTTCTGCTTGTGGGTAGACAACACTGGTCAGATTGCTTTTTTCCATCTGTTCTTGAACGTTGTGGGACAAGTTGGAAATATCCAGTTGAATATTAAGTACTTGGTCAGCGTAAATTGTTAAGATTTGGCGGAATATATGAGGGGTAGCCGAGTAGGTTTGGAGGCCTGCCTGTGTCTGATTGAAGCCGCTTTCCATGTCACACGGGTCCTGCGTGACATGACAGGACAGGAAATTAAAGATGAACAACGCCTGGATTATGTTATTCTATTTTATTCTATTCTATTCGGCTGCAACCACAACCAACGCAGATGCAAACAGCTGGCTCGAGAGCCGTCGTACGTGGCAAACCTTTTGAACTTCCCACTCAGTCCCGGTCCGCTAACATTCCACACTCTACAAGCCGGCAACCTCCCCCCCCCAAAAGGAGGCTAGTCACGTGGTCCGGGGGAAAACGCCCCTTTCCCTTCCTTCAGGCTGATTGGCTCCGAGAGCCGCCACTTCCCCCTTCTCCACGCCAATTTAGACGCTTTATTGCATCAGACCCAACAGCGCGAAGGCGGGGTTTGAGAACTCTCCCACGTGCGGTGCCGGCCGGCCACTTTCTAGTTATAAAAGAACGAGTGGTGAGATTAGGAAGTCGGCACCTTCTTTTTATTTATATTACATTTGTATTTATATTACATATAAATAAACGTGTACACACAACACACACACACACAATACACACGCGCGCGGTGCAGCCGCCTACCTCAGCGCGTAGCTTTGAGCGCCTTCGCTGCCGGTGCCTTGTTGCTTCTCGCCGCAGCCCCGCGTGCTGCTGATCCCTCTCCGGGGCGAGAGAGCCGCGGAGCAAGCGGGCGGCACGAGGCGCAGCCTTTTGCCAGGGAAGCCGCAGACGCTTTTCTTGGCGGGCCCCGCTGGTCTGCAGAGCAGGCGGCGTAAGGCAGAAAACCTCATTTTTGCGTGGAAAGAAGACGGCCGAGGAGTACCTTGTGGTTCCCGGCGAGCAGGAGAAGGAGGAGCTGGGCTCTGGGGAAGGACGCGAGCGGTGCGGCTGGAAGGGAGGCGGAATAGGGTGCTGGCCGCCGGACAGCGTTGGGTTGGCTCCAGCCTCTGTAGGAGGCGAGGCGGAGCCAAGCTCGGCGGAGGGAGTCGGTTGCACTTCCTTCCCGTATTGCGGGGCGAGAAATAAAGGCCTCGCAGGTAACCCAGGGCGCTGGCGAGGCTGCAGACTAGAAGGTGCTTTGTTAAAGAGGCAACTGGGCTTTTGGGTGGTGGTTCGTTTTTTTTTTTTTTTTTTGGAAGACGTTTCGCTTCTCATCCAAGAAGCTTTTTCAGCTTTGGCTGGATGGTGGGGAATGAAAGGATTTACACTCCTTGCAGACAGCTGGTCATTTGCATTCTTTTAATGACCAGCTGTCTGCAAGGTGTACAAATCCTTCCATTATCCACCGTACTGTCAGGATGAGAAGTGAAACGTCTTCAAAGAAAAACTAGAAAGTCCAGTGGCCTCTTGAAAAAACACCTTTGGGACAACCGGGACAACCTGGATGACTGAGAATCTCCATAGAAAGTAGAACGGGTTGGACATGCCTGATCCTAAGTGTGACAAGTACTGAACAGTACTGAACAGAGGTCTTGGCTTCTTCCCCCATGAGAAAATTAGTTAACTCAAAATTTTCAAGTTGCAGATTTGAGATAAATCCTAAAGACAATTTTAAAAAATTACTGATGAATTTAAAAAATAAATCCCTTGTATTGAATGCACTCCTGAGGTTGCTATGGCCATATTGTAATTTGAAAGAGAATGTATGAATTCCAATGCGGCACAGTTGGGAGATCAGAAAACAGACTGGGAGAAAGTTGGAGCAACTTATACTTTGCTTAAGAGATGTGATCATGAAGTTACCAGGAAAAAAATTAATTCTGAGAATGTTGGGGTTCTTTATATCTACCCCCAGAGGAAAATAAGTTGAACATAGGGTTGCTAGACAGAAATTGCCAGTCCATTATTCACTATAGGTAGTCTTCAACTTAACACAGTTAGGACCAGAATTTTGGTTGCTAAGTGATGTGGTCATTAAGTGAGTCATCATTTGCATAGCCCTGATTTTATGAACATTACCAGTCATTAAGTGAATCAAGTGGTTAAATGAATCGCAAGTGGATTAGGCTTCCCCCAACTGACTGCTCATGGAAAGCAGTCATTTCAAATCATAATCACTTGACTTCGTGAGTGTCAGTTGCCAGGCTCCCAGATTGCAGTCATGTGTCAGGGTGTTATGTTATGATGGTCGTAACTTCAAGGACAGATTATTGGTTACTTTTCTTGAATCCATTATAATTTAGATTTCTCAACAGTCCAGGAACTGTATGTTCTTGGCAAATTTAAGGCATTCTTTCAATTTTGTCAATGATGAAAATTCTTCCTTTTTAGGTAATAACTTTAGTGGGGCCTTAGGAATTCATGTTTTATACTTGAATGTAGACTGACTCCTGATAGCAGATTTCGTCCTAAATAGGTTATAAACTCCGGTACCATTTTAAAGTTTTCAACACAAGTCATAATACAGGTAGTCTTCAACTCACAACAATTGAGCCCAAAATAGCCATTGCTAAGTGAGATATTTAAGTGAATTTTGCCCCATTTGATAACCTTTCTTGCCACAGTTGTTAAGTGAGTCACTGCAGGTGTTAAGTTAGTAACACAGTTACTAAGTGAATCTGGCTTTCCCATTGACTTTGCTTGCCAGAAGCTGCAAAAGGTGATCACATAAGCCTGGGATATTGCAACTGTCATAAATATGAGTCAGTAGCCATTTCGATCATGTGACTACGGGGATGCTCCAATGGACATAAATGTGATAAATACTCATAAGTCACTTTTGCAGGGCCATTATAACTTCAGTCACTAAACGAACAGTTTTAAGTCGAGGAGTACCTATCTGAGGTAGCATAGATCCGAAACACTGGAAAATTTAAAACGGCAGTTGGTAGACAGTAACTGGCAATGATTGGTGTCGGCATCAGCAGTCAAACAAAAATTGAAAAATGTTTTTCCCACTATTTAAAAGAATTTGGCAGCTGTCATTTTTGGGTTTTGGATTTTGTTGCATTTGTAGCTGCTAGTAAGCTCTGGCAGCTGACCAAAGACACTGATAGTAGGTTTGCTTTGTAGACTTTGCTCCTGGCCTGTTAATTTAATTCTTAATAATTAAATAATTAAATTAAAACTGGTAGTCTAGACAGGGCTTTTTTTCAAATTAGTTGTAGTGATTTGAATATGTCTTACGGGTGCAGGAAAAGTTATTTTGAGTGAAAATATTAAAATTCATTTTGCCTAGGCCTTTCGCCACTTTGACTAGCTTACTGGGTATAGAAACCCAACATTCTTGCTATGGCTTGAATGCACTGATTTTGCATTTAAGCTTTAGTTTTTTCTTCTCCAGGCTGCTGCATGGACAGGAAAAAGACAATAATTGCAGAACAAGATAGCTGAAGCATTGGTACAGAAAAGCTTTAAAAGATATTGTTTCTTTAAAAAATAGAGCCTCTGCAACTATCTATTTCTGTGAAATTAAATAAAGTAGTTCATTAAAAAGTCTGAGGTAACTGCTGCAAGCAAGTAGTATTTATTTTTTTTCTACGCAGCACTTATAGGTTTGACATGCTTTAAAGTCAGCTTTTAAGCATAACAAAGAGAAAAAAGAACTCTTCTACATGTACATATATTTTTACATAGTCTTTACAAAATGAGTTATGTAAAAGTGCAACACAGAGGGTCTATTTCTTATCAATAGAATAAAACGGTAACACATGATATGTTGAAACTAGGAAAGTTGGTGTGAATTCACCCAGAATAAGCATCTTCATTTTGCATTTGTCCAGTAGTATAGTGCAGGTACTACTAGTAAATACAGAATAGATTTAAAAAAAACAATTAGACCTTTTTTTACAAACAGTATTACCTGGATAAAAATAAGGCTCCTCTAAAATCTCTTTAAAGTTTTGAAGGAGAGCTGTAAATTATTAAAGAGATGATATGCCTACCTGTAGAACTGGACAACAAAGAATGTACAGTACATGTGATAGCAATCTCCCTACGTACAATATTCTCTGGCCCCAATATTCTAATTTTAACAACCATTTTTTACTTTCTCCGTATTTCTGTTCTGCCCATGATAATTAATGAAGAAATGTGTAGGCCTATCTTGTCACCCAAAGGTTAACTTACATTCTGTAGATCAGGGGTGTCCAAACTTGGGAACTTTAAGACTTGTGGACTTCAACTCCCAGAATTCCCCAGCCAGCATGGCTGGCTGGGGAATTCTGGGAGTTGAAGTCCACAAGTCTTAAAGTTCCCAAGTTTGGACACCCCTGCTGTAGATGAAACAGCACCTACTTGATTCTGTTTAAACACAAGAACTTAGAAAAAATATATCCTTGGAGCAATCTGAAAATCTGAATAGAATTAGCCTTCTGAAACTGTAAATCTATTTAAAATATTTTCAGAAAAATGCGTGATCTATTGAGTTAATCAACTAACCAAATGCGAACATAATATTCACACAGGTGAGCAACGGTTTCCTTTCTATTTTGGCTACTTACGTATTTTATAAAGCACCCCCCCTCCCCAAATTAAATACTTTTGTCTAATTTTGGGGTAGCTATCTACAATCATGAACTATATAAAAAAAGTTAGAGGTGAAGTTCCTCAGCATTTTTTCATCCAGACCAGAAAAATCATTATAATTCCCTTTGCTTTTACAAAAACAATGTCTTAGGTGCTCATCCATACTGAATTTCAGCTATTTTTATTCCCTGCCAGCAAGGTTAAAAAGTACTCAAAATATACTGACGCTTGTCCCTTATATGACTACATGTTACATATTTCACTATTTCTTTTAGATTAACAACAATCCTCCAGTATAATAAAGCAGACACAACCTTCTTACTGTATCTGGATTCCTATTACTATATTTATATTATTTTACATATTTTATTAAATAAATCCCTAAATTCATATGAACTTATTTTTCATCTGCTTACTAAACACACTTTGATTTGCAGTCAGTTTTTCTACTGAAGTCGGGGCAGCTTCCTGATACAAGAAAAATAAAAGTGAACTAGCATTCTACTAAGAAAAAACATCAGAATGATGAATTTCAAAGTAATTCAAGGACCATATCTCTTTCAGTACTTATTTTAGTAGAAGGGATTGTGTACTTGCTAATTTGATGGCTTTGTCAAATCACCAAGTCACCACTCATGTCATAAAAATTCTGACTGCTGATATTCTTTTTGGTGGAATGATGTAAGAAAGCAAATCCTGCTCAGTAAAAGGTACTTCAGTTGGTACTTAGATCATTACTGTCCTTCATGTGAAGTTTGTTTGTATAGATGTATTCTCGTATTTTTTTTCAAGTGTTTCGAACTGAAGCTGCCTTACAAAAAGGGTATGTACAGCAACATAAGCAGGGGGGAAAACCCTATGCCAACCTGAAGAAGCTATTTAGTTGGTCGACCTAATTTTAAATTTTTCTCTAGATCCACTTGCATGATTGATGTTAAGACTGATAAGGGCATGCATCCAATCTCCGACTTGTTGCCAGAGATTGGAACTTATGCCCAGACTCCTTCAAATTGATGCCAAAGCCAGTAAGAAGACTTACTGGTGGGTCCTAGGTTGCTGTTGATTTGTGGGTATCAAATTTGTGAGTTGGAAACACGATTGCTTGGAGGTGGGGTAGAAATAATTTATTTAGTGCATTGGGGGGGAGGGATTTTCTAAACTAGAATTCCTGAAAAATGTTCTTGCTTGATCCCAAAGATCCATTTGGTCTGTACCATTTGCAGTTTTACTTAATTAGAACTGTGTGACAACGTAACTAGTACATACATATAACACATTAGTACATTTCAGTTGAGTCAAAGCAGTTCATTCTTCTGTGTTTAAGCAAATAAATTATGAATACATAAAGTTTAACCACTGAAGATGTTCCACCGTTCTTGTTTCTCTATGAAATTCTTGTGTATGTGGCCAGTTCTAATACACACTAAAGTTGCTAAAATTACATTGTATAGAACAAAATGACACAAATGCAAGGTATTGTTCCTATAATGGTTTGTGTTTGTTTGTATGTGTATGTGTGTACATACATACATACATACATATATCTACACACACATACACACAATGTGTCTTACAAGAACTGGTGGTCATACTATAACTATCACATTAAGGCTGAACAATGGAATTGGGGAAAAGGCAACATTAAGCAAAACTACTTGAACTGAGACACTGAAATTTTTCCCTTAGGGACTGGACAATATTCGGTTGATTACTAGATGGCACACTCCATAAGTAATCATTCAATTTGTCTGAATCATTGCATGTTGTCAAGAAAGGATCTGATAGTTTAGAAGGATCCAGCAATTTGCCACTGGGAGTTTCTAAATGAGTAGGATGTGGATTCACTTTGGGATCCAAGTCCTTTGTTTGGTTACAGAAAGTCTCTAAGTCAGATCCCTCATCTTCGGATTTAATTTCAACATAGTCATCATCATCTCCTTCTCCATTGTCAGTATCTTTGAAATTACTAAAATAATTGTGAGTTGCTATTTGTGCATTTGAGGGCAAGTTCCTTTTCACTCTCAGAATTTTCTGAGAATCTTGTAGAATAACATCTGAGACATTTTCTGAGGTCTGCTTTGTCCCATCGCATGTTGAATGGCCAGGGGTGGCAACAGACACTGACTCTTGACAGTGGTCAGTCAGACATTTTTTGTTGGAATGCAAATGCTTTTTCTTCATTTCAGGTGGATAATTGATTGATTCTTCAGACTTGTTGAGCACAATGGAGCAAGAGGACTGTGATCTGCTATATGCTGATGGCCTTGTACTGCTCTCTGTCCTGCCTAAAGAATTATAAAGGTGGCTGTGATACAAGTTCTCTTTATTGGGTTGATTTATAATGGTACTCCACCTTTGTGCAGGAATGTGTGGACAAAGGGGAGTCTGAAAGGAAGGCACTGAGCAGGTTACAGGTCTCACATTTGGCATCCCCCCCATTTCTATAAGGGAGCTTTTTGTCTTCAGGTGAGGAGTTTCTGGCCAAGGAGAAAAGTCAGAAAGTTCTCCATTACTATATGTTGAATGCAAAAGCCAATTTTCAGCTTTTAAGCATTCTGCAGCTAAGTGAGACGTAGACACAGGTGAAGAATATCTTATGTTTGCTTCTTGAGAAGTAATCTTCTGTGTTTTGGGTGAGGTTTCCCGGAATACAATTTGATCATATAGTTGAGAATATTCAGCAATTCTTGCACCTAAAAAACAAAGATAAGTTTTAACTAGCCTTAATAAATAATGATGACATCACCAGTACAAGTTAACATTTCCTGATTTTAACGTGCTATTACTGCAAAACAAATATAGATGAACATCTGATCTTAGACACAGATATCTTTTCCCCCCATTTCCTATGCTTTCTCCTCCATCTTCTCAAGAAGGATGTCTCTGGAGCAAACTAGGGTATATGAAGTTCATGCAACCAGAAGCCTAAATGAAATCCATCTGTATAACATACATACCCCTTAATTTTATTTTTGTTGCCTTCAAGTCAATGTTGACTTCTGGCAACTGCTTGAACTCATCCATGAAATTTTCTTGGCAAGGTTTGCTTTTTAAAAATGATTTGCCATTGCCTACTTCCTAGGACTGAGAGTGACTGATCAAGGCCACTCAGCTGGCTTCATGCCTAACGTGGCACTACAATTTATGGTTCCCAGGTTTTAGATGGATGCTTTTAACCACTATATCAAACTGACTGTAGCATCCATGATGACATAGTGTGCTCACTTCAGGGAGGAGGGATCAAGCATGGAGCTAGCCTGGAGTCACTCTGCACAATTGAAAAAGGGCTAAGGTCAACCTGCCCTAAATTCCCTGAAGCCTTATCTACCGTATATTTCGGAGTATAAGACACACTGGAGTATAAGATGCACTGGAGTATAAGACGCACTGGAGCATAAGACTCACCAAGATTTTGAAGAGGCAAATAAAAAAAAAGTTTTTGCACTCTACAGACCTCACAAAAACAGCTGTTTTTTTGTGAAAACGGGCCCATTTTTTTTTCAAAAAAAGGGCTTGAATAGCCTTTAGGAGGCTTGTAGAGTGCTCCTGAGGGGGCCACAAACGGGCAAAAATGGCACATTTTTCGCAAAAATTGGCCGTTTTTGTCAAAAAAAAGGCATGCATAGCCTTTAGGAGGCTTATAGAGTGTTCCTGCAGGTGGGGGGGGGGCAAAATTGAACAAATAATGGCCTGCGAATGCTACGTTAATTGTTCCAAAGAGTAGGCTGCCAAACTGCGGAGATTCATATATTATAGCCAGAAAGTAATTAGCTTGAACTGTGCATGTATAGGTCCAGTTGTTGATGCCTGACAACTACTGCTACATAATTTCGTCTATCATTTCTTCTACATACTTATTCCTGTAACTACATCCAATCAGTTTTCTGTCTTCCGATACTAAAGTAAAGTCATATGATGGTATCTAGGAAGTGCACCTTTTTGCAGTGATCCCTGACCAGTGGAACACCCTCTTCTCTAGTGGTCTGGCAGGCCTCCACCCTCCTAGGCGTCTGGAAGGCCTTGAAGAACTAGCTCTTCCCACAAGCATTAGATTAGGGAGTGGCTGGAGTCCAGCAATTCTAAATGTCAATGATAAGGGAAGATAATCTGTTTTTGAGTACCATGAGGTTTTTGGGGATTTTTAAATGGGTTTTTTAAATATATATTTTTACTCCTGTTCTGTTTTTTGTGTGAGCCAACCAGAATTATTATATATAAGATGGGAGGCACATAAATCCAACCAATCAGGCAATATTTTTCAAGGCATTTCTGTGTATTATCTGTTCTCAAAACATGGTTGCTCTCTCTTCATTTGCACAATGAAAACCCACTATTCTTTAATGACACTATAACTAGCCCTCTTAACATTCCCCACAGCCAATATAAATATATATTTTTTTCCACAATAAAATGTCTGGAGAAGACAATAAAACTGAGTATTATTGGTACATTCATCACTTCAAGCAAATATGAGCAAAATACAACATTTATGTTTATATGTTTGTCTCGTAACCTTTTTTTTTAATTAAATGAAGTTACGCAACTGTTTAGAATTTATGGTAGGAATGTTCTTAAATGCATTGAGAAACTCACTGCTTTTCTGATTTAAATTAGACATGTGGCTTTATTTAGAAGCCAATTAGTTAATCCGGTGCTATAAAATTCAAATCAGAATAAGAGAGTTGGAAGGGAGCTTGGAAATACAATACAATAAAATCTTCTAGTCCAACCCCATGCTCAGGCAGGAAGCTCTATAGTATTTCAGAAAATGGCTATCCAACATCTTCTTAACGACTTCCAGTGTTGGGGCATTCACAACTTCTGGAGGCAAGTTGTTCCACTGATTAATTGTTCTAACTGTCAGGAAATTTCCCCTCAGTTCTAGGTTGCTTCTCTCCTTGATTTGTTTTCATTCATTGCTTCTTGTCCTGCCTTTAGGTGCTTTGGAAAATAAGTTTACCCTCTCTTCTTTGTGGCAGCCCCTGAAATATTGGAACACTGTTATCATGTCCCCCCTACTCCTTTTTTCCATTAAACTGGACATACCCAATTCCAGCAACTGTTTTATATACAGTATGCTTTAGCCTCCATTCCCCTAATCATTTTGTTGCTCTTCTCTGTACTCTTTCTAGTGTCTCCACATCTTTTCTACATCATGGCGACCCAAACTGGATGCAGTATTCCAAGTGTGGCCTTACCAAGGCATTATAAAGTGGTATTAACACTTCACGTGATCTTGATTCTATCTCTCTGTTTATGCAGCCTAGAACTGTATTGGCTTTTTTGACAGCTGCTAATGCTGTTGGCTGCATTAACAGAGGAATAGATCTTACTCATAATGAAAGAAATGCTAGCATAAGTATATTAATTGGACTTTTTCAGTCAATTCAAAGAAATATTAACCAATGGATGGGTAAAGTATACCCATAAGTCATTGTGTTCAAGCATTCAACAGATCAGTTTAAAAAATGAGGGAAAATATAAGTATACCAATGGCAGGTCCACCTTGTTTCTTCTCTTCTAAAATGGCTGCTAAGTCCTTGTGCTTTGATTTCTGTTGCCGACTCGGAAATTGTTCTTGCTCTGCACTTTTTACTTTCAAAAACTGATTCGCTTTCTTGATTTTTTGACTGTACTGTCTTGCCATCATAAAAACACGGTTCTTTGTTTTATCCACAGAATCCAGTTCACCATTAGTATCTATTGTATTTACTGTGCAGAATATATTATTGGGAGATTCGTAAAGGCTATCAGCCAAACCTCTGTCATTTGAGAGTGAAGATCTGTTGAGATCTATTAGTGAATTTGCTTTATATGATGTTGCCTCTTCAAACTTAATGTTGGCTTCACTTAACCTGGCTACCTTGTTTGGCAAAGTTTTTGACAAAACACTTTTTTCTGGTAGTGGGAGCATAGTCAATGAATATTTTATATCTTTATTTGGTCCACCAGTAGTTCTGCTAGATGTTTGATTATCAACCTCATCTTTGCAGACAGGAAAAGCCGCAAGGACATGATCCCGTGCCTTTTCTTCATTTTTCTTGATATAATTCTCCAGGTCATTCCAGATTTCATCTACTTCCTCTGATAATTTATCTGCAACAGACTTGTGAGAGTGTGAATCAGAATTTGAGGAACTCTCTGCCAAACTTAAGCGGCCACGATCTAATGGAACGTAATGATAGGGATTTTCATCTTCACTGAATTGGAGGCTTTCTTCAGAAACAAATTGTCGGAACTGGTTACAGCATGCAAAATCTGTTTCCACACCCAGAAAACTTCTCTTTTTGGAACATTTAAGGTGATCACTTTTGAAATTTGATGCTGACTCTTCTGGAAGGCCTATGGTATCATAGATATTTTCCTCACTAATCCTTAATTCATAAGACCTTACAGATGAAGGCTCTCTCCTGGGAATGGCTTCATTTCTTCTAGGAATACAAGTCCTGTTTTGAGATGCTTGAGTTTTTTTGAAAGAATAGTCTTGGTCATATGTCTCATAGAGTGAATCTTTAGCTGACCCTTGTGGGGCACGGTTGGACTCTTCCCTCTGAGCCAGCCCCATTAACTTCAAATCTTCGAAACTTATGTTGTCATAGACATGATCTATGTCATCTATAGTCAATTCTTCTGAAGATTCCTGACATTCTTGAAGATTGTCCATGTCACTTCTGGAGTTTTTAATTTCATTCCAAGAGGCACTTTGATCATGGTAATTCTTTCTATATCTTGCTCCAGTTTTACTTTCACCAGCGCTGCTGGCCCGCCTCATAATTCTATTGGAGTTCAGGTTGGAAATATCATTTTTATGAACTAGTCCTAAATGCCAACTGCAAGGACGGTTTGATGGGCTCCTTTCTTCACATGCAATGGAAGTTAAATTGGATGTGGAGTCTGATGGCATGAACATTTGGTAATCATCATCATCATCATCTATATTGTCTTGCAGAGGTCGTCTACTTGGGAACAATGCTTGCCGAATCTGATGGTCTGTCCAGATGTTTCTCACTGCAGATGTTCTCCCCAAAATATTTGCCACAAATGGGTTGTTTTGGGGAGTAAATTGTTCAGATAACCGACTATCCTCATTGCAGGAAAATGAAAGCTTTGTGTTCATCTGGGAAGGAGTTTCATCTGTACGTTTTTGGGAGTTCTGTGAAATTTTCAAATATAGAATATTATTAATCAGTATTCTAATCACATCAATGCTAATCATGAACTTAGTTCTAAAATTTCTGATTCTTGTGTAGCCAAAATGATACTTCCTTAAATTGCATAGGATGGAGCCACTACTAGTTCTGTTGTATTCTAAGGTTTAAGACGTATACTCTTGTTCATTCTATTATGAAAACCATAACTAAATAACATGCAAGGAACCAGGATACCAGAGAGTTCTTGCTTGCTTGCAAACCTTTATGTTTGTATGTACACATAAAATGATATTTTTCTATAAGCACCTTGTGCCTTTTGAAACCCAAAATTTGGAAAGTTGATGATATGTCCACAGAGTTGGAACCGAATCTTATAATGCTACTTCATCCTGACTCATATTTGGACGTAAGCTTGTTTTAATAAGCATTAAGTAGAACCTATTGATTATCAACATTTTTTCTTTTCCAGGGATAATTCACAGAGAAGGGCATAATATAGATAATAGTATTAAATGATCCCATACAACTTTTTATTTTTATCGATTATTATCTTTCAGCCTCTGATTTTTCTCCCCTTTTTACTTCATTTGCATCTCTCAACACATGAAAAAATCAGTTTTCTATGATATTTTTAAAGGAAATTATTGGAATTTGAATGGTTTCATATCCATGTCCACATACATTTCTTAATATCATTACAGACATGGCTTAGCACTCACTTTCCTTGGATATTATTTCTGCTTGTTATTCTAAGCTACATCTCTGATGTTCTCTGGTAAACTCCCATCCGAATATTAAACTGTTAATCCAATCATATTTACTATGGTTGTTTTAGCTCAACCAGATCCGGTTAGGTGCTACCCTGATGATTTCACAACTTTTTCAATTACCTGAATTTCACATATGTTGAGATTAAAAGTCCTTCGTTTCTCAAAATTTTCAGTAACTTGACTATTCAATCTTTTGCGGCCTCCCTTTGGTTTTTGCTGAAAGTGTTGAGTGCTCTGTGGAAATGGGTGAATATTAAACTATATGTCTAATTTCAGCCAAAGTAAAGCCTAGCAACATTCTGATTTCAACAAGTAGATGCTATATTTCAACTGATACCATGGAAGACTCTTTTTGTATGATTCTTCTATCTACACTGAGATCTACGATGGTCTTATGGAGTAAATTCAAACAAGATTTCTTTGGAACTGTTGTCATTATGTTCAAATATTGGTAACACACCAATATATGCAAACAGTTAAATTAATGAATGTTGGTAGGATGAAGGGGGATCAACAAGGAGAGGAAATTACATCTTCAACTATACTTTCTGCATCTCACTTTTTTTATATCATGTTTCTCAGTCTTTTTCCCTTATTCAGTCTTCTCTTTTGTTTTTTGTTTTTTATTCTTTCATGTGTTCACTCTCTCAGCACATTACCACATTTCTTTCTGTTAGCTCAATATAACCATTGAGGGTTGGAAAGAAATTCTTTTGAGAGAATTCCTCCCTTTATTGCTAAGCTCCATGGCAGAGGACATAATACAACAGTGGTTGAAGATCTCAGAAATTCCTACTGTATTCCCCCAATGGTTAGGATGCAGATGTGAAAATATTAACCACCTCTGTTAAATGATTTGGGTTGCTGAAAGCTAAAGCAAGGATACCCCATTGTATATTCAGCTTAGTATAGTTCATGGAGCCATTCTACATACCCTGTTTCCCCGAATATAAGACCTCCTCGGATAATAAGCCCAACCAGGCTTTTGAGAGCGTGTGCTAAAATAAGCCCTCCCCCCAAAATAAGCTCTCCCCGAAAATATTGCAACACAGCAGCAGCCATGAGGTGACCCCGCTCGCCGCCTCCTGCACCTCAAAAATAATAAGGCCTCCCCGAAAATAAGGCCAAGTGCTTATTTTGGGGGTCAAAAGACTGTTTTTAGGAAAACACAGTATGATACTGAATATTAATGGATCAATGTGTTCTCTCCCCATTTCATGAAATAAGGTGCTTACTTGTTCGGTCTCTTCTTCATCATCAGCATCTGTCTGATCTGTAACATCTGTGAGAATATTATCCTCCTGACCACTGCTATAGGCTGCTTCATTTGAATCTAGTCGTTGGCAATTCAGTGAATGATTCTTCCTGGGACTGAGGAATAACTCAGTCTGAGATAGCAGGGCTCCTTCAGTACTCATCCGCTAGGGGAAGAGCGGGAAAAAAATACAGATTTAAGTATTCCATATTCTGTACTATGCAGTTCGCCTTTTATATAGCCTAGCAGAGTATCCAGAGCAGCCCACAATGCTCTTCCTCTCCATGTTACTTTGCTATTAAAATCATGCTTTTTTAAAAGCAATTTATCTTGTCTTTATTTTTTAAATGATTTTTAAAAGAACGATTCAATGATTCTGCCTGCTGTGGTCCTTGGTCTTCACATCTGGCCCTCAACATATTGCCCAAAGACTGGGGTGGCCTTTGAAATCCTCCAATCCTGCTTTAAAAATATGTCTTGTACATTGTGGCGTGCTTTGCAGAGCATGCATATGTACACTTTTTAAAAAATCATTTCACGTATATTCTCACGCACAGCTTTTAGCTTGGAAGATACATATTCTAACTCTTCTTGATCTTTAAGGTGTGCCCTCTGCTGTTTTTGCATATAGTAATCGCCTTTGTTTTAACATTTAACTGTTTGCTCCTGTTCCTGATCTCCTCCTCTTTTGCAACATGGTCATTAAAATATTTACATTAAAATGTTGTTTGTTTCGATGTACTTCAAAACAGAAAAAAAGGGTAAAACTTCCAAAATTTTAATTTAAGAGCATAGACAGATGACAGACAGAGAGACAGTCCTTGACTTACAACAGTTCATTTAGTGACTGTTCAAAGTTACAACGGCACTGAAAAAAGTGACTTATGACTGTTGAGACCCAATGTCACGTGATTAAAATTCAAATGCTTGGCAACTGACTTAATTTATGATGGTTGCAGTGCAACTATTGCTACCTACTGACAAAGTCAATGGAGAAGCCAGATTTATTGAACAACCCTGCTACTAACTTAACAACTGCAGGGATTCACTTAACAACTGTGGTAAGAAAGATTGTAAATGGGACAAAATTCATTTAACAAATGTCTCACTTAGCAACAGAAATTTTGGGCTTAGTTGTGGTTGTAAGTTGAGGACTACCCATAAATAGATAGATGATAGATATGCTTTCAATGTCATGGGTAATATTCAAGATCTGTTTTTTAAAAAACTGCCAGTTCCTTCAATAAACAATATAGCTTACCTTTTGCAAATTTGGGTCCATTTCTGAAATGATTGAAAAACAAACGTAAGTATCATATGGTGACTTGCATTTATAATAACTTTTAGTATTCCACTTTATCCAGGGAGAATAAAAATAAATTTAGGAACGCTTAAATTTATGTTTTGGTAGAGGATGGGAAAGATATTTTAGAAAACATTTCTTCCCTATAGAAAAACTATTCAGCTGCTTAGTTAATTCAATAGAATTTATTCATTGCAGGAAAAAGTGCTTCAGAAACAGCTAATAGGTAGCACAGTACTGTAGTGACTTTAATGCCCAATAGAATTAAAAAGGTTAAGATAAAGAAAGAAAGCAATGAGAAATCTTCCTCTTAATAAGGCATGCATGTCTCTGTTTTCTTGTTTTCATTTAGAGGAGGAAATAATGTAATTTAAGGCTAGGCAGTGTGGGAACACCAATGCAAAACCAGCCTGCAACTCTTTAAAGCAGCCCCATTTTTAAAAATAGCAGTATGATCCAGTTAAAGCAACAACAGAAGTTTAATTACAGCAGAGTAATTAATGGCAGCCTGAAGTAGTGTAAATGATGCCTTCAGTGTAAATTTACCACAGATGGGTATCTTTAGTTCAGTCACATTTGTAAGGATTGGTGAGTGGATGCCATTTATAGCACCACTTTTGCCATTTAATGCTTACAAACTCAGGGGCTGGAAATGTTTTCCTGCTCATTTGAGAAGTTGCTATTCTTCACAATTTTGTATTGTTTGTGATACACATCTTTATTAAGACTTGATGTTATTTCCTATATAAATTCTATATAAAAGTTAATTACATGGATAATTTCAGTGAAATGTGCCATGCTTAAATATGCATTGTAACTAATGTATATCTTGTATTTTGATATCATGTAACTTACCACTTGATTTTGTGATTTTATGAACTCTGGAAGAAGGCTCTGTGTGGAAAACATGTACTTATTAATATTTTTATTTTTAAATGTTGTAAAATGTTATTATGTATTATTATTTAATTTTATATGCCTCTTATACCCAGATACATTCAGCTTTTGCCACTACCAAGCTGAAATTACAAAGGTTCCTGGAAATGGAATTCTTAGATCTTGATGTGGCTGCTGAAACCAAACTACTTCAACAGATTTCCTATACAACTCTACCTGAAAAATAAAGGAATCTATTTCAGGAGGGAATTAACCACTATACATTTCAATGTTATTCAACTGCACTACAGAGAAACTTATCATGCTTTCAAAATGTGAGATTCATTAGCGCAAGATTGACAAGCAGTGTTAATGATAACTTGGTTTTATCCCTTGGTCTTTAAAGTAAATGGCTTTTAGATACTCTATCTTCCTAGAACAGGAGTGTCAAACTGGTGGATGTGTTACATGCAAGCCAAGCCCACCCAGCTCCGCGAAGGGAGAAAATGTCACGATACATCATGTGACGGCAACGTGACGCTGCGAGTTTGACACCCATGTCCTAGAGGATCAAAGCCCTTCTAGTATCTCAGAAGAAGCAAGTGCTGTTCCATCTCAGCTGAAGAGAGAAGTTGCTAAGTGAAAACCGAGTCTGCATATATCCTGGCTTAATATCTGCAGTGGGAACACCACACAGGCACTTCATGGTTTGTTGGAGAGACTAGCCAAGCCGGGGGGCGGGGTGGGGAGAAGTCAAGCAGAAAAATAGAGTGTACTCTTTACATAGGCACACAAGAAGGCAAGATCCAATTGGTTATCATTGAACCTTATCTAGTCTGGCCCAAACCACCAGTCTGGGTAGATTCCTCTGAAATAGGCATGAGAAATAAAATAACTACTGCATTTTTCAGAGTATAAGACACACTTTTTTCCTCAAAAAAGAGACTGAAAATCTGGGTGCGTCTTATACACCAAATACAGCATTTTTTGCCTCCCGAAGCCCTGCCCCCTCCACCAAAATGGCCTTGCATACCCTTATGGATGCTATCAGAGAGCTCCTGGGGGCTGGGGAGGGCAGAAATGAGAAAAAACGGCCCTTTTTTGCCCCCCCCCGGCCCCCAGCAGCACTCTATAAGCCTCCATAAGGCTATGCATGCAATTCTTTTGACAAAAAAAGGCCCATTTTCGTGAAAAATTGGCCTTTTTTATTCATTTTTGCCTCCCCAGGGGCACGCTGCAAGCCCCCCCATAGCCATAAGGCTATTCATGCCTTTTTTTAAAAAAAAAACTGGGCCTATTTTCATGAAAAACGGGCCATTTTTGGGAGGTTTGCAGAGTGCAAAAACTTTTTTTCCTTTTGGAAAGCTCTAACTGATTGATGAGAATTACATTGGTCAAGTGCTGCCCAGCAGAAACAAAGTCTTAGGTACTGCAGATTGTCAGCGATTTCCTTCTCCAGCACATGGATAAATACACCTGGAAACATCTACCTACCTACCTACTCTTTCTCTCTCCCTACCTACCTAATGTATTTCTCTCTCTCTCCTCTACCTACCTACATACCTACCTACTCTCTCTCTCCCTACCTATCTTCTGTATTTCTCTCTCTCTCTCCCCCCTCCTCTATCTACCTACCTACATACATTCTCTCTTTCTCTCCATACCTACCTACTGTATTTATCTCTCTCTCTCTATTTCTCTCTCTCTATTCCTTTATCTACCTACCTAACTACTATCTCTCTCCCTCCCTCCCTACTGTATTTCTCTCTATTTCTCTCTCTCTAACCCTCTACCTACCTACCTACCTACCTACCTACCTACCTACCTACCTACCTACCTACACACTTTCTATCCCTACCTACCTACTGTTTTTAACTTTCTTTCTCTCCCTCTCTCTCCCTCTACCTACCTACCTACTTTTTTAAAAAAAATGCCTCTTCAAAACCTTGGTGCATCTTATAGTCAGGTGTGTCTTATACTCTGAAAAATACAGTAATTGATGTCTTTGTGTAGGCTTGGGCCTGACACCACTCTTCTAAAAAGAGAAGGCACAAGGCAGCTGAGGCCAGACAAAAAATTACTGCATGGATACCAGTAGAGGTGGGTTTGAAGCCTCTGAAATTGTATGTGGAAAAGGTGACTAGTTTTATTTGGTATAATCAGCCTTTATGTAGGGCACAGGGCAAGGAGCCATTTATATCAGTCTATCTCATCTCCATTTCTTCCACCAGGAAAAGCAACATTTTTTTGGGAGACTAGTGAATTCAACCAGAAATGATGAATGTATCATATTTTGTATTTTATAAAGATGAGTATGTTACAAAGGTATCTGTTGTATACTTTATATATCTGCACATAAAAATATCACATATGTAGATTATTTAAAAAATGAAGTGTGGATTTGTGAGAGAAACAATTCTGCTCAAACAAGTTATTTGCAATGCAACCTCATGTGGCTATTCAGTAACAAACCCCACTACCGAGTGTAATGGCAAGCTACTACTAAATTGTGAAGTTAATATTTTTACCATAATATGGCCAGCATGTATCAGTGGTGGGTTGCAGGCAGTATGCACGTACCGGTGCCTGCCAGAAGCAGCAGCCACCGTACCGATCGGTGCTTTGGAGGGCCCACCTGCCCGCCCTCATTCCTTCCCTGTATTTGAAGGAAACTGGCCATCTGTGCACACACGCGCAGCGTACGGCTCCTGCGCGATGCTCCACCGAGCAGCTGGAGCGTTGCAGGCGGTAGGTGCACATGCGTGCACAGCATGCATGCCTGTGGTGCATGCCCAGCTCCCATTGCATCTTACCAGTTGCAACGGAAGCCGAAACCCACCACTGGTATGTATATATGAATTCTTTAAAGATCATTCCTACTGTGACTCACATTACAACTTTAATATTGCTTTTATTTTCAGTCTTAAATCTGTATTTTATTCCTATGAAATTTGAAACTCTTTCAATTCCATTCTAATTGTAAATATAAAAGGTAAAGGCTCCCCTCGCACTTATGTGCTAGTTGTAGGGGACAGTGCTCATCTCCGTTTCAAAGCCGAAGAGCCAGCATTGTCCAAAGACGTCTCTGTGGTCATGTGGCCAGCATGACTAAACACCGAAGGCACACAGAACGCTGTTACCTTTCCACCAAAGTGATCTCTATTTTTCTACTTGCATTTTACATGCTTTCGAACTGCTAGGTTAGCAGAAGCTGGGACAAGTAATGGGAGCTCACTCTGTTACGTGGCACTAGGTATTTAAACCGCCGAACTGCTGATCTTTCTGATCGACAAGCTCAGCGCCTTAGCCACTGAGCCACTGCATGCCTAATTGTAAATATAAGCACACCTAAAGCAAAATTTATTACCTGATTTCCTTCTCATCCTTTGAGGAGTAATGCCCTCTTTAGAGTTACTTGAAGTTTTCATTTCTTCTGGGCTGTAATGGAACCCTGGGTGATCTATTTTTAAAAAAAGATTTTTGATTTTGAAAGTAATGCTTTATGTATAAGATTCAGCCACAACTACGCTTTTCAATGATCTGCCACAATGGAGTGCAATCAGGAAATATGATTCATGCTGAGATTTATATAGGTACATGCAGCTAAAGGCAGAAATCACAACACATCAGAATAGGATTCATTTGTCCCCTTCAAGAAAACCCTTTAATTTTCTTTCTTATAATAATAATAATTCTCCAGAGATGACCCAATCTTTTTAGGCAAGTTTCACAGCTCTTGGTAAAGTAGGCATGCTGAAGGAATTCACATGTAGCCTTAACAGATGATTGGCAGGGTATAGTAAAACATGGACTGAACATAAAAACAATAGTTATCACATAATATTTTTGATCATCTGACATGCTACTGGATGCAAACAAGCCACATCATGGCACAACTCTTTCTATACACCTACACCCACACCCACAATGTTATACAACACAGTGGAAAACAGATTGTGGACATATCAATACAAGAATACAAAAATATTATTTAAAAGGTTCTTCAATAAATTTAATCCCACTCACACGTACAGGGAAAAATAAAATATACAGGTTAAGCATAGCTATAATCTCTCCTTATTTCTCAGGAAGGACAATGTCTCTGAACTATACAAGCTCCCCATATGTACAGACACAGACAGATAATATACACAAATGCACACCCATCCACCAAGAACCTTTTATTGTATATAAGAGGAAGTTAAAAAGAAAATATCTTAACAGGCCTTTGAAAATATCTTCACATAACAACATTGTAACACTTAAACTGCAGATTAAGGATGTTTGTGGGAATTTTATTATGTTACATGGGCAGCTAAACAACTTGATCTGCAGTCCTACATTACAAATAGGACACCTACAAAAGTCACATTGTCTGGAAACAGAGTGAGCCAGTTATCTTTTGTGAGTTTGCATAATAGCAACATTTTAAGGGAGACATACATGTGTCTCACATAGTTATTCAACAGACCTTACATAGCCCCCAGAAACCTAGTAACAGCTAGCATCAACTATGTTCATTAAATATCTTCATCTCTCAATATTTATTTCCCATCTTTAGGAACAGAAATGCAGTTTAATTATTTAAACAAGATATACTTACAAATTGCATCCATTTCAAGAATTGCTTGCTTGGCCTGAAAAAGAAATATTGGATATTAATTATTTATTTGATTTATACCATGCCTTCCCTGCTCTTGCAGGCTTTCAAGGCTGCTAGCGAAATTTGAAATTGTGGTAGAAATATTGAATTGAATGATCAATGAGCAAAAATTGAATTATCACAAGATTAGAAAGGGATTATGAAGATCCAATTTAAATCCCTACCCAGTTATGACACTTAAAGTAATGTGATAACTTTAAGATTAATTAGATCACATTGCACTTTGGTCTAGGTCTAGGAGGAAAAGCAGAATATAATCATCATATAGATTTCTGACTCTCTGATAAACCAGAGATTAATCTTGACAAATATGTATGCCCCAACACAATATTCAACAAACCAATATGTAGTTTAGAGCGATACTTTTAGACACAAGTGAGTCAATCCCTTCCTGCCTCTTCCCCACACTCCAAATGCTTCATTCATGACTATTTTCTGACCAGTAAGTCTTATTTCTGATTTTATAGTAAAATAAGGGGGAGAGACTTCTCTGTGGGAGCACCTTCCCTCTGGAATGAGCTGCCCCCAGAGCTCTGCATAATCCCTGACCTCCAGTCCTTCCGACGCACCCTAAAAAGTTGGCTTTTCCAGCAAGCCGGCCTGGTCTGTTAATTTTAATTTTAACTTATTTTAAATGTATTGTTTTTTTACAAAAATTCAGTTTGTTTTTTTTGGAAATGGATTTAATCTTTTTTAACTTTTGAGATGTGTGTTTTTTAATGTTGTACGCCACCCTGAGTCCTTTTGGAGAAGGGCGGCATATAAATCCAAATAAACCAAACCAAACCAAACCAATATAAAGAACGACCTAGAAAGACATTGCTTTCAAGGATCAGCAGATTAAAAAGTATAAAGAATTTCTCTCTCAACCAATGATAACACGCCAAACCCAAACAAAGAAACCTGTATTTTGTTTTATCCTCTCTCTGTGTGTGTATTTAAAAAAAACATGTTGCTGGGAAAAATGCACCCTACATTGTTTTCACACGGCAAGATTGTATACAAATAAATCTGCAAGATTAAAGGAGTACTTCAACTATTGTCCACTAGGTGTAGCAAGTGTACAACCTCAAATGTAAAGACCAACCTATCACTACAGTAACTTCATAAAAACCCTTTATTATTTTTTCTACAAAAAGTTTTCTCTCAAAAATTATATGCTAACATTTGGTTTATGAAAATGATGGCATGTACCAGGTATGGGTGATCCTCTAAACACTGTAAAACTCAAAATCATCTCACAACCAACCAACTAGTCACTTAGTGGATAGTCAGAAATAATAGAAGTTATAGTCTTTTTTTTTGTTTAGGTTTTGTTATAAAGATGTACTCTCTCCTGGGTACTTATAAATTCTAGTAATACATTTTTGTCTAGATTTATTATAATATAAATATAAATGATTCTAGACAAAAGCACGTTTAAACAAATATAGTTAAATGAGAATGATGGTATATTGATGGTATAAAGATTTTTGATTTAAAATGTACAATTCAATATGAATGAAATATAAAGAATGATTTTAGTAACGCACGAAATTTATTTGTAACCAATCGACATGCTTTCTGGAAGATGTAATGAAGAATGTTTTCGTGTGTGTTCTTTGTTTAATTAAAACAATAAAATAAAATAAAAAGAAGTTATAGTCTAGTATTATCTGAAGAACCTGAGCAATTTTTATTTATTTATTTATTTTATATTTCATTTTAAATGTGACATATCAATAAATAAAATACATTAAAAAGAATAGTTTCTCACAGCACAGTTGCTTTCCACATATACGATTGCTGCCATTTAGCCAAATCTTACAGTCGTACAGCATACACACAATTATAGCTCATTATGAATTCATTTTCCGAATATATAAATGTTTTGGAATCATTAATTTCATCTCTATTGTTTCAGAGCCAGAGGTAGTGCAGTGATTAGAATGCAGTATTGCAGGACTAACCCACTGCTCACTCCAGGAGTTCAATTCTGAGCGACTCAAAATTGAGTCAGTCTTCTATTCTTCTGAGGTCAGTAAAATGCGGAGGACCAAGTTGATGGGGGCAATATGCTGATTCTGTAAACTGCTTAGGGAAGTTTGTATATCTATACAAACACATATACTTTGTATATGTGTACAAACACAGTATACTACACAGTTTGTATACTGTGAAGTGGTATATAAGTTTAAGTGCTATTGCTATTCAGTGCTTCCTCATTGTGTCCTAGGAAATACCATTTGTCAGCGAACAAAGGTGACAGCGTCTGTGTCAATATATTTGAAGTGCACAAGTAAACATTCTGCATTGATTCAATTCTGACTCCCGCTCATGAAATTCAAATACGCAGCCTGTACCAGCACCTATCTAATACTATCATTCCTTCTGAAAAGAAGTTGAGGGTTAGAATAACATTTGGAATATTTAAGATACATTGTCAAAGGCTGACTCAAATCTGTTTGAAAGACCTCAGCAAAAAAGCAGATGCCCCTTTTTAAACAAGTAGAAGGGCCTCTAATATGGAAAAGTTGTAATTATATCCAAGGTTGTGTAATCAATATGCAGATCAATTCAACAAATGAAAAAATGATTTTCAGGGAAAAGAAATGGAATCAGATCCCAGTTGTTAAGAATTTATCAACTTATCCTTTTCTTCCATCCTTAAAAAAGGATTAATTTTAAAATGTAATAATGAAGATAGGATTACTACAAAAGGTGTGTGTGTGTGTGTGTGTGTGTGTGTGTGTGTATTGGTAACTGATAAGAAATAGAAATTCATCCCTTTTCCTCCCAGATTTTGGACAAATCAGTCATTTCAGATTTTGCTATATGAACGTAGAATTTATACTTAAATCACTTTAAATCACTCTTTCATTTCTTAGAATATATCCTTCCAAGACCTGTACACTTGGCACAGTAAAAACTTATTTTTCTTGTTTGTTACCAGGAAGCATATTTTCCGTTACAGAAAACAAGATAATAATATTAAAAGAATAAATAATTTGACATGGACAAGCTTCCAAGGATTGTTCAATGTACATATTGCCAAAGTAAAGCCTCTAGACTATTTAAGTATTAGAGACAGACCCCTTGAATGAAAATGCTGCTTCTGATGTCTCAGTATTGCTCAGCTGAAATAGCAGCAGTGAAGTAAACAGAAGTCAAAGCCAAATGAAAGATAGGAGAATAGAATACAAATTGGTTTTAAAAAAGAGTAGATTTTCCTATTCTGGAGACAGAAAGTGTCCCATGAAATAATCTTTGGGTAGTTTTGTAGAAAAAATATTATTACTGATTCAGTACAGAATAACTGTACATTACTATTCAGGGATGTGGTGGCTCAGTGGCTAAGACGCTGAGCTTGATTTTTGTTATTAACAAGTTTTATTGGTTTTTACAAATTTTTTCAAGGAAAAAGGGTTAAAAAGGATATAGAAAATTTTGACAGTTACATCGTGCAGGGGAGAGCAGTCCCCCCAAATCTCGCAACTTTTACAGAAAAGAATAGAAAAACATCAACATTTGAATAGATATTAGCAGTTTTAGATTTAACACTAAGTCATCCTTCTGCCCAGTCACATGACACAGAGCAAAATACAGGTAGCCCACCCTGTTCTTCCCAGTTCATTCAAATACACATCAATATAATGTAGATCCACTATCCCTCCTTCACTATTTCAGATGCCTGCTATGATAACAAGTGGTAAAGAGGTTGAAGAATTCCAGAAATCATGCCCTCCCTGTCCTGGTCTCTGTAAATATTTTAATAATTTAATATTTTGCTCATCATAAATTAGGCAGAAGATCGATTATCATAATAAAGCAATGGAATAATATTTTCAAAGGCAAAACTGTTTGAAGTGGCCCGATCCAAGGGAATATTAAACTGATGCTATGAAAGTACTATATGTAATGACACGGCTGCACAGCTGTTTCTTCAAGAGAAAAGTAAAATGCTTTCTTTTTTAAAAAAATGATAAAAAGGTTTTACCTTAGCTGGAATTTTAGCAGGATGGTTTTCTAGAATTAATCTTTTCAAATGAAGAATCCAAAGGCGCTTATCTTGTTGTGATTTTGCCTATTTCAAAAGGGCAAGACAGTTAGAAAAAAAATTACAGCTCTTGAAATACCAGAAGGAAAAAAAAAATCAGTAAAAGTTATCGGAATGTGGAGAAGATCTGACTTCAAATTGAAAAGCTGGTTCTTTTTCCAAAACACAATTAGAATTTTCTTGTTTATCAAAACTAAAGCACAGTGTACAAGCCACAAAGTTACACACAGATCACCGCCTATCACAGACAATTTTAGGCACAACGCTAGGCTGAAAATAAATCCATATTTTTCTATCTATGATAAAAATGGATTCAACTAAGTGGTAGCCTGTAACTAATCAGTGCTGATGTAAGAAAGTTGTACAGGATGGGGTCTAACTAGTAAATTGGATGAGAGATTGCCAAACAATCTCAGGATTGCAAACTAGACAGGGAAATTTAAAATACATGTGGAAAGAAGGCAATGACAAACCATCTTTCCATATTATTGCAGGGAAACTTTATTTTTACCTTGCCTTTTATTATAAAACCTAAGTTTTATACATTAAAGTGGAATCACATATTCCTCTCCAAAAGAAGGGAAAAGAGAAAAAAGTCTAGATAATAAGGAATAGGAACTACGTGCAGCTATAAAGATAAGAATTAAATCTATGAATGTAATTATAGTGCTGCTTCATGGGATATGTAATCATGAGAAATTCAGATTTAATATTATATTTAATGAATATTTAATTATTTATTAATATATTCGGTCTACGGTGATTTTAAAATACCTGAACGGTATGCTGCATCTTGGGATTTTTATAATGGAAGACGCTGAAGCTAAGAGGTTCTTTCGGTATGACTTCTACCAGCATAAGATTGCCGCACTATAACAAAAACAAAAACCATCAGTTCCAAGAGATGCAGAAGGAAAAATCAGATTGACTCTTTTTAAAAAAAGTTAATTATGTTGTGGAATGTTTAGAAATGTACCAAGTTGGCCGAATGGGGAAAAAAGAGGCCAGGCAAAGGTAAGAAACAAACCATTAAAAGCAAAGAAAACTGATAAGCAGAGCAACTGTGGAGGGTTTTGATAACAGCTACTTGTTCAGAGTTATCCTGAGAAAGGTTCAGAAAAAAAAAGCAATAAAGGAAAAACAAAGAATTAAAAGGATGAAGTCAGAAACAGGAAGGCGGGAAAGGAAGCAGCAAATGATTTTTAAAAGCTGAAGGCTGACTAAACAATATATCCCATTCTTCATCAGACTCTATCCTTATACATATGCCAGAATGACTTTTTTAAAAAAATAAGGTCAATTGTTTTTATTTATTGTTACATTTAAATTGTTTCTATGTTTATACTATAGGAAACTTTTATTTTTCCGCCTCTGCTGAAAACTTACAGAAGAGAGGAAAAAAAGAAAACCCAAAAGCTCTATTAAAGAAACAATAAGGATTAGTGAAATATCCCACTTCCGCTCCCTTGTAGGATACACACTCATTACTCCCTTAATCTTCCCCCCAAATTGCAACCTGCCATACCAAGATATGAGCTTTATAAGTAAATGTCTCCTCTCTCTTCTTTGTAATAAGCAGCAGTTTATCAAAGAGAAACAACGTGCGTTCATTTTTGGCTCTCTGGATGCGGAAAGTTCCTTCTAGCACCAGCTCTCCATAACTCGCAAGGTCTGGGCCTTTCCAGTTCGTAAGTAAGCTTTGTATTTCCTGAAAGAGAGGGCAGGATGCAGCATATTAAAAACAGAGTGTGCTAGAATATCTTAAGATAATTATTTTCTAATCTTAACCATTACAGTTTGTTCTGATTTAGTCCTTGTTTAACAATAGTTCAGTGGGAGTTAAGACCAGTTTGCAAAGTTGTGGCTGGCATAGCTTTCCCACAGTCACATGATCTATGGGAAAGCTGGCAAGAAATCAAAAGTTGCATTTATGTGAAGTACTCTTTTAACAACCTGCACAATCCTTGCTGGAACTGTCACCTCTAAGTGGCACATCACATGTTGTCCTTAATGACTTTATTGCTTAGTGACAAAAATTCTGGTCCCAATTATTGTCATTAACTGAAGACCAGCTGTTATTATCAAGATCCCCAAAGTACAAAATAGGAATAATTAAACTTTGGGCTCTGTTTGAGGATATATTTTCTAGTCTATTGTTGAAGCAAACATTTCTATACAACTCTCATTCCGCCTTTGAAGAAGCTTATATGAATAAATCAAATTCATGTTAAATATTGCTTTGGAAATGCTTCAGCAAGTGGGCATTTTGATGTTTGAAATACTGAAAACAATAATCTTTTCAATGTGTAAAACATTTGTCCAAAGCATACGAACAAAATCCAAACAAAAGACAGAACACAGTAGATGAAGGATGCATTTTGACTCGCCTGTAATCTAACGGCATGTTCATGCTTCCTCTTCATATCATTGATATGCCATGCCACCCTCTGCATTGTATCAATGGCATCTAACACGACATCATAACCTTCCGTGTCCTTGTCAAGATGGTTTTCTATCTCCTGTTAAGAATCAATTGAAGAGTGTGTTGTTTATCTGAAAACAAGATCTGTCTAAGAAGTACAATTAATACTCTGGCTGCAGCCCATTTTTGTGGATTTACAAAACCAGATATCTCAAAAAGTCTCCTCATAGTATCCCGAAGAATTCAACTCTAACAGTGCAGACTATATAAAAAAGATTATTTAGCTCCACTTCCTGACTAGAAATCATTTGAAGTGTATAACCTTCTCAAGCCTCTCTTCCTCTCCATGCTTCTCCTGGTTTGATAGTTTTTAAGTTGGGACTCTATGGTTTTATACTGGAGATATAAATAGAAAAGTGGAGTTGCTGAAATGAAGGTGTTCTTAATAGGTCAGGAAGAAACCGATAATATTGTAGCATATGAAAGATAGAAATGGTTGTTTTATACCCCTTTGAAATCATAACAATTGTATCAAAGCAGTTTTAGCCAAGCTAGACTATATAGGAAATGTGAAATTAAATTTCATATTGGGCGTGTCTATATTCAGTGCGTTCAAACAGTAAAAGCTACAATATATTAGGACCTGAGAATTAATAATTTCTTCTAACTTTCTGGTCCTAATTCCTATTTTCCACCAAAGTCAAAACAGAATCTTGAATACACAGGGAATCAAGTAACAAGCGATTGCTATTTTGTCACACGTAAATTTAATCTCTTATCATTGACCCTGTTTAGAATGAACACTGGGATCTGCTGAGGGAACTGACAGCCATGAAACTACTGCAAATACTTAATTACAGTTGCCAGATAAGAAGTAGCTTAGTTGGCTGGGAAAATGTTATAATTATCTGTTGGGTAGGCTCAAAAAATGCTTAAACACAATAATGTTTCCTTTGATATCACTGATCTTAGCGAGACACAACAAGCATGCCAGCTTATGTAAAGTATGCGACTTTACATAAAGCTGAACACAGATCAATAGACCATTTTATGTGAGAAATATCCTTGTTATGCAATCCTTGGTGGGAAGCATCAAGGAGATGATTTATTTTGCCTTCAGTTAACTGCTCTTCACAGATAATAGATTGTGTTTTAATTCGTAAATCCTTTAATAATGTACAGACATGCCTTAGAGTAGCTATGTACATATTTTCAGGTCAAGGGCACCAATTAGCCCTTGAATAGTTGAGCCAAGCTATGCTGCAGAAAATGGGAGGAACCTAAACAAAATATCATTTGTTTTTAATTTAATTAATTAAAAGCAGTTTTACATCCTTAGTTCTTATTACTTTATTTCAATCTTTCTGAGTTAAAAGTAGCAGTCTGGAGACAGTATTATGAGGACATGCCTATGGCCTTGAGGCTGCAGTTATCACTTCATCACTCAGTGGCATTATACTGACAGCTTCCTGGATCGTATTTATGGACATTCGAAATGAATCAGTCATTTAATATTTGGATGCAGTTTTCTTGCATTTAAATCCTGGCTATGAAACTTAGTGGGATAATTACATTGAGAATTAGGCATGGCCGATATTGGAAATGTATACACCCTCTTCAAATGTACACTTCTGGGGTTTGAGTTATACTTAATTTCTTAATAGGAAGCATATGATAAAAGAATTAAAAATAACCCCCGATTTTGAAACAAATGTTTCAATGGTAAACTGAAGGGGTAATCAACATATATGCCAAAGACATTGTTCTTTGAATGCGTACTCACATGCTTTAAGGCAGAGAAATACACTTTTAGACTATATGTTACTATTTACAATAATTTTTTCAATGAGAATCTCCCAAGCTACTGCAAAGAAACAGAATGGAATACTATGTAAGCAACTAAAATAATGGTAATGAAATCAAAATATTTGTTTACTCTTTTATTTCAGGAGCTCTCAGATGTTATGTGGAACTCTTTGTACAAGGCTTAAGGACACTGTAAACACACCAGTCACTCAGCATGAGCTGAGGTTACAAACATTGTGAGTAAATGACGCAGACCACACTGGGACTTTCAGAAAACTCAGGCAACAGGGGGTAAAAAAAGTGGAAGTGAGCAGTACAAATTCAGCACGTTATAGATCAGAGTTTGTTTGGTTTTTTCCTGTGTGAAATAAAAGTGGCCAATTTAAAGACAGTTCTTTAAAAGTAATAAATGTATAACTTAGCCTTTGCAGGTTGAATAGAGCGTAGACAAAAGTTCATTGACAAAGCGTTTTACTTACATGCAAAAGTAAATGATATTTCAGTATTCTTTGAACAGGCTTTAAAAGATAGGATCCCAAAGGGAGAGAATGTTGTAAAGCTTCCTGTCTTTCTCTGAAAAACTTGGCTAGGGACTTGTTTCTCATGCATTCGGTGAGTACAGCCACTGACCTGTAAAGCATACAAACACAGCTTTCAGAACATTGTTAACCTGTTAATTATGCAGAAAACCACCAATTCAACTGACATGTTTGCTTATTTGCTATTCAGCCTGACAGTTCAGCAGTTTATAAGCTAGATGGATTTGGGGCAGTCTACATATCTGAACAGGGACTTTTCTCCCCTAAAATTGTTTTCTGTTTAGAATGGATTTTAAAGAAAAAAAGTTATTAGATTTGTTTAATGAAAAGAACTATTAGATTCCACCATAGCATTTCTGAATCACATCAGGGGGGAATCACCACCCCATTCCAATGCTTCTCTCTTTTGGGGAAAATGGGGCAGAAACCTTTTTTTAAAAAGCCTGTAGAAGCAAATCAATACAAGAATCTTACTTTTTCCCTCCTTTTTATTTGCCTCACACAAACGCTGTCTATCATCTTCCGTACACAAGCTTAATTCATACTTGTTGAAGGACAAGGAAATTAGGAAGACATTTTAAAGATGGAAAGTCCCATACAATTATAAGATATTGACCTAAGAAGCCACCATAGTTGAACCAAACAATATCTAACAGAAATGCTACTTTAAAGATTCCTCCTATCTGCCACAATGCATTCTCATCATTCATCATTTAGTTATTTGTTTACTTACTTATCCACTCATTAAATTTATATAACCAACCACTTCATATACATGACTCTGGTTGGCTTATAGAGTGAACATAGCAAAGAATTAAAACATATATAAACAAACATAACAAAATCCATTAAAAACAAATTAAAACAATTAACTATTAACTAGAGAGCATAAAATGCAGGTGAATGCCAAGCAACAGCTTATGAACAATTGTGTCAAAACTTAGGAAATAACCCTACAAATATTTCATTATTACTATATGTAATAAGTATATCAATCTTGCTTAACTTCTTGTACTCATAATAATGGCTTAGCATATTTGTATGTTCAGACATCATTATGAAAAGGAGCATCCATTTTCTTTACAATCCCCCCCCCATACTTTCCATAAATTTTCCTTAAATTTTACGAGATTAATTCTGATTAAGTGATCATTTCAAATTTTAGGCAATGTAAAAAGGTAATATTCATTTGGCTTTTTCAGACTTTGAATTCCAATGTAAAAAGGTATATCCATGGGTCCATAAATGTTCCACCTCTCTGGTCCTCCTTAAACCAAGGACATCTTTTCTAAGGATTCTTCAGCAACTATAGAAGGAAAAGTATGAAAGCATAGGCCTATGCTATATACCCAGATCCATGCACCTGTTTGCCTTCAGTTTCAAAGTGCTCTAAAGCCCTAACAAATATTATCTTTTGAAAATATACAATGGGAAACAGAGTGATATAGAGACAGACTGACAGACAGACAGACACACGCACACACAAAGTTGCTCCTACCTTGGATAATTGGTACAATACTGTGTATATATGTGGAAATCTTCACTCTGTACATAAACAAATTGAAAGATTTATTTAGAACCTGGAAACATCTATTTGACAGAAGGTCCACAGAAAAATAAGATAACATGACTAACTAGATTTAATTTGAACCAGCCAGAAATCAATCAGTAATGAGCACAGAAGGCAGTACATTGACATAATAAAATGATATTGGCCAGTCCCAGAGATTAAGTATGTTTTCAAAGCCAATCCATTCCATTCCAAAATGAGTGACTGAAGGCTTTCACCCATCCATTTATCCCAATAAAAAAGTAAATGAGAGATGGTTTTCAGCTACAAATAAAACATCCCACCAACCTATTAGATTATTTTTTTTAAAACAGTGACGTACTCTGACCTCCATAAGGATCATATAATTTAGAATACAGTATCTTTTATAAAGAATGTTTTACATCCTTGCAACTTGAAGAAAGCCCTTGGGAAAGGAAAACTACATACAATTTTATTTAACTTTTAGGTAACAATTAAATTACATTAACTTAAAATTTTACGTAACAATTTTATGTAAAATATATAGATGATCAAAAGCATTATTCCTGTACAGATTCTCTTAAACCAATTCCTCAAAAATCCTCAGGTTAATTAACACTAGCGCATCTAGATGTCTTCTTTTAGTACAACCATCTGTAGCCAATGTGCATTAACAGAGAGATTACAATATTCATGATGACAGCTTTGACAGAAATTCCATTCATGGTTGCATCTGGAAAAGGTGCTACCAAGTGCTGTTCGCCTTACCCTTGTTTATGTAGATATGTGGCTGTAGATGTGTTTTAATGGACTAAATTACTTTAAATTGTGTAAACTAGTCAAAACTGATTGGGGAACAGTGGCTAAACAGAAGGAGAAACATTCATGGAACATTATTCAATATGCAACAATATCTGAGCATGTATAGCATGCCTATCTTTTTTTGCATAGTGTTTCAGAGTTACCATATTTTTCAGAGTATAAGATGCACTGGAGTATAAGACGCAGCAAGGTTTTGAAGAGGAAATTTTTTTAAAAAAGTTTTTGCACTCTGCAAACCTCCCCAAAACGGCCTGTTTTTTGCAAAAACAGCCCCATCCCCCCCCCAAAGGCATGAATAGCCTTTAGGGAGCTTGTAGAGTGTTCCTGGGGGGGGGCAAAAACGAGCAAAAAATGGCCCATTTTTCATGAAAACGGGCCTGTTTTTCATTTTAAAAAAGGGTATGGATAGCCTTTAGGAAGCTTATAAAGTGCTCGGGGGGGGGGGAATTGAGCAAAAAATGGGCCATTTCTTGCTCATTTCTGCTCTTCCCTGCCCCCAGGAGCTTTCTAAAAGCTTCCTAGAGGCTATGCACAGCAATGTTGGTGAAGGGGGTGAGGTTTTGGGAGGCAAAAAATGCTGTATTCAGTGTATAAGACGCACCCAGATTTTCAGCCTCTTTTTTGAGGGAAAAAGGTGCGCCTTATACTCCTAAAAATATGGTAATAAAAAACACTATTCAGCTCAAAAAGCTGTCTTAATCTGTGACCATCCCACCTAATAATTTTTTAAAATTCCATATAGCCACTGCTTATATTTTATCTTTGGGTTTAAACTTCAAATTCATGTATCTGCCCTCATTGGCATGAAACATAATAAGCTTACATCACAGCCTACATATAATGCTTTGAACTAACAACTACTGTAGAAATCTACTGCCTGCAATGAAGTAGTAATCACGTTAACCATAATTTGAAACAGAGACATTACACCCTGTTATTATAGCTGTTAGAATCATTTCAGTTATTTCATATATGAAGTTGGGGATTTCTTCAGTATCATCCAAATGAAATGTTCATTGCTGAAGTCACGCCCAATCTGTACATAAGTAAGCATTTATGAGCAAAAGGCAGAAAATATCTACTTCACTATATAAGCATGCTGAATATTCACAAACACTGGCTGTGAATGGTCTTTTAAAAAAACATTCATTTTAAAAATTGTTACACCCTTTTGTTAATTGTGAATTTTTTAAAAAAAATCTCATACTTTATCAAACTGGAAGGAGGTTTTAAAAAATTAAGAAATGATCTCAACTAGTCTGATATACATCAATAAAAATCAATCAATAATAGCTGACATTCAATATTACACAGCCACATTTCTACTCCTATAACACATTTCTTGCAAACCATATCGGCAAATTACATCTATTTATTTATTTGATTTGATTTGTCAATCATTTACAAGATAATAGGCATAAGAATAAGCATGAATTTGAATGAAATGGGTACAAATAAATTGGGACAGTAGGACAGGGACGGTACACAATGGTGTACTTATGCACTCCCCTTATAGACCTCTTAGAAATGGGGTGAGGTTATCTTTGAAACTGCACCAGAAGGAGCAGATTTGAGGATCATACAAAAGGAGAGAAGATGAATTTGTTCCCCTGATTTTAAAATGCTGTGGTTTTTTAGGATTTTAAGCTATCAGTTCTTTTGTAAAGCGTTTAGCCTGCAAACTGCTTGTTTTCAATTGTTGCAACCATCCCATTACTAATACTTGGCATTTCTGAATGAGCCACTGTTAAAAATTAAAAAATGGAAAGTGACTCTGTCCAGAAGTATCCATAAACAAGAACCTTTGGCCTTGCTGCCCAACATTTGATGATCTCTGGCACCAGCTGTGTGAGACTTTTGTTCACTATGCTGTCAGTATTCCTTTTCCATGTAATCATCAAATATCGAATATAACATAATACCCAATAGCGCTGGGATTTGCACCACTGCCAAGGGTGGGTGTATCAGAATAAAGCATTTACCGCAAGCAGGCAGTGCTAATAGGAGGTAGCAGTAAAGTGTTGGAAAACAAATTAGTAGACCATATGGCCGTCTTCTGGCATCCGTACCAGTGTTAAGATTCAGTTATCAAGTCAATTGGAATTCACAAAACTCACAAAATGAAAGAGAAAATCATCTTCGTGTGACTCAAACAAAGTAAAATATTTGTGTGCTGCCCCCTTTTAAATCAGATATTCACCATGTAGCTGTACTGATGCAACCTTGAAATAGTATTTTGTTGCACAAACTTAACCTAATAAGCTGTACTTTGACTATTCACAACCATTGCAATGTAGTGCTTTTACTGTATTTACAGCCCTTACCTTGCAAATTATAAAAGGAAGGAGGCTATAAGTCAGGGTAAAAGAATACCGAGTTCAGATTGCTGAACAAAGTTGCCAACCTTTGAATTAAAAGATATTTATGGGTTCATTAAAACCTGCACTTCTAGTTTTACTTTCATATATTCCTGAATACAGTACCTAAAAGGGCTTCTTTGATGTTCAGGGTGAACTGAGTAATATGGACAGTGGCCAACAGACAGCCATAAATCTGCAGCCCTCAACTCATGCAAGCCTTAGCAAAATGCAGTACTTAAAACAAGAAAGCTACTAACTACAAATCAACATTTATTTTTAGATATAAATATGTCTGGCCAATAGAAACTACTGTGTGAAGCTTAAAAACTCCCTTTGTCAAGGGAAGATAGAGGAGAGGATGACTAGCCAAATTGCCTACACTTGCCTATTTTCAACATTTCCCCTCTGGTGACCAGCTGAAAGGACAAAGCTGTCCTCTTATTTCTAAACATAAACATATCAAAGACTGAGGACCAATTTTATGCAAGAGTCAAAGATTTCCCAACACAAAATCTAGACTGCTGCTTCTGTAATGCACAGGGTCATTGCCTTAAACACATTTGTCAGCCTTACCAGACTAGGAGAGACAGAAGAAAGTAAAAAGCAATAAGAAAGAAAGAAAGAAAGAAAGAAAGAAAGAAAGAAAGAAAGAAAGAAAGAAAGAGAGAGACAGGCAGGCAGGCAGGCAGGCAGACAGGCAGACAGGCAGACAGACACCAAACATGAACTCTATTCAAACTACTACTGGATTTTGACAAGCAAAGTCAATAGGGAAAGCCAGATTCAACATCTAGTAATATTCATTTTTATATTTGCAAAATACTACGAAGAGATCTAGTAGGTAAGGAAAAGAAAAGAAACAGCAAAGTTGGGGTGAATAGGAACTAGTACTGATTTTAAGCTGTTTGATATCCTCCCCGTTCCATTTTTAATCTTTTATATAATGTTTATGTATGCAGTAACATTAATCCAAATAACTTTTTAAGAATAAAAAAATGGAGTTGCCAAACATAATTAGTCAGTAACTTTGCACGGTATGGCTCACTGAGATGATGTTAAATATTTTATCAGTCTACAAAAAGAAAAAGATAACTAATGAGAAAAATATTTAAGATGTTCATATCTAAAAGAACGAAATATATATATAAAGTTTTAGCAAAAAGAGATGAATCAGTTATTTTTATCAAATATGCACATATTTAAAAATCAAATAATTCAAAAAAGAGATGTGTTTTACCTAAACTCTCATCCATTCTAATAGATTTGTAAGAGCCAATTCAAATAAGACTAGGGCCAAAGTAAAATTAAATAATGGCTTAAGCTTGGAATATTTTCATATTGTTTCCCCAATTCAGGAAAATTTAGTGGAAAGGTAATATAAGCTAAGTCCATACAGTAATTTGTAAAAAAAAAAGATTTGTATCCTATGACTTATTTGTTATAGGCATTTGGGAACTGATGGAATGATCTTCCATTTATATACTCTGAGAATGCAAAATACTGAAGATCTTACTAACATCAAAAGATAATATAATCACTTACCTTAGAAACAAAGCATTCTGCAATAGCTACAGGATCATTTTCACAGTTTTCCAAATCTTGCAGAAGTTCACTGGTTAAAAAAAGAGCAATACTGCAATTATTATCATCATATGCCAATATATACTGCCTACAGTTAAAATTGGCACTGCATTTAAGATTCTAGCATAATTCATTGTGTTCCCTACTATAATGCTAAAAAGTAATTTGAGGTTTCTTATCAGTTTTTCTTTTTATAATTCCATTAATGATGTGAATAAATGTCTGTTTGGCTTGTTTGCATTACTGTTTCCCTACTTCAGCTTATAAGGATTTTAAAAAGCAACTACTGGCTCTGTTTTACAATGATTGTAAAAACATGTACATATACAACACATGTGCATCATTGCAATACTGCCTCCTCCCACAATGCCAATATACATTTTTCTGCATCTCTTTAGCTCTTAAGGATTTTTCGCTGCTTAATACTAGGAAACAGAAAGCGAAATGATACACAGCTTCCTGCAGCACATGCAAAACTGTTTTGTAATAAATAGGCTGCATGTGTGTCTTTTTGCCTACTAGCTCTGAATGGTTCTCAAGTGGATTCACATGTATTAAGCCTTGGTTTGTTTGAACACAATTTGTTAAATACATTACAATAGGCTACATGTCAGCATTCTGAGTAACGCATCCAAAGAAATCAGAACTCCGAGGCAGGCAGGCAGGCCCCTCAAAGAACATGTTTATTGGATACATCATATCGGCCCAGCTAGTGAAAACCAACTCCGAAGTGTCCCTTTGTCAATAGCATAATTAAAAGAGTTTTTGTATCACGCTAAGGGAAACCAAACCAAACACATTATAGGTTCACTCAATATATGAATCCACTTTTCATTCATCCATATAATGCTATTCTGTACTCAGGGATGTACAGAAGCCCTTCAAATCAGGTAACAGACATTTATACCAACTTACTAACTGGTTTCCTTTTTAAACAACATTTGGTATGTTGGATTTGGCTACACTGAACACATTTCAGCTCACAAGCACCATAACACTTTTTGCTGTCTATGCTGCAATACTGTATGTTCAAATTGCTCTTTCCTTTGAAAATACAGTACTTTTGTTTTAACTTAGGAAAGTGGAAAATTAAATTGAAATCATAAATTTGTAGTTTTGAGATTCTGAAGATAGTTAGGATGCTATAGCCTCCTGGATAGTTTCCGTATCATCACTTTATCTGTGAATAAGCTACCAATTACAATTTGATCTGATGTATGTTGGAAGCTCAAATATGGCTCACTATTCATTTAGCATGTACAGGCTTGTTTCTTTCAAGCTCAGCTACTCATGCTATGTATCAGTTAACCTTTGTCTCCAGCATCTAGTTTGCTGTTTTGCATTTGTGCAAAATATGTACTGATATGTATGTTTATATGAGGGTACCAAAGTAATCTGAGCTGGCAACTGGAAATAAAGAAACAATGTAAAAAACTTTTTAATCTACTGTAATCCTCCCAATTATTTCCTAACATATGAAGATATATGTGATTCTGAGAAGCTGATACTTGATTGTTATAGCACACTGACTACAAGATTTGTATGAATAACAGGTAGGAAATGGACAATATATTTGTCTTGTGTGTTGCTACACAACTGTTTTCATGATATGGCAGGACTGATAGATTCACAAGGGTTCTCATTACTGTAGTTAATTCTACTTCTACCTTTAATTATGACATGCTCAGTTTAACTCCCATGCTTGGTGACCAGTTCTCTAAGGTCTTTACATTCACCCAATTATGACACAGTTGCACAGTATGATGTAACTGTGATGTAACTAACTATGAAGAAGCATTGCTAATATTAGTTTTTATGATACATCTAGATTCCCAAGTCAGCCAACTTCACTGTGGCAGAATAAATGAAAAAAAATCTCTTCCATTTTCCAAGCAGAATATTAGCTACACAAATAAAATGAAAAATAGCTAATGTTCCAGTTTTGATTTTAAAAAAGCTACTCCTCCCAAAAGGGGAAATAGGAAATGAGGCAGTATCTAAAATGGGTCCCATAGATCCCACAGATTTCTATTGAAAAGCATACCTGGCCAAAAGGTTTGAGCTAAGATTTATTATTATTATTATTATGACAAGTGGTTCATGAAATAATTCAAGTGGCAAATAAATACTTAATTTTAAATTAAATATTTTGGAGCTAAGTTTAATAAGCCTTTACAAATGGAAAGGTGATGAAAAGCAGACACAATGCAGCTATTACAGCTGCCTAATTTGCTTTAAGAGGTGAAGTTTAATTCTTTATATAAAATTATTTGAGATATTGTTGAAAATGGTTTCCCTGAGGTGACATACAGATTAAAATGCGATAAAAGTTATAGATAATTTTAATATTCTGGCAATAGATAAAAAGCGTATTTAGCAGGCAATTAAAGTATGTTCTTTATTTTAAACTTAACAGCAAAAATGGGTGGGACTCCCTATCTCCCACCATTTCTGTCCATCTCTCTTGCTCTCACAGAATGACCAGGCATCAGGTCAATTCCCTGAAGCTATATAATTTGATGAGACCTGGGGGGTATAAATTTCTGTGGCAATAATTAGGAATGATTTCTGCCTGCCTGCCCACTGCTGTCCTTCAGAAGTTCAGATGACTCTGGCTTTTAGCTAGCTAGAAGGATTTAACATCCAGTTTTTATATCTACAAAAGTAAAAATAAGGGCACATCTGAATGAGTTCATATTATATGAATTATAGAGCTGATGAGGTAGGATCTCATCATCTAGCACAACTTTTGTTCCTTCCCAAAGTTTTCAAGAATTTCAACCTGCATGATTTTAATATGATAGGAGAAGGAATCATTTAAATACATGGAAAGGATCCATACAAATAAAATTCACAATTTCATAATTCATTTTAATTCATTTTAATTTTAACTCAATTTAAATTAAATGTTTGCTTTGTTACAGCCATTTAGAGGTCCTACTCCCATTTTCAATCTGGAATAGTCTGAAAATGATTGTATACCGGTATATACAACCAAACTCTAAAATAGTATTTAATCACTCCAAGAAGTAGTTTATCTTTGCTTTAGTTCAGGGGTGTCAAACTCATGTCATCACAGTGGCTTCATGTGATATTTCGGGACTTTTCCCCCCTTCGCTAAACTGGATATGGGCACGGCCAGTGCGTGACACATCCAGCCCATGCACCAGGAGTTTGACAGCCCTGCTTTAGTTCCTTCAAAACCAAATCAGCTGAAATATCAAAGTCATTATCAAAGGTATGCAAAGGCAAAATATGTTCCACAATCCAGTCCAGATGTGACGAGGACAAATATCCTTGATGCCCAGTATACGTTTTCTTAATAGGGCTGTGGGTGATTTACTAAAATAGATATAAACTCTCCAGCTGCCATTTGCAAATACCCAAACTTCAAATTTGAGTTTAGAAGGATCTTTGCAGCTTCAATGAAAGCAAAACATGTTTTAATAAATGGAGATAACCTCTCTGAAATAGGCCCATTTTGTAGCATAATTAAGTGACAGGCATAAAAGAATCTGAAACTGCAAAATACCCAAGTCCTTCCCAGTACTTTGCACAAATTTTCTAGAAGCATTGCCTTTGATGATTTTGTGGCAAGACAACATTCAGAAAAGGAGCAGATATGTTCCTAAACATTCACTGACATGTGGTTCTGTTTATTCCAATATCTGGCCATGCACAGGTCAGTCTCAAAATTAAACTGCCATGTTTCCCCGAAAATACGACAGGGTCTTATTTTCTTTTTACCTACAAAATATGGCTTGGGCGTTATTATGGGGGGAAGGTTTATTGTTTTGGGGTTGTCGGGCAGCTGCTCTCTTGCGAGCTGGCTCCCAAAGAGCCAGGCACAGCCTCATGGGCGAATGGCTGTGTTGCGCTGCTGAAGCAACCACGTTCATGAGCAGCCACCTGGCAAACCCCCTTTGCAGCCGGAAACAGCACCATTCACTGACCTAGGGGTATCGCCAAGCCGTGTGAGTGACCAGTGCCTGGCTCAGTAATGAAAGCTGGGCCATGCATCGTGAGGCTGGGAGGTGGGTGAGCGAGAGCAGAACAGCTGCTCATGCAACCCCCCTCTCCAGGCATGCAGAGCGCCATTCACTGGCATTTGGAAGGTGCCAAGCCACGGGAGCCGGGCGGCAGCAAACAGGCACTCATGCAGCTTGGCGATACCCCTATGTCAGTGAATGGTGCTGTGCCCGGCCGGCTGCAAAGGGGGTTTGCCGGATGGCTGCTCGTGAGTGTGGTCACTTCATGGCTGTTGTGTTGTGCTGCTGCGACAGCGCAACACATCCATTCGCCCATGACGCTGTGCCCGCCTCTTTGGAAGCCCACTTGCAAGAGAGCAGCCTCCCGGCAACCCCCTTCAGCTGGCCACAGCGCTGCTCACCAACCTAGCGGTATCCCGAAGGTGCCAAGCAACGCGATCACCTTTGCCTCCCCCCAGGTTCCCGCGGCTTGACACCTTTGGGATACTGCTAGTTTGGTGAGCAGCGCTCTGCCTGGCTGGAGGTGGGGGGTTGTCCAGGGGGCTTATATGCAGGGGGGCTTATATTTTTGCCCACCAGAAAAATGTGGCATGGCTGTATTATGAGGACATGTTGTATTTTCGGGGAAACACGGTAACAACATTTTAAATCACTAACAATATGAAGGAATGTCACAAGGAGACACGATACAGCTATGGAAATGTCTTTTATCACCCTTTTTTACCCTCACTCTGAAGATTATAATACTGTTAATCTGTTTCAAGTACTGCCCTCCCCAGTTTTCTTTATTCATTTTGTTCAACTTTCATCCTTTAATCTTCCTGGAAAGGAAAAAAAACAGGAAAGGCTTTAATGTGTCATTTCTACATATGCTTTCACTTTAATATTTACTTACCTATTGAAATGATAAATATCTTTTATGTTTCCAAACAAAGCCGATCGCTCCTCTGTACCCAAAGACAGCTTGGATTGGTCAGTGATACAATCAAGGTAATCCTATGAAATAAATGAAAAGGGTGCCTTAATGTTGCCTGCTCTTTTCTTCCCCAGAAAATGAAGCTACCTTTAACTGTGTAAAATGAGTCTCTGCCAGATCAATTTCACTCTATATTACTGTAATCCCTTCAGTGAGTCCATCCCGAACAGGCCTTCTATTATGGGAGATAACAATACTTTATCTGTTCACCAATACGAAAGAAATGCTCTCAAAGACTGAACATACTGTGCTGCTAAGACTATACCCTGTATGTTTTTCAAGTTGCAAATGTATTCGGATTTCACCCCTAGTGACAGCTTAATCATCTCCTTTAAATACCCAATAAAATCAATGACATCTTCCTATAGTAATTCTCCCCCCCCCATGTTATGAAACATACCTGGGTTTCATAAAACTTAAGCAGATTTCTGGTGAAAATGTAATTATTTCAGAGCTAGCAAATTAATGTTTTTAATGTTTCAAAAACGCAACATAAATGTAATTATTGTCAACTTGTAAAGAACAGAATATTCAACTGTCTATTTAGCTCTCTAGTTACACATAATGTATAATATGATATACTAGAATATATTCTTGGGAATTTGTTTGCATGAACAGGTGCAAAGTATATGAACATAGAGACTGCATTTGGGGAGAGATGAATAAGAACTATAAATGAATCAAGAAGTAGAACTCTATCTCACTATACTGTTTTTATAACCTCTTTGATTAAAAGTAACATTTCCTTAAAATTAAGTTCACCTCCTGGGGATTTCATGAACTCATTCATTTTCTTGGTAGAAGTATGGAAGTGATTTGCCATTGCCTTTTTCATCAAGTCCAACCTGCAGTTTTGGTATTACCATCTAATTTTTCATCAGTTTCGACATGTTTAGTTTTCAAGACCAGATAACATCAGTCATATACCACAGAGAGCAACGAAGTTCCTGCAGCAAAACTACCCTACACTCTTAAACATCTTTAGAATATTTAATAAAGCAGGACTTTTGGAATGGTTTTCTCATATTCTGGGAAAGAAATTGGTAGTTTGCAAAATATTATAAGCCCAGAAGATCTGCACAGTTTTTCTTTTACCAAGAAAATGGATAGCTACTTTCCTAGCATATCAAAAAGTGGCTAGGGAAATCAAGAAATCATTTCCTAATTCAGCTAAAAATAATTGAGTTCTAAAGTAAACATATCCACTTGCCAAGATTTCTGAATCCTTTCAATACATTTGGTTAAAGAACACTCAGTGAAAATCCTGCTTTTCTGATTGCGAGTATCTGCCAAGGTAGCAATAGCACTTAGACTTACATACCACTCCATAGTACTTTACAGCACTCTCTAAGGCTAAGCTGTTTACAGAGTCAGCATATTGCTCTCAACAATCTGACTCCTCATTTTACCCACCTCGGAAGGGTTGAAGGCTGAGTCAACCTTGAGCCGGTCAGGACTGAACTCTTGGCAGTGGGCAGTTTGCCTGCAATATTGCATTCCAATCCCTGTGCCACCACGGCATTAGCATGAGTCTTGACAAGTAGATTTCCAAAACTTTTACACTGTTCTTTTATGGTCTCTGCTTCCTGCTTTTTCAGTCTGAGTACCCAACTTCAATATTTCTACTTGCATTCTACTCTACCAACAGTTTCAAACAGCAAACTCCATGAATATGTCTATGCAGTTTTCCTGCCAACAATGTGAAAAGGGTTTGCTGCTGTCTTTCCAAACCTACATTTTAACAGCCATACGTTGCCACCTGTTGAAACATCAAGACTTTTCATACATGGAAGCAAGCTACAATAGTGCAACTTTTAGCTCAATAACTGGACATGAGGATTCTTATCCAATTATTGCTAGATAACTGTCATACATCAATTCTCCCTGTAAAATAACTGTTTTGTCTGTTTTCCTCATTAAACTATAATTTTACTTGCAGTTAAGAAAAAAGGTGACCTTAGGTAAATGTAATTATATATCTACATACTGGAGGGTTTTAACAATTAAGGTCCATGGCATCTAAATGCTACAGTGTACACCTTTACTTTTCATTTCCATTACATTATCTTATGACCTCATTCTTAAGATCTGTCCTCTTAAAATATGTTATTGTATTAAGTCACTGTAACAATATCCCCAGGGTTTCCTGAAACTTCCCAGTGACCTTTTGTTTTTATTCACAAGTTGCCTTGTAGCAAAGATTTAAGAAACTTCATAAAGGAGAAACTATTGCTACATATACAAACATACCCAGAATCTGAGTCAGTGAGTGGAAAAATAAGCTAATAACAATGCTAGATCTTTCCAAATTTGAAATACAATACAAATTTGGTTCTACCAGCATGAAATAAGCTTGCTCTAAAAACCAAAATAGAGAGCTTCAACTATTGATAAGCATAATAAGACTTTTTAAATGGTACTTTATAAAGGAATTCATAATTCTCTTTCCTCACATTAGTCCCAATTTGAAGGCAGTTTGTAATCATGCCTATCAAGAAACTGAAACTAATCATTTGGACCAAATATCCAATTTTACTGACAAGGTTTTATTTTTAATTCAATATTGTCAAGTTCTGCTTTTTATTTCTGGGGCATTTTATGTTTTTCATTCTATTCATTTAAGAGTTTAACAACTGCTTCCAGAGGAAAAGATACAGAACTGTGTGAAAGCAAAGATAGTTTACTATAAAAAAATGAAGTATCAGAAAACACAGATTGCTCTATTCTTTACGTAAAACAAAGAAACAGAAACTGTATTGTACTATATTGAAACTGGACTGCAGATAATGATCACTCAAGTATGACAATAAGAAATCCATCAAAATGTAAATTGGATTTTGGCATGGCTAACCTAATTTTTCTAATAGGATTTGGAAACAAAGGTGCTGAACTATTTTACTTGAATTCTGTCTGTTTGCAAATCATGGTACAGAACTTGCCAATAAAATAAGGTCAACCTAACACTACTAGACCTTTCCTCAGATTACTATCAAAATTTACAATGCAAAATTAAATATTGTTCAGTTTCTGGGAAAGAGGCCTGTGTAAATGAGGATGCCGCTGCTTCTCCTTCTAAAACATTGTTAACATATTTATTTCACATCCAGTCATTTATTTTGAATAATATATAGCAGTGATGGCGAACCTTTTTGGCATTGAGTGCCCAAACTGGGAAATGTGTGTGCATGCATGGGCACACCGGAGATCTGGAAATCCAAAGACCAGTTGGCCAGCTCATCTTTGCATGCACCAGAGCATCAGATGGCCAGGTGGCCGGTGCATGCATGCACACTGTCCAGCTGGTCTTTGGATTTCTGGCATTCCAGCATGCGTGAAGACCAGCTGGCTGGTGCGTATGCATGTGCCAGAAATCAGAAGAGCTGCCATAGGTTCCCCATCATGGGTATATAGCTATAACAGTACCTCAGTGCACCGAAATGCCAAATGTTGAAATGTTTTGGAAAGTTGCAGATGGAGTACTATATATCTATGCACTAAGCACCAAAATGATCATATAAACTCTGAATGTCCTCTTTAGTTATTAAGTTATTTAGTTATGATGGCCAACATCTGATGACGGATATGGCACAAGAAGAAGAAGTTATTAAAGGCAAGAACAAGTGCTACAAGCAATTGTATCACCAAATGCAGCTATTTTGTCTTACCATTTGAAAGCGCTTATTAAAAAGAAGTCCAATAGAAACTCTACTGGCATGGGAATTTAACTATCTTGCCAAAAACAGCATGTTTAAATTTTATGAGACAAAGTAATGAGTATCATGGAGAATCAAAACTTTGTTCACGCAGCTCACCCTAAGACTTTCTAACTAACCTTAACTGGGATTGTAGCCACAGAGATGAAATCAGCCCTATAAAACCCACTTCTGAAGATCATTATGTTCAAAATAATTCATGGGAACCAACCAGCCCAATAAATAAATAACTCAAGAGTTTTCAAATTAGAGCTCTGTATTGTGCCTTGTCATTTAATAGCTCCTCAAACTCGTCCTAGAATGCCATTAAAAATGGAACATGATCTCTCAGTCTGTCCTGCATGGAAAATGATCAAAAGCTACACAACCACGAGTTTGTTTTATAGCCGTAATTATTTTTTTCCTGTTTAAAAATTATTTGACCCAAACAGATCAATGGAAAATACTAACAACGTGATAGCAAGCTGTGAACGTTTGAAATCCTGATTTTTAAAAAGTGTGGAAAATCCCTGATAAACACACCAGACCATTTAGTGTTAAAGCAAACTCAGTATCTGCTGGGAAACAAAAGAAAAAGACCAACCACCTAAACCAACCATGGAATTAAAACTAATTTAATAAAGTTTACAGTCTGCATATTATATCTGTTCCAACAATTTGACAAAATAATTGGAAATGCAACCAAAAACCCACTCATTATTCATCCCTTTTGGATTTTCTGCATATAAATATCCTACTGATTCAAAACAAGAATGCCTGAGTTAATAATACCAAAGTTTCAAGTGATAAGATCATGTAATATGTCAGAATGGAAAAGAAACGAGCCTTTAAATTCAGTAATATACATTACACAATATCCACAATAATATCCATTAACTAACCACTTTAAACACCTGTAAGCATTCCTTCAATAATACTAGCCACAGTGCTTCCATGGCTACATACAATAAGAGATTCTCAAAAGCCCTCTAAAAGAAACTCAGTTTACCACCTTCCAGAAAGCAACCATAGTTGGGGCTAACGTAACATCTAAGGGGAGATTATTCTATAATAGAAACTTCTGGTTTCATTTCCACCAACCCGCCCGCCCGCCCATTTCAACAAAAGTTTAAGGGGTTTTCCCCTGATGGCCAGGCTAGATGACCAGTTGGAGGTGGAGTGACAAAATATACACAGCTTTGTAGATTAAACCATCCCTCTCAACTGAAATTCTCTGGGCAGCTTTAAGAACAGACATAATATGCTCATGGTGAATAATACTTGTCAACAACTAGGCCATATGCTTTTTGTAGCAAATTGTTATCTTCTACGTTGTCTTTAAAGCAGTGATGTGCAGTCAGGGGAGGCAGGGGAGGCACAGCCTCACCACTGTCATCATGAAAAGAAAAAAAATGAAAAAGGAAAAAGGCGAGAGCTGAGGTCAGGCTGAGCTATTTGCTGCCTCACCTTGGATGACTCTGCTTAACTGTTTAAAAAAGCCTCTAAAAAACGCCCTCTACTATGAGGCAGGAGAACTGCATGCCTCATCTAGTCTGACTTTAGGCGTTTTATGATCACTTGAGCAGAGTTAAGCAAGGGTTAAAAGCCTAAAAATTCCTGACGTTGGTGAGGCACGCAGTTCTCCTGCCTCATAGTAGAGGGCACTCATTTGGGCGGGGCTTCTTCAGAGGACCCGAGGCAAGAGCAGAGTTGAAATCCTCTCTGAAACAGCTGGAAAAGGTACGTGTGGGTAGGAGCAATGAGGATATGAAACAAGGATTAAATTTTGGTGTAATTGTTCAGACCCCTTTATATATGATCACGATACAGATAAATAGGATCTGATGAAGTTTAAGTAAAAGATCAGAAAATACGATGGGGCAATTATTTTTTCATAAAATCAAATATCATGGCATACTGTATATCTTTCCCCAATCCCAGTTCTGAAATTTTGATGGCCTTTCTTCTTGCCAGATTGGACATATTGCCCCACACAGCCCTGTCAGGGTATTATAAAAAATATGCTGCTACCTCAGCCTATATGTCCTTGTGGAGATGTCTCTGTGAAGTCCTTGAGCCAAATGGTTCCTCTAGTACTCTTTTTACTGGGGATCCTGCAGACATTTGTCTGCTCCGTTCTGAAGAAATATACTGGGACAGAGTACAAATAATTCTTGATCACAACCTTCCATTTAGTGACCGCTCGAACTTACAACAGCACTGAAAAAGGTGACTTACGACCATTTTTCACAGTTATGTTCATTGCAGTATCCCCATGATTACAATCAAAGTTCGGACACTTGGCAATTGGCTTGTATTTATGACGGTCACTGTATCTTGGGGTTATGTGATCATCTTTTGCAACCTTCTGACAAGCAAAGTCAACGGGGAAGCCAGATTTATTTAACAACTGTGTTAAGAACTGCAGTAATTCACTGAATAACTGTGGCAAGAAAGGTCATAAAATGAGATAAAACTCATTTAATAACTGCCTCACTTGGCAACAGAAATTTTGGGCTCACTTGTGGTCATAAGCTGAGCCGTTTCCCTAGTCCCATGAAGGCAAACCTATAGCATGCATGCCACCAGTAGCACGCAGTGCCCTCTCTGTGGGTACGCGAGCCATCACCCTAGTTCAGTTCCACTGTGCATGTGCGCATGCCTCCCGCTGGCCAGCTGGTCATTGGGTCTCATTGGAGCATGTGCGCATGCATGGGAGCGGGGCACATGTGGGGGAGTCACGCATGCATTTGCAGGAGGCATGCATTTACGGGGTGCGGGGCACATGTGTGGGGCTGCTCACGCCTTGCATTTTGGGGGTTTGGGCAGGTTCACACATGCACTTTGGACACTCACTCGGAAAAGGTTACTACCCTAGGCATATTGCCCCATACATCCCTACGACCAATTCGCTCTCACAGAGAGGGACTCCTCCGGGTGCCGTCCACTAAGCAGTGCCAGAGGGCGGCACCCAGGAGTAGGGCCTTCTCTGTGATGGGCCCAGCCCTCTGGAATGACCTCCCCCCGGATATTAGGATTACCACCGACCTCCGTTCCTTCCGTTCAAAACTCAAGACCCACCTTTTTCAACTAGCAGGCCTGGCTCAACCATAGCTCCATTTTATTCCTCCTGGCAATTTTTAAACTTGTAATTTCCATTGGGGTTTTAATTTAATAATAATAATAATAATAATATATTTATTTCTTAGCCGCACCCTCTCCCGAAGGACTCGGGGCGGCGTACAACGAAACATACGAAATAAATATGTAAACAAAACAAACATATAACAAAGACATACACTGAAACATACACAAGGAGGAGGTCGATTGATAAAACAATTAAAATACAGTATTTAAAACCCCTAGAAATTAAATATAATTAAAATACCCAGTTAAAAACCCGTCAGGAGCGATATGGTTAGATCAGAGTTGAGCCAGGCCAGCTGCTTGAAATAGGTGGGTCTTCAGCTTAATACGGAAGGAGCGGAGGTCAGAGGTATTCCTAATATCCGGAGGGAGGTCATTCCACAGGGCTGGGCCCGCCACAGAGAAGGCTCTACTCCTAGGCGCCGCCCCACGACATTGTCTAGCGGACGGCACCTGGAGGAGCCCCTCTCTGTGTGAGCGAATTGGTCGCAGGGATGTATGGGGCAGAATACGATCCCGCAAGTAACTAGGTCCTAAGCCATTTAACTTATTTTAATATTTATATGTTATTATAATGATTGTATTGTGTTTTATACCTCCTCCGTACAATGTGTAATTTTATAATATGTGTTTTTATTTATTGTACGCCGCCCCGAGTCCCTTTGTGGAGAGGGAGCGGCTAACAAATTTAATAAAATAATAAAATAAATAAAATATTAACCAAGTAGACAAAAAGAACTAGATTGCTAAGAGGATTTATGACTTACTATATAAATATGTTCACCTGTATTTAACAATGTGCTATATCACAAATTTTAGCCACTTTTTTGGACAATATTTATATTTTATTAGTATCAACCTTGATATCACAAGATTTTGGCTACTCTGCTGTTGGAATAGAACAAAAGTTCAGCACCTTTAACAGAGAAAAGGTAGAAATAATAGCAGCTTCCCATTCTCAAATCAGATCACAATTAAGTATCATTTTCAGGCCTGAGTTGCAAAAAATTCTGTCCTGGGCAACCAGCTTTTTATTAAGCATGGTCATAACTTCTATCAAAACAATATTTTTGAAGAGTAGCAAGAAGCAAATTGCTACCGAGAAGGAGAAAATTCTTCCCTTATCTTCTGCCATAACCACAAGATTTACTGGGAGATTGGAGGATGGGAATTGGGGAATTAGTAAATGGAAAACAAAGGAACATAATTCTCCATGAACATCATGAACTCTGGAGACTCGTATGTTCAAGCAAGTCTCTGAGACACCCCCTAATTTACATTCTACAATAAAATTATATGATCAAAACCCGTAAATTATCTACCTCCCATTCATGTTTTTTTGTAACAAGTTCTTGCAAGTTTTTCCTCATAGTCCTTTAAAAAGTATTTTAAATCACTGACAAACAACAAAGATTCACGTAAAGGTCTTTTTACAAGGTAATTCTTATAAATAGACATTAATAGGTATAGATTCTTACAACCTTTTCTCACTTTTTCCAACTTTTGGATTGAGCATTGACTTCAATGGTATTGGTCAGAAATATAAACATAATATCAATTAGAGCTCTGGGCGTTTCTTGTCAACAAAAAAATTAGTTAAATAGTATGAAATACAGATTGCTTCCTCTTTAACTGTACTTGGCCTGAATCAGCCTCCATGCTTAGCCTCCTTCCATGGCTGCAGGCTAAAAAGCACTAGCCCTTAAATATCACCTTTACTCTCAGGGTAAGAACGCACAACAATATATATATATATATATATATATATATATATATATATATATATATATATATATATATATATATATATATATATATATATATATATATATATATATATATATATATATATATATATATATATATATATATATATATATATATATATATATATATATATATATATATATATATATATATATATATATATATATATATATATATATATATATATATATATATATGTTTTCGTAGATTTTCACGGGTGTAGGTATGCTGGTTTTGTTGTATTCGGGTCTTTTCCCGTGTAAGGTTGAGATTGTCTTTGCAACGTTTCGGCAGGATCACACCTGCCATCAGGTGTGATCCTGCCGAAACGTTGCAAAGACAATCTCAACCTTACACGGGAAAAGACCCGAATACAACAAAACCAGCATATATATATATATATATATATAAAATAGGCCTGCTCTCAGTTGCATGTCATAAATCACTAATGATCTTTATATCAATCTACTTTTGAAGACAACTTGGAGACTTCAGCTGACCTTTTCTTTTCAGATGAATGTGTAGTTGTCACTCAAAAGCCCAACATGCCTTTCAGGAGTCAATTACTTCTACCCTGAGATTTTTTATAAGCACTCATTATTTCAGTTCTATATCATTTCTCTTTTTAATGCCTATACTCCCAGTTTAGGGATATGATCTGCTGTAAATAATTTGATGCCGTTAGCAAACCTGACATATCATTGCTCACCCTATTTGCAGATAATATATAAAGACAAGAAAATGCATGCCTACCTTGGAGTAAAATCATTATCTTCTTTCATTTCAAGAATTGTTTGCCCATTTCTATCTATCTTTTCCTGTTAAATAAACTAGTAATCCTAATTTCAAATTACTTTATTAGTTGAAAATACTAGTCAGAAACTTGGTTCAATACTTTTGTATAGCCAGGTAAACTAAGTTAACTGGTTGTGGAAGTCTCTGTTAGTTCTTATTATTACTTCTTCAGAAAGATTTGGGCTACACAGTACTATATAATTGCAACCAAGATCAGATACTAAACCAACTTCCTCCAACTTAACTCTGAAACAAAATTTAGAGGCAAAAATCCCAACACACACACACACACACACACACACACACACACACACACACACACACACAAACAAGTTGTCAGTATATGCTTCCTCTATCCAAACTGCTTTCCTGAAAATACAGAGGTCTTAGTAGCTGATGCAAATAATAGCATGAATATACATGCCTATATCCTATATGTTCATCATTTCATTTTTAATCTTTTGATTTTATAGATGTTTTATTCTAGAACTTTATGGAGACTTACGCAAAATACATACATTTAGTCCTAAATTCAAACTATAAATAGTTCAACTTTATGGAGACTTATGCAAAGTACATACATTTAGTCCTAAATTCAAACTATAAATAGTTCAAATGAATGACCAGCAATTAGAGCAAAAATACTTTACACTACCACCCATGTGTACCATTGTTGTTATAAACAAGGATTTGCTCTTTACTGGGTTTGAAATAAAATTTTTGACCTGTTTAACATCTTGGGTAAGGCTTTATTATGAAAGCTGTTGATAATGTACTTCACTGTTTTAGTTAGTAATTGAACAGAACAAGTTAAATAAAGCATTTAGTTCCTATTTCTATCAATCTGTATTCATTTCTTTTTCATGTTCCAAGTATCTTGGAATTTCAGATGTCTTTGAAAATAGCAATACTTTTCCATATATTGTATCTTCCATTATAATGGTTTGCAGCTTTACAAGTCATCATTATTTAAGCATGTACATAATGGAGGGTAATACAGGCAAAAATCTATGTGTTCATAGATAACATGGGAGAAGGGAGACAGCTCATCCTTTCTCAAGTAATTTTAACCACACCATGGAAAATGCCACTAGGCATATAATTAGATACTGGCTGATTATATAGGTGGTCTATCATGGAGGTTAAAGTTTATATAATAGTTTTTCTCAATCCCAGTAACTTTAAATGCATGGACTTCAATTGTCAGAAGTCTGGAACGGAGAGATACATTTATAAAATATTTCCTGGATTAACTAAGTGCAAAGCAAAAAATTATCTTCAGTGCTGGAAAACATAGACCCCATATGTAAAAAGGAATAATATTTTGCGGGAGATGGGGCTTTTAAGACACAGGATATTAAGAATCCTGACACAAAACTTCTCTTTGTTCTAATGACTATGTATAATATTGGCCTCAAAAAGGCATGGTTCATTTATTAAAGTCCATTAGTAGATGTGTAGCTAACAGCTTGAAAAAAAAGGCACAGAGTCACATATTTTATATGTATTTTCCTAAAAACTATCTGTGAACCATTTGGCATTAATGACAAAGAAAGATGTGGAAAATCTCTAAATACTGAACCTGACTGAAGCATTGTACCTTCCACAGTTGATCCACTTCTTACTTAAGCACATGAACTGGACTACAGAAAATTACAAAATAAAGAGAAGGGAATTTTCTGGACAAACTTATAAACATACTTATAATATGCCCCTCAGCAAAAACAACAACAACAACAACCACCAAACAGCTCCATAATAACAGAAAAAAAGACTAAAAAGACGATACTGTGTTTCTCCGAAGGGGCTTATAGCCTTGTTTTCAAGGAGGTCTTATTATTTTTGAGGTGCAGGAGACGGCGAGCGTGGTCACTTCATGGCTGCTACTGTGTTTGTAATATTTTCAGGGAGGGCTTATTTTTGGGGCGGGCTTATTTTAGCGCATACGCTCAAAAGCCCAATTGGGCTTATTACCTGGGGAGATCTTATTTTCAGGGAAACAGGGTAGTAGTACAGGTCAGAATACATGGGAATCAGCCTAACGAAGTCAATTAGTGAAAAGAGGAGTTAACAGAACAGAACAAAAAAGAGTGGATTGGGGCGAGGGGAATAAACAAATAAAAGATTAATGATAAGTAAAACAGAATTTGAAGCCTGTGGTATTCAATTATCAGATAAACATTATTTATTAACTAATCTTTATCTTATTATTTACCAGAGACCCAGCATGGTGTAGTGGTTAAGGCATCAGATTAGAAACCAGGAGACTGTGAGTTCTAGTTCTGCCTTAGCCACAAAGCCACTGGGTATCTTGGGCCAGCCGTTCTCTCTCAGCCTTAGGAAGGAGGTAATGGCAAATTACTTCTGAAAAACCTTGCCAAGAAAACTGCAGGGATGGGTCCAGGCAGTCTCTGAGAATTGGACATGATTGAACATAGGAAAAATATGATTTAGCTCTATTGGATGTTTTATTTTCCACAATTAATCAATATTAATGTATTCATGTACGTATACATCAGCGGTTCTCAAATAGTGGGGCGCGCCCCCCTGGGGGGGCGCGAGGCTCCGTAAAGGGGGGCGCAAAGGCTCCCTTTCCATGTGGGTGCAACGGCGGCGGCGTGGGCGAGGCATAATATATCCCGGCTTGAAGTGGCAGCGCTGGGGACTGCTCAGAGACTCATCAGAGCCGCGGGCTGGAGCTGTGCAAGAAGCCTGGTCGGGCGGGGGTGGGAGGGAGGGAAGTATGGCTGTCCCAGGCTTCCCTCCCTCCCCCCCCCAGCCCAAGCAGACTTTTTGCACAGCTCCAGCCCGCGGCTCTGATGAGTCTCTGAGCAGTCCCCAGCGCTGCCACTTCAAGCTGGGATATATTCTGCCATGCCCTCGGCGGCGTCTTTATGCAGGTAGCTCGCCTCCCCGCCAGCAGCTCCACCGCCAACATTCCGTCTGGAAGCGGAAGCGCAACAGCCGCTGTTGGGGAAGGGACAAAGGGGCGGCGGTCGCCCAATCTTGCCACCGCCACCCCTTCGCCCCTGGTAACGGCGACTGTTGTGCTGCTGCTTCCAGCTGGGATGCTGGAGGAGCTGCTGGCAGGGAGGGAGGGAAGAAAGGGAGGAGGGAGTAAGGATAGACAAGCAAGAGGGAAAGAGGAAAGAAGGCAAGCAGGCAGGAAGGAGGCAGAAGGAAGGAGGGAAGAATGGAACTGGAAGGGAGGCAGGGAAGGAGGGAGGGAGAAAGGAAGGATAGGAGGATAGGGAAAGAGGAAAGAAGGCAGGCAGGCAGGGGGAAAGAGGAAAGAGGGAACTGGAAGGGAGGCAGGAAGGAAGGGAAGGAGGAAGGGAGGGTGGAAGGAAGGATAGACAAGTAAGAGGAAAAGAGGAAAGAAAGCATGTGACTACAGTGGGAGACGAGGAAAGACCGGTGTGCTATGTTATGCAGAGGTGTACTTATAACAATTTTATAGACAAATTATACTATTTACAGTCGCGCGCGGGGGGGGAAATGTTTTCTTCCTAGGGGGGGCATGACAGAAAATAATTGAGAAGCACTGGTATACATAAATCAATGCTTTAAGAAACTGTATTCTAATTCATGTGGATTGTAAATACTAGCTTTAAGTTGCATGAAATACTGTACTTTATTTTAGAAATATTAGGGGAATTTGGAACTCAGTGGCCCTGACAGACCCTATAACTCTAATTAAAATAGGGAAAGCTTAGAAACATCATCAAGCTATATAAGAGATTTTGACACTTTAGAATTAATTGGAGTTCATTAGAAGTGACATAAAAATAATTGATTCATAAATAATATATAAAGTATTTGTAGAGATTCTTGTATCCAATCAGTTAAAGCAGCGGTTCTCAAATAGTGGGGCGCGCCCCCCTGGGGGGGCGCGAAGCTCCGTAAAGGGGGGCGCGAAGGCTCCCTTTCCATCTGGGTGCAACGGCGGCGGCGTGGGCGAGGCATAATATATCCCGGCTTGAAGTGGCAGCGCTGGGGACTGCTCAGAGACTCATCAGAGCCGCGGGCTGGAGCTGTGCAAGAAGCCTGCTCGGGCGGGGGTGGGAGGGAGGGAAGCATGGCTGTCCCAGGCTTCCCTCCCTCCCCCCCCAGCCCAAGCAGACTTTTTGCACAGCTCCAGCCCGCGGCTCTGATGAGTCTCTGAGCAGTCCCCAGCGCTACCACTTCAAGCCGGGATATATTCTGCCATGCCCTCGGCGGCGTCTTTATGCAGGTAGCTCGCCTCCCCGCCAGCAGCTCCACCGCCAACATTCCGTCTGGAAGCGGAAGCGCAACAGCCGCTGTTGGGGAAGGGACAAAGGGGCGGCGGTCGCCCAATCTTGCCACCGCCACCCCTTCGCCCCTGGTAACGGCGACTGTTGTGCTGCTGCTTCCAGCTGGGATGCTGGAGGAGCTGCTGGCAGGGAGGGAGGGAAGAAAGGGAGGAGGGAGTAAGGATAGACAAGCAAGAGGGAAAGAGGAAAGAAGGCAAGCAGGCAGGAAGGAGGCAGAAGGAAGGAGGGAAGAATGGAACTGGAAGGGAGGCAGGGAAGGAGGGAGGGAGAAAGGAAGGATAGGAGGATAGGGAAAGAGGAAAGAAGGCAGGCAGGCAGGGGGAAAGAGGAAAGAGGGAACTGGAAGGGAGGCAGGAAGGAAGGGAAGGAGGAAGGGAGGGTGGAAGGAAGGATAGACAAGTAAGAGGAAAAGAGGAAAGAAAGCATGTGACTACAGTGGGAGACGAGGAAAGACCGGTGTGCTATGTTATGCAGAGGTGTACTTATAACAATTTTATAGACAAATTATACTATTTACAGTCGCGCGGGGGGGGGACGCGAAATGTTTTCTTCTTCCTAGGGGGGGCATGACAGAAAATAATTGAGAAGCACTGAGTTAAAGGCACAGAAAGTTACTTTTTGGATTTGTGTCCAAAGTCCACTGCGGGTGAAAAGGGAGATGAGTTAAAATTTGAATCCCTTAAAACACAGCCTTCTATTTACTCAATCTGTTGCAACTCTCCCTTCGTATTATTTTTTAATCTTTGAATACAAAACCATGGAGAACCAAGGTAATCTTTGTGGACCTATATTTGTGGCCCTCCATAATAGTGGGCTGGTAGGTGAAGAGCTTGATGAAATTTGCAGATTTTTTTTTTCATAGCTCATCTTTCTCCAACCCGATTCAATCATAAAACTGTGTTCACTTTTTCCTCAGTTTTGGCTGTGACTTATTAGAGACATTTCTCACAACTAGGTCTTCAATACTAATTATTTAAATGCTTCTCCATAGTTCAGTATAGCCATATTGTATATTAATAGTTCTACTTCTTTCAATATGTTTTCCAAATTTTCAAAAGGAAAGCTTTTTTTTAAGGAGAAGATACTAATATTTTTGTGCAATCTAGATGTGGTGTTTGTCTTGTCATTTGCTTTGTGTCTGCACGCATGAATGAATATCAGTGATGTACAAGATCCAAAATAGGAACTGTCCTAAAGGGAAGTATCCAACCCTTTCTCTTTGCTAAAATTTTAATTGGAAACTCTTCCTCGCTGTTGTTCATGAGGAAGAAAAGTTACCATTGGCAACAACAGAGCATTTTTTCTATTATAAACAGCACTTTCTTGGGTAAACAGTGATTTTAATTAGGGCCATGACAGGGCAAAGGTTTAAAAACCTATTTTTGCATTTTGCTACTCCAATAGGCTCTATCCCTTCGCTGTACCATCAGCTATTTATTTTAAATTATTTCTTTTAAAACAAATGAAGCAACTTAAAAGCATAACTATTGACAAAAAACCAAAGGAACAATCAGAGTGTGTTTACATCCAGTAAACAAAAATAATTACAATTACAATGGCCGTTTATTTATATCAACAACTTAAACACCTTTTTCAATTTCCAGAAAGAAAAGAACCAATTTTTCCCCCAAAGACATCTGCTAAAAATTAAACTTTCTATTATAAAAACAGAACTTTCTTAATGAATGTAGCTTTGATTGTATTAATATTTGTGCTAGGATATCTTTTCTCCTCACTCAAGCATTTTTGATCTCCTCACTATTTTCATTTTAAATAAAATGAACAACTCTAGCCATCAAAATAGGAATATTCACCTACTTGAAACAAGGAAAAGGTATTTGGTCTTTAGGAATAAATGACAGTTAATACTACTATTTGTGATTATGTTACCCAGCCTGGTAATGAAACATTTTCAAGAAAAACAGCAAAAAACCCAACCTATATGAGCTGCAATTGCAATGTTATTACTTATTAAAACTAATTTTCTGCTAATTAATGACAAAATTTTAGGTAATAATGTGAAGCCAATTAAATAAATGATTAGAATATAAATATTTAAAACCAATTGTCAAAGTAAAATTAACTAATAGATATCACAAAATAGTAATCACTATCTACCATGATACTGAAACACAAGAGCTCTAAAATAAAAAAGTGACTATTTCAGGATCTATTTGTAGAACCTTGCCTGTTTAAAAGATTTTTTAATCAGCTATAGTTAGAAAATGTTCCTATGTAGAAAGTGTTTTATGCCATTTTACAACACTCTAAATGTACATTAAAACATCTTTTCTAAAAAAAAAATCTATTGCTACTGAACTGGCATGCATTTCAGAGATTTTAATGGGTTCAGGAATTTGTACAAAATTATAATATTTTCCTATAAATAAATTCTAGTATTATGATATTTTCATTTTTCCCCCTCTTTGAGCAAGATTATTTCTAGTTATGCTTTCAAATGAACACTGCCATGTTTGTTGAAATTCATATGAATACTTTTATTAGTAAGCAGTTATTTTTTTAACTGAGAATAAAGGTATTTAAATACTATGTCGGCAGTACTAAACATTTAAAATGACTCCCTGATTTATACAATATGTCAGTAGCTCTGCTTGCTTTATATCTTTATTTCAGTTTTGTTTAAGGGTATTTAAACTTCTTTCCTGTATGGATCTTATTGTACACCAGCAGTTAAGATACCTAATACAGATATGCAGGAAAAGACTTGTTTCTACAGATTAATTCTTTTTCAACATGCCTTTGTATATCAAATCCTGATAATCTGATTTGCCTCGCTGTCTGCTTCTGTGTGCATCATCAGACTAGTATTTTCTTTCCCCGATTAGTGATGTACTTAAAAAGAAAATTGCCCAAAGCCATACATTATAACATTTCCAGATTATGTGTAAAATGTATGTCCGCATTTAACAGGTCAAAGAAATCACAAAAAACAAAGTAATAAATAAATACACAATCCCCACCTGTAATAATATTGTTTAGAAGTCATGAACTAATAGAACCAATGATATATTCTAAAATTTGGAAACATATGAAGTCTCAAATTTAACATTTTATATTCCAGGAACTAGAAATAAATACCATTTATTTTTGTGTAAGTAGAACTAAGGTACCACTAATCCCTGATTTTTAATTCCACGCAACCTTTAGGTTTTCAGCTTCTAAAGATCTAAGGTCTTGGTTGCAATAGAAAATCAAGAAGCTTCTTTTACCAGCCCGATTTAATGGGAAAGCTCTAAAACCAGCCTACTTGCAAAAAATAAGTTAGTAAAGTCTGTTTCCCCAAAAGTACCTTTATATATGGTTCATGTACATCTTGCATAATTAACAAGTATAACTTCAAAAAGGAAAGGGAACGGAAATGATTTCAGGGAATATAGTATTTTGCAGACATTGAAGGCTCAATATTATATTCTCTCCCTGGTTTTAATAAAAGTTTTCTTCTCATAAAAAGTATAATACAATGGGCAACTTCTCTTGAGATTGCAGCTGGAAAGAAAATAACTTCATCATCCTCAAACTCAGTGCTAACTGACTATGCCTTGTGTAAATGGCAATTAACTTTAAAAGTAACAACTATCATTGCTATGTCTACAATTAATAAAATATCAAATTTTTGTGGGATCAATAAAATAAATAAACAAAACCTGAATAACTTCAATAAAACCTGAAAAAGAACCATTTAACAAAATGTATTTTAAGTTATTAATTAGTAATCATGTTGTCTGTCTCAAAGGATAACTCTGCAAATGAGAACTGTGTTGTTTCAATATAACCAAAAGAGCATGTATCAACTTCAAGCTGCCTGTGCTTCTCACAGGAGTTAATTTATTGCAAACCTTGATCCTAGTATTCTTTCTATATTAAATTTCAGTTTATACATTCTACATTGTGGCTGAAGTTAAATGAGGAGAAAACACACTTACCTTCACAATACTTCTTAAATCCTGCACGTATGTTCTTTCAGTCTCTAGAATTTCTTGGACCACTCTGTCAACATACAGGAGTTTTGGACTTGTAGACTCAACAATCAATGACATGACACAATTTTTGTTATTTTCTTTTGTCTCAGGTTTTCGTGGCATATTTGGCTTTCTTCCAATATTTCCATCAGAGAGCTGTTCCTTGATAGGGTTATTTTTTCTTAGCTCTTTGCTGGGAAACTGTTGGGTTGGGTGCAGCTCCAACTTTATGGCCCCCACTTCCTTGTCCTGATTGAACAAACCCAGATGACTGTTGGAAACCAAGGTTGTCCTGCTGCCACAGGAACAGTGGCTATCTCTGGAGGATGCTGAGGAAGACGTTGAGCTGAAGCTAACTGGTCGGTCACTGTCTGACAATTCCATCGCTTTGATTCCACAGTACAGGAAGTGTCGGTCTTCTCTATGTAGGTTGTTTCCTGTCTTCTTGGGAGCTGCACCTACCATTACTGGAGGCAACCCATTAAGACTGTAGCCATCTTTGAGGAGATAGAAAAATAAATATTAATTTTGCATGTATATTGGATTTCATTAAAAACCATTTTACTTATGCACAGAAAAGTAATCATATAGAAGGTGATCTTCAGACGCTTCAATGAGTACAAGCAAAGCAGGAGGAATATGTTGCAGAAACTCTGCATATAAACAACAACCCAATGAATCATCTACCAGTAGGGACTCCTACCTTTCTTTATTTTTAAACTTCATTTGAATAGCTTTTTTTAAAATCAGCATTCATATGTCCATATTTGCGGCAAAAAAAACCCCACTTGATTTTACACATCTTTCTAAAGTAGATGATCAAAATGATATCTAGGCCAACCTAGACAAAATTGCAAAAAAATAAAAAAGAACCCCAGAATGAAATAATTTTTTAATGGATTTTAAATTAAGTTGATGGGGAAAAAATCCATTAGTATAGCTTTGCCTGCCTGAATATAAACAAAACTATTAATCTCTGATCCACAGAAACTTAGAAAAGAAGTTCAGAAATACCCATTCCAACAATATAGAAATTCTTAACAAACTGCAAACACTTAATACGACTATGAAGAAAAACCACTGTCACACACAAATGTATAGTGGGCAAGGGGAGAGACTAAAATTCCTAACAACAAATAATATACAGATATACAGATTCAATAGTACATCTGTGAGTGATTTCTGTAGTGGCTTTATCTCCTGCCTTTCTGAGAAATAGTCCATTGTGTCCATGTATATCAACAACGAATCAACAGCATCCATAATATCAACTGCATCCATAACATCCAAACAAAAGAGAATGCCAAATCTGTTGCAGAAATCATCTGGAAATTGTTTTGAGCTGCATTTAACGTAAATAGTTTTACTATTATGTATCTGCATGTTGCCATAATTATTTCCCTGTAATTATTTCTCTTTTGAGAGAGGGGCGGTCTAGAAATCCAATAAAGTTAAGATTATGTTATGAACAACAACTGTACCTCCCAGCCCTCTTTGTGGAAGAATGGTGCTTTGTATAAGCTGTTTTGTTGAAAAAATCTGTAAGCATATTGACAATCAAAAATTGATTCCTCTTCTCATTTTCTTCTTCATTAGATTTATTATGATGCCTACTCTAAAAGTCTCTTAATTGCATTATCCAGCTTGTGTGTATGAATTCATATTTTACTGGACATGTTGCTGTTTTAATTCCAGGAAACCCTAATAAGCCATTAATAAAATAAATGAAATGTCTGGTTTGGCTGGAATTCCCATATTACTCATGTTTATTTATTAAGCTTGCCACATCCCTATATCTTGGAATTATTTTTAACAAAAACTATATGAATAGAAGTATTCATAATTGTCTTCTTTATGTATCTTTCATTTGGGAGCACATTAGTGCTGAAAAGCAGCATAGTATATGAAACACCTAGATATTAATATATAAATTGTTCAATAAAACGTTGGAAATATCTGCATGTCTTTCATATCCTGACTGAAGTTACTCTAGAAGACATTTTGTAACATATGCATTTATATTTTGATTAAAGGAAGGGATCTGCACTGAAACTCTCCTATGTTTTGAAAAAATGTAAGTTTGAAGATCAGAAAAAAATAGTGAGTTGATAGGCTCTGTAAATTTACTGATATGTCTGTCTGTACCACATTTTATGCTTTCTCCTTTTATTACTGTGACTCAACGAGGTCAAGTTGAACCATCAGTTTCCTTTTCCTTTTCTTGCTTAATCTGATATATGACACGTTGTTCTTATTAACTAGATTACATTCTCCTGGAATATCATTTTATAGACATAACTTGTATAGTAGGTTTGCCAATAATTAGTGGGTTGTTCAAATCTAAATTAGAAATCTTTAATTATTTTTAACATTTTAATTTAAGGAAATGCCTACAAGTATTTAAACTTGTTCCTGAAGACTTTAATTGTGAGCCACTTCAATTATCCTGACATAAGAATTGCATGGATAAGCCATCAAAAGTTGGTTTAAGTAAAAGGGCATTGTTATGGTTTATCTATGTAATATGAAGTTAATTATTGTTGACACTATAATTACTGAAAACTGAAGATTTATTATAAGTGTGCATTTCTTCAGCAAAGTAACAGAAAAATTATTTCTTTTGATTTCTGATCAAGAAATATTTTAAATCACAAAGTAAAGAATAATAACTACTCTTCAGAAGTAGACTGATAGGACATCTGGGTAAATGAGATAAATGGAAAACCTTTCCTCTAATTTCTAAGACATCTAGCTAAAACATAAAGTACAATAGAGTATATTTGATAAGCTGCTTTAGATATCTCAGCTGAAGTACAGAGTTCCTATTTCATTTAATCATCCTATGGCCTTTCTTCCTGTTCATTGCTATGTTGTCTCAATTACAGACAGCCCAAAAGTACCATTAAGCTGTATTTGCTTTGTCAACACTACACAAAGAGAATCTGAGAATTCCTACAGTTTAACAAAAGAAAAACAGTGTTTATTCTAATTTTATGACTTTTTATTCTTCCCAAATGCAATGAAAAAATAACTTTAATAGATTTTAATGTCACAAGCCTTCAGAAACAGAAGCTTGGCAAATAACAAGAGAAAACCAGTTCAAGTGATGTCACCTGAATATAATAGTTTTGTCTCTAAATCAAAAATCAGTGAACACAAGTTGTTATCAAATGTACACACAAAGACATGACATAATCCATACATACAGAGAGAGACCAATGAGTAGATCAGGGGATACCAGTAAATGCAATCCCATTCTTATTCCTCTTCAAACCCTGCCTGCAAACAATATGTATGTTTTGGACTAGATTCAGGATTCACTTATGAAAATAAAAGCCTTGAAAAGTGTGCCTGTTGACAGAATTGCCGCTGTACGCTAGCTAGAAAGTTCAGAGTAATATTATATAGTAAAATAATTCAGCATATCTTCTATTTAGACTGATCTGGTCTACACCAATTGGCAGCATACAGAGGTACATTTTTGTCCTTATTTTTGGTAGTCTTTCAATTGCCCACTAACCACTACTTTTCAAATCTCAAAACTAAATAACCATCTTAAAAATTAAGTATTAATTTTAAGCACACAAAAACTAATAAATTAAGCCATACAATCATTTTGACAGACCCTTTAACTCCCTTTCAAACTCGGGGGGGGGGGGTCTGTAGGGAGAATGAGGCAGGAACTGAGGTAAGGCAGGTTGAAGCTAACACAACCTTTATTAACAGTATAACACGGCAAAATGTAAGGCAAACCTCGAACCGCCAAACAGCAGCATTTGACAGCTGACAGCCCTTTTTATACTAGAGCTGTCAGACGCTGAACCAATAGAATGGCTGCAATCTCCCGCCAGCTGGTTGCTCGCGTCTCAACCAATCAGGGGCTGGTAATGATAGTCAATGGCGTCGTAGCCTCGAGGACTTAACAGGGGGAAAAAATCTTCATCCATTTGTAGCATTATCCCATCCTTTGAAGTTCATGTCTTCTTCCAAAATATCTACTATAAACTAAAGGCACTCAAAGATTCCCCTGCAAAATATTTCTACAAAAATCCCATCAATGAAAAAGCATAGTAAGACTAACTATGATGCTTAACACAGAGCTTTCAAAGTGGCAACATTTACTCAAGTTATTTTCAATCTATAATGATTAGTTAGATAATTGGTTTCAATAGTTTTCCTATTCTTCATATCATTTGCTATCAGATAAGAGATAAATGTAGATAAAACTACAGTGGGGTAGATTTGAATGAAATCCCCATGATGGCATAACTGTGCTGGACAACTTATTTAACTTCAACCGGAAACTTGATTCAAAGGACAGAAAGTCCAATTCTCCACATTTTCTTAGCATCTTCAATTGACAACGGTGTGTTAATTTGGTTTGGTTTGGCTAAGTGCTGGAAAGAGAACTAATTGCACTTATCAACACACGGCTAGGAAATGTGGTTTAGTAACGTGATCCTTTCTCACTCATAACTTTCCACAAATGTAGTAATGTTCCCCACCCTGTCTGACTTCCTCCCTGTGAGGTTACATACTGCTTGCTGATATTCTAAACAAAGATTAAACATGCACACACACACACAAAGCTGTAGAGATAGTTTCTCTGAAAGTTTGAGAACTATGTTACCTCCACAACCACAGATAACTAAAATTAAAAACATACATTTTAAAAACACACATGAACCCAGCTTTCCAATGCAAATGATATGAAGTTCTAAAAAGAACTATACTAGTTTATGCTTTTTTGATTATGACTTCAGTAATGCTAACCCTTTCACTGTTACAACAGTCACAAAAACATCTCTTGTCTCTAGCAACTTCAAAAGTTAAAATACTATCATGTGTTTCAAAGAGCTATTTATATCGAATGGTTAATACTCTTAAATGAATGAAAGTACCTAATCTAGACACTTATGACTCAGACGAATACAATATTTTCATGCTATACCATCTACAAGTTTTAACATTATATAATTCACTGCCTGCATTTTTATTACTTATTTTTGATGGATCAATTGTGTGTTCCACAGGTTGCATTTCATGAAAACAGGAGAGGCTGTGTAGCTATAGGGCATATGCAGTTTGATTGAAAATGTCCTAATCAAATTTTATTTGAATAGGACAATATGATCTAGAACTTGATCAACACATGCATGCACAAAAATATCAAACTGTTGGGTCAAGAAAACACCCCACCCCCAGAGATCCCTGAATGATAAGGCACACTCTTACATATTCAAGATTTTGAATAGCACCATGGATAGACATCCCTGCCATTTCAGTTAGTCTGGACAACAACAACAAAGTCAATTAAACCCCATATTATTCAAATAACAAATAAAGTTTGCATTCTTTACAGTCCATAAACAAGCTCTCTACAGCTTAGCACATCACAGTGATGTACAACAACCCACTGAAAAATACAAGAGTGATCCAAATGAGGGTCTCCACTCTCCCCCCTTAATTCCCAAGCATTGTGTAACCTTTCCACTCCCTCCCAGTTCTCCCAAAACTGAGCAAGAATTCAAGATTTTTAGCAAATCCAGTTGTCTTACAGATTCTTACCGTCTTAAGAGTTTTCTGCCATATCATGAAATATCCTGGAGTCCCAAGCACTTTTATGAGGGAGAATTTTCTGCAACACTTACCTCATCACTATGGAACGCCTCCAACTTTTTAAACAATGACTGAACTTCTCTCCCTCCTTTTCCTCCTCCCACCCAAAATGAGGTATAAGCTACCTGTGCAACCAAAGATGAAGGCATCCTTCAGTTCCAGCAGCTGCAAAATTACCACCCGGGAGCCCTCGGGTAAAATGAGTCTTATTAGTCTATATGGCTGCTTTGATAGAAATATTGAACGAGTCAGCCTTTAACTACTAAGCCCCTCACACACAAAAGGTTTTCCCTTGGAACCTGATTCACAACTTTCTCATTGCCTGCACTAAATGCAGTTCTGAGCATTGCTAAGAGCTTAAAATGAAACATGACATCATTCAATTCAAGAACAGGACAATAGACACTGCTGTGGGTAACTAAAATGCACACTTCACTGAGCAATCCTCTGCAAATTATTCTTTCAAGCAGAGCTGAGAAGGAAAAACATTTTAACAGAGCAATTCTTATAGTATTTTGTTGCTTGTCTTCAAACCACTGCTTCACTCCCAGCAACGTTAAAAACACACAAAGTAAATATGAACTGAAGATAGGTAACTAGTATCAATTTTGTATCTATTGGTATCTATTAGAAAGTAGACACACCATTTTGCTTTCAATGGTAAGTTGAGCATATTAATATGCAACGTTTATATAGCAAATTATGTAATACAGACTTTTAAATTTAGTTTGCAGCATATATAAATTTTGTAATCTCTCTCTCTCCCTCTCCCCCTTTTTTTGCTTCCAGCAATGTTTGCCCAAATTGGAAGACTGGGAATGCTATAAAGCAGTATGTTCCTCTTCATTTTCTCCTTCAGCATTTGCCTAAAAACATAGTTTTTGGACAGATGCCTTTTCTGGCTCCCACACATAGAGAGGTAAGAGATACGGGGAAGCCGCAAGGCAACATGAAATGTTTCATACACACAAATTGTATTACCTAGTTCATTCAACAAAGCTCTTCATCAGAGTAGTTCTAAGCTGCTTTGTAAAATCCTATTAAAAACTTGAAATTGGTGTATTGTCAGCACCAGCTTCCCAATTACAGATGCTTTTCTCTCTCAATTCACAACTGACTCCAAAATTAATTAGCATTTAACATCTGCCAAATGCCTACTCTCTCAGCTGAACTCAATACTACTCCCTCCTACTTTGATTTAATGGTGCAGCAGAATAGAATATGCCCTTTTATTACCACATTTTAATGAGAAGCTGTAAGTCTATTTAATGCATAAATGTCCCGAGCTTAAAATTTTTTAAAGGCCACGAAGGCTCTAAGACACCACTCCAAAGTGTTTTTTCCACATAAAATAATTCCACAAGAGTAGATAATTCCTGCAGAAACAGACTTCTATGATTTGTAGCAGACAATCCTAAATAATATAGTCAATTGTTTTCCCAATATCAGTTGTATTGTCCTGAGGAAATTCTTTCAATGTTCAATAAATTCAGCAATTCCTTATTTGGATGGTCCACCTGTTTATTTGTTGATTCAGGTCTTATAAGCTGTAATTTTGGCCCAAGTGTTCAAGAGTCCTATATTTCCCAAATATAACAAATCATAAAAATCCAAACTTCATTTTGAATAGTCATCATCCTTGAGAAATTATTAGACAATATCATTCCCATCTCATATCTTACATTCCTAATCAATTTCAACACCAACTCTTTTGTCTTTAACTCAAGAGAACAGAACAGATATCTATCTGAAAATCAACATTCTTACAAACCTCAAAAGCATACATAAAATCTGCTTTTTAACCCTAACTCTCAGCCTTTGCTTCTGTCATCCACACAAACTAAACAGTATTTGCCTCAATAACCACAAATATGAGCAAAGACCATATACTTAGAAGTTATAGACTAAATACTTTATTTCTCATCCTCCCACCGAAAGCTTCATAATGATTTTTGAATGTATTAATATATTTTCAAGAATCAAAATCATTTTAAAACTAAATTATAAACTGAAATTATTACTATTTACGGTAACTGAGAACATGAGAATCTTAGATCACTTAACATACATACACACACAACCTTCCCAAATTAAATTTTAGGCGTTCTGCATTGCTATTTAATCTTATAGATAGATATTTATTCCTATCCTGTAATTTATTCCACAACATACATTTCAACAATTTTCTTCATAAATTTTCACAACCTGGTCTCTGGTTACCCCTGGATTCATGCTATTGTGTCATTTAGGGTAGTTCTATCACTGTTGTCATAAGCTTGTTTCACATTTCTAAAGCCTATAATTTGGTATTGCTTCATTAATAAAGTTTATTACTACTGGGTTTTTTAATAGCATTATAGTTTGGGATCATTTTTAGTGGAAGCAAACAGACAGACAGACAGACAGACAGACGATGATAGATAGATAGATAGATAGATAGATAGATAGATAGATAGATAGATAGATAGATGATAGATAGATGACAGTATCCAAAATCTTTATTGAGGCCTATTTTCTAATCTCTTATAACATGATTGTGTCACCAAAAAGTATTTGTCATAACATTTTATCCTTATTTTCCAGAATAAAATTGTTGAAATAGTTTCAGATAATTCATAGAACAGTGAGACAAGGAGAGGAGAAAGATGGACCTTTGGAAGATTATCTTATAAAGAGACAGTTTATGACATAACAAGCAGTTTGCATTTTTGTTTTTAAGTGGCATATCAGGTTTTCTTGTTTCCATGCTTGTTGGAGATATTGGTTTGCAATATAAATACATTTACAGTCTGAGTGCTTTGATGAAAAATTAGCTTCCTAAAATAAACCAATTGTAAATGACTGAAGGAACATTGTGGTCTAAATTCCATGACTTGCAAGTATTACATTTCTTTCTTCAGTTTACTTAATAACACATAAATGAACTATAGTCAGATCTTCTGAAGGACATTGGAACATCTTCTTCCTCAAAATACAGGATGATGTATTAATAATCCTCTGCAATGCAGTACATGATGACTGAATCTATGCATCATGCTGCAGATACTCCTACATAAAACATTTTTCATCCTTATCTGCTGTTGATACATGAGAACACAGGTACATCAAAACATCTTGATAGAACTTTTCAGCAAATGCCTCCATCTTCAGTAATTATTCTATTAATTGCACAGTATACTTTTGTTTGTTAATCATTATGTTCCTTCACAGCTGTAAAATCTCTTTTTGTAAGAGAGAGAGACAGAGAGAGGGGGAGGGAGGGAGAGGGAGAGGGAGAGAGAGGGAGAGAGAGAGAGGGAAGGAGGGAGGGAGGGAGGGACGGAGGGAGTGGGAGAGAGAGAAAGAGATTCCTTGCCTCACAAGGGGCAACAACCTGGTCCTTTTTATCATAGATTTCTCCTCCTTTGCAACATGAAACAAAAATAGGTAGCCACTCTCAAGACTTCTTATAAAAATCTTTTTTATCCCTTACCTACAATAAGCATTCAATTTTCTCAATGTTACTTCAGGGTGGTTTTTTTTTTAATTCTTACCCATTTCTTCTACTGATCGACTTTTTTTAGTTTAAACTTCAAGATTTATCTTGGGAAGTAGCTTGCCTCTTTGACAAATAATAGCACCTGGGCTAGGCATTCTATTGTCATTTCAGCCTTCCCATTCTCAGTAACCAAACAGGACAAGATAAACTTTCAGAACATAAGTTGCACAGCCCTGTTTCAAATATAAAATGATTTACAAACCTTGATATTTCCAGTTCATTAACTTTCTAGCTTCGGGCAAGATGCAGTCACTTCCATAAATACTCAACAGAGACATCCAGTTTATTTTGAAAAGTTCCTGAAAGATGGGCCTCTCCTTTTGAGCTAATATGACGAGTGAAGCCCATTTGGAGAAGCTGAAGTGGAAGGTGCCAAACATTCTGTACAATTATCACATACATTCAGAAACAGAGAGAAAATCTCATTGCTTGAACATTCTAATGTCATTAAAACATAGATTGTAAAAACGGCGAGCTTGCAATTCATCACTGTGTTGAAAAATGGATAGCATTTCTCATTCATAATACAAATATTCTGAAAAATCGTATTTATTGTCTACAAGAAATTCCAGGGTTCAGAACTATTCCATAAGAGTGCTCTCCAAAAGCCACCTTGTCAATCAATTCAGAAAAATATCTTGGTCAAAAATACTGAAAGCTACTAAGAGATCAAGGAGTAATAGCATAGCTGCATCCCCTTATCCACAAAAAGTGACCAAAGCAATCTCAGTACCATATTTTGAGCAAAATTCCTATTAAAATCGGTGGAAAATGGAAATACAGATCGTCCTTGACCTACAACCACAATTGAGCCAAAAATTTCCATTGCTAAGTGACTTTCCCCCCATTTTACAACCTTTCTTGCCATACTTTTAAAAGTGAATCAGTGCAGCTATTAAGTTAGTAACGCAGTTGTTAAGTGAATCTGATTTCCGCATTGACTTTGCTTGTCAGAAGGTTGCATGACCCTGAGACACTGCAACAGTCATAAGTAAGAGCCAGTTACCAAGCATCTGAATTTTGATCATATGATCTCCAGGGATGCTGTTACAGATTGTATTAAAAACAATCATAACTCATTTTTTCAGTGCCGTTGTAACTTCAGTCACTAAATGAATGATTTTAAGAAAAGTTGTAATGAGTTTCATCCAAATGAATCCAGAGATGTATAGCTAACAAATATACAATACATATTATGTTACTATATATGCCAGAAGGTTGGGAAGGGAGCTGTTAAGTCAACAAAAGTTAGGCTGGCTTCAGTTCTTTTGTATCTTCCAGAAAATATACTCTAACTCTTCCAAATATACCAGTAAATCCTTAAAAGAAAAAGGATACCAAGTTGGAAAAGAGTGTAGCCAAAAATATAACCCACTGGCTTAATCTGAGAAGGCCCAGAGGCACATTGCTATACAAGGCCAATATTTTTCAGATATGCTGGTCTCATTTCAGAGCAGTATAGAGGAAAACCACACTTCTGAATGCATTGTTTTTACACAATATATTTCCTTGTGATTGGAAGATATTAAGAAAATAGAAGTGTGTAAATCTGAAAAAAACCCACACCTGTGCAATAGGGAATTATGAGAGAAGAACAATAAACTTTGTTTGTTTGTTTGTTTGTTTGTGAGCCCTGGTGATGTAATGATTAGAATGCAATACTGCAGTTCAATTCTGCCGACTGCCAGCAGTTCAAACCTGACTGCTCAAAGTTGATTCAGCCTTCCATCCTTCCGAGGTTAGTAAAATGGGGACCTAGATTGTCGGGGGCAATATGCTGACTCTGTAAACCACTTAAAGAGGGCTGTGAAGCATTATATAAGTCTAAATGCTATTGCTATTATTTATTTTTATTAATGAATCGTTAGCACATTTTACTAATAGTTTTCTCTATTTTCCTGAACTTGCTACAAATGGAATCAGATCTACAGAATTTCCCTTCTGTTTTAGGTGGGTACAAGAAAGCCTGTTACACAGAGGAAGAATGAGCTGGAGAAAAAGGTCAACCTGTTCTCATTGTTTGTCTACATTATTGTCTATAGAATCAGATTTTTTCCAACAAATATAAAATGCGCAGGTTTTTTTTTCTTGCTTTATACAATTAATACTAATCTATTTTTTTGTGCAAATAAAGGGTTCACAAATATTAGGACAATATCTTGGGTAAAAATCTGTTATCAGGAGTTACATTCAAAATTATTACTTTTTGTTTGTTTCTTTGTTTTCCAGGAACAATGTAGCATTTATCCTATAAGCTACTAAGGTTGGTAATGGTCCCACTCATGAAACCAGAAGGCGATTTCTTTTTTTAGTAGTGTACAATAACTTTAAAAAAATCTTGTTTCACAGTCATTTGCAGAGAGGCCTTTTCATTTTAATCTTGAACACAATGGGTTGGTTGCATCTTTTTAAAGGTTTTGTAGAGGCATGAAAGAGGGACACAGTGGCTAAGACCCTGGACTTGTCGATCAGAAGGTCAGCAGTTCAGCAGCTCGAATCCCTAGTGCCGCGTAACAGAGTGAGCTCCCATTACTTATCCCAGCTTCTGCCAACCTAGCAGTTTGAAAACATGTAAAAAATGCAAGTAGAAAAATAGGGACCACTTTGGTGGGAAGGTAACAGTGCTCCAGACCAGTGGCGTAGCGTGGGGGGTGCAGGGGGTGCCGGCCGCACCGGGCGCAACATCTGGGGGGGCGCCCTGACTCGCCCCGCGCCGCCCTTTGCCGGACTGTGGCTGCCTCTTTTCGCGCCCGGCTCGGCCCGCGAACTAAGCTCCCCGGCCCCGGCCCGCCCAGGCCCCTCCTGCGCACCGCCTACCTCCCAGCGGAGCCGCCAAGACCCGCCGTGCCGCCCCCGTGGGAGCCGAAGGAGAGCGGCGCTGCGCTCCGTCTGCCCGCGGCTGCAACGCCACCGCGTCCTCCCGCTCCGCCTGGAGCGCCCCGGGAAGCTGGCGCCTTCCCGAAGCCCCCGGTGCGCCTCCCACCCCCGCGGCACCTGCTTCCCTTCAGTCGAGCCTTTTCCCGCTGTCCTGTCAAGCTCCTCCTCGGGAGGAAGGCAGGAGGCCAGCATGGAGAGCCTCACTTGACTGATGCCGACCAAGGGGCAGCTGCAGTCGGGCCGCCCTCGGGTTAGGGGGCGCAAATTACTTGCCCCGGGTGCTGACAACCCACGCTACGCCACTGCTCCAGACACCTTCGGCGTTTAGTCATGCCAGCCACATGACCACAGAGAAGTCTTCGGGCAGCGCTGGCTCTTCAGCTTAGAGATAGAGATGAGCACTGCCCCTAGAGCTGGAAATGACTAGCACGCATCTGCAGGGGAGCCTTTACCTTTACCTAGCAACATGAAAACAACCCTTGTAAGAAGAAAGGGATACAATGATATGCTGTATTTTAACCATAACAGAGCCAGTTACCAGGCTGAAATAATTTTCAGCAATTCAAGGTGACGATTATTACCTTTCAAGCCCTACATGGAACTGGACTGTGTTATCTGCAGCACTGCCTCTCCTGAAGGTACACTATATTGCCAAATGTATTTGCTCACTTGCCTTCACTCGCATATGAACTTACTGTAAGTGACATTCCATTCCTAATCCATAGGGTTCAATATGACGTCAGTCCACCCTTTGCAGCTATAACAGCTGCAACTCTTCTGGAAAGGCTGTCCACAAGGTTTAGGAGTGTGTTTATGGGTATTTCTGACCATTCTTCCAGAGGCGTATTTGTGAGGTCACACATTGATGTTGGATGAGTTTACGTGGCCTACCACTTTGTGGCTGAGTTGCTGTTGTTCCCAAACATTTCCACGTTCCTATAATACAGCTGACGTTGACTGCGGAATATTTAGGAGCGAGGAATTTTCACGACTGGATTTGTTGCACAGGTAGCATCCTATCACAGTTCCACGCTGGAATTCACTGAGCTCCTGAGAGCCACCCATTCTTTCACAAATGTTTGTAAAAACAGTCTGCATGCCTAGGTACTTGATTTTATACACCTGTGGGCATGGAAGTGATTGGAACACCTGATTCTGATTATTTGGATGGGTGAGCGAATACTTTTGGCAATATAGTGTATGTGCAATAATGTTCCACCAGGTTGCATAGGGTGGACAAGCTCCAAGTCCCTTCCTTCAATGTTGCCCCTGTCCTATGGACCCTCCCCCTGGGATCTGATAGGTATCCAGCCTTTTTGCCTTCCAAAAACTGTAAAAAACTAGCAAGTACTGAGATAGTGTGAAGTTGGATCTGGGGGAATTTTTTCTGGTGGGGTTTGGAAAATTTTGTTTGAAACCCCAGAATCTAGTTTTACTGGGTTTTTTTTTTTTTGGTGAGCCACCCAGAGTTTTGCTACAAACCACAGGTGGTCATATAAGTCTTTTAAGTAAACCCTATCAGTTAGACTAGTTCTGCCAAAATAAGACATCACTATGCAGAGTCAAGATAGTATTCTTCTCAAAACAAAATGCTGGTGATCTGCTACAGAACTACTCAAAGGAGTAGTTGAGGAGTTTTTAGACATGTTTGCTGATAAGTTGTTAGCTAAGTTTGAACTATGGGGTAATTGAAGTCGCAGAACAAGCTTGAAGCTGTCTACTAATGCTATGACAAATTACAAATATTTCTGCTTTTTAAAAACATATAATCTGATGAATGCAAATGTATTATATGCCAGTTTAGATTCCATACCTAACTTTAATTGAGGTTGAAGCAGCAAGAAGAGGGATCTGGTTTATAAAAAACAGAGAGTCCTCCTGCCTTAAACATGAAAAATTAGCTGAATGGCTTTGGGGCCAATCACTCTCTCTCAACCCAACCCATCTCATAGGGTTTGTTGTGGGGAAAGCAGGAAGAGAAAAGAGTATTAGGTATGTTCACTGCCTGAGTTATTTATGAAACAATAATAAAGGCGGGATAAAATCACTTCATACTGAATATGAACAAATACACAGCATCTACAGTTTTCTCTATGATGTCTCACAGAAAGGTCAGCGTTCACCAAAATTAGAATCAACAGTGTAACATTGTCGGTAAAATTAAAAGAAGCCAGCAGCTGTTACATCCTAAAAAGCAATAAAAATGGGGTGATATGAAGAAAATAATGTATAATAGATCAGTTAATTTGAACAGACTAGAATTATTAAAATAATTCCAAAGCTGGAATTTATGGGACTATTTGATTTAATATAAGCTTTCCAATTGGAAATTTGGGTTGGCTGGCTTGCAGATCTCATAATTCTCCGTTTACAATGAATGCCAACTGGGGATAGTGACCCAATACTTCTGGAGGACACCAGATTGGAGAAATAATAATAATAATAATAATATATTTATTTCTTAGCCGCACCCTCTCCCGAAGGACTCGGGGCAGCGTACAACGAAACATACGAAATAAATATGTAAACAAAACAAACATATAACAAAGACATACACTGAAACATACACAAGGAGGAGGTCAATTGATAAAACAATTAAAATACAGTATTTAAAACCCCTAGAAATTAAATATAATTAAAATACCCAGTTAAAAACCCGTCAGGAGCGATATGGTTAGATCAGAGTTGAGCCAGGCCAGCTGCTTGAAATAGGTGGGTCTTCAGCTTAATACGGAAGGAGCGGAGGTCAGAGGTATTCCTAATATCCGGAGGGAGGTCATTCCACAGGGCTGGGCCCGCCACAGAGAAGGCTCTACTCCTAGGTGCCGCCCCACGACATTGTCTAGCAGACGGCACCTGGAGGAGCCCCTCTCTGTGCGAGCGAATTGGTCGCAGGGATGTATGGGGCAGAATACGATCCCGCAAGTAACTAGGTCCTAAGCCATGGAGCGCTTTAAAGATAGTTATCAAAACCTTGAAACGCACCCGATAGACCACAGGAAGCCAGTGCAGCTCGCGCAGGAACGGTGTCACATGGGAGTACCTAGTACTCCCCATAATCACCCGCGCGGCTGCGTTCTGGACCAACTGCAGCCTCCGGGTGCATTTCAAGGGAAGCCCCATGTAGAGAGCGTTACAGTAGTCCAAGCGAGACGTCACCAGCGCATGAGTGACTGTGCGCAAGGCATCCCGGTCCAGTAGGGGGCGCAATTGGCGCACCAGGCGAACCTGGTGGAACGCCCCCCTTGCCACGGCTGTCACATGGTCATCCATGGACAGCCGGGCATCCAGGAGGACGCCCAAATTGCGCGCCCGCTCCACGGGGGCAAGATGAATGCCCCCAATGGCCAATGATGGGATTAATTGGCTGAACCGAGGGGCTGGTACCCACAGCCACTCCGTCTTGGAAGGGTTGAGCTTGAGTCGGTTGTCATCCATCCAGATCCGTACGGCTTCCACACACCGGGACATCACTTCGATGGCCTCGTTGGGGTGGTTCGGGGTGGAAACCTGTTTTATCACAATGTACTGCTGAACATTATTCCATTTTGGCATTAAATCACTTTTTTTCCAATGAACATAACACAGATTGTAATTATATAACTGCTGAGTACTGTATAAGGATTGCTGCTACTTCATTAAAAAAATACACAAATTTAAAAACCACTTTCTTTTTCACACTGTCAACTACCTCCAAGTAAAGAGCCACGGTGGCGCAGTGGTTAGAGTGCAGTACTGCAGGCTACTTCTGCTGACTGTAGAATTTGGCAGTTCGAATCTCACCAAGCTCAAGGTTGACTCAGCCTTCCATTCTTCCAAAGTCAGTAAAATGAGGACCCCGATTATTGGGAGCAATATGCTGACTCTGTAAACCGCTTAGAGAAGGTTGTAAAGCACTGTGAAGCAGTATATAAATCTAAGTGCTATTGCTATAAGCAAGCACCCACCATTATTAATCAAGACTTTGCACTGCTGAATAATTTAACACATTCCCTGCTGAAGAACCCCAAAACTGTAACAACTCTCGGGGAGGCCACTATCAGTAATCAACACCACCAACTAGCTGGCATACTCAATGGAAAACATAGTTTCTCTGGAAAGCTTAAATACACATGTTAAACAGCTGCATAGGCTTAAAAGAATAGAAAACACACAAGCACTGTCTTTTCCAGAGACCAGTGCAAACTTTTTGTTTTCATATCAGATTTATGTAAAACATATCTGCCAAAATTCAAAATTTAATTGCATGTTCCAAAGCCTAATATTTGCTCAGTAAAAATGGCCTGTTCTTGATACTTACAGTGAAGATTCGTGGTGAATCAGATGTGCCTGAAGGAATAGGGATGGCATTGCAGTGGAGACTGATGGCCAGACAGTAAATGCGCTGCCAAAGTGTCTCCAGAAAAAGGAGAGATGTAAGATTGCCTACATGTACTCTGGACAGCTGATTTTCATGAGTAAATGGCAAGAATTGAAGTTTTTGCAATCAGCTTCTGACATGAGCAGCTAGGAGTCAAGGAGTTCTACCCAAGCTCATAGTCATAATGTAGCCTATATGAACACAAGGTTTGCTAAGCATCATTTCTTTGCCAATTTTGGAAATTGCTTAACTGCTTAATTGCTTATTTTGAAGAAACCATTTTGACTACTCATGGTAATATGATAAAACTGTAAAAACATAAAAAGAGCTGTGGTGGCACAGTGGTTAGAATGCAGTATTGCACGCTAATTCTGCCGACTGCCGGCAGCTTGATCCTGATGGGGCTCAAGGTTGACTCAGCCTTCCATCCTTCTGACATCAATAAAATGAGGATCCAGATTGCTGGGAGCAATATGCTGACTCTGTAAACTGCTTAGAGAGGGTTGTAAAGCACTATATAAGTCCATGTCAGAAAATTAAATCACTTGTGTTGGTCTACTGCAGGGATGTCAATCTCGATTTCATTAAGGGCCACATCACGGTTCTGTTTGACCTCTCATGGAGGGTCAGCATGGCCAGCACAACATCACTCGTGTCGGGGGCACCTATGGTGGCCTGAACACTCTGCCAGCGAAAACGGGCTCCAGAACTCTGTTTTCAGCTGCAACGGCCACCTGCAATCCTCTGCCAGTGAAAATGGGGCTTGGGAGGACCACACGCAACCCTCCCAAGCTCTGTTTCCACTGGTAGAGGCACCGCGGACTGGTCCTTTGCTGTTTCTAGGTCAGCCCTACGGGCCAGATCTAAGCACCCCACGGGCCAGATTTGGTCCTTGGACCTTGAGTTTGACATACCTGGTCTGTTTGTTTATTTTATTGGATTTATATGCCGCCCTTCTCTCAAAGGACTCAGGGCAGCATACAGCATTAAACACATATTACAAAAGTTAAAAGGAAATTAGAAACAATCCAAAAAACAAACCCAATTAATATAACACTAACATTTTAAAAATTAGATAAAATTAATCTCCTGTATTAAATGTCCTCACCTAGAACAGAACAAAATGCAATATACAAAAGAGTAATATATCTACTATAAAAACATTAGGTTTTTTTCATATATTTCTCATTGACCTTTTGTGACTGAAGGGGATGTTGATGGACAGCTTTAAATTAGAATTAAAATGTTTATAGCATTATCAGGGCTATATACCTACTAATTTTAAAACATATTACCAATTAATTGACTTCATAATGGATTGGTTAACTTGAGCACGCTAGAATTATTAAGAGTTTCAGAACGATTTTAATATCCAGAATAATGTAACAGACTATATTATTAAATGCACTGTAATTTCCCGAAGATAATAGGCATTATATAAAGATAGTTACCAAAACGTAAGCCCCACTGAACACACTAAGAATTATATCTGGGTAAATACTCATAGTATTATTCTGTCTTTATGTAACTAAGCCTCAACAAGTGAAACTCATATTATTAATACATTCTTGTTTATGTTGCTTCCTCTGTCCAATTCCTTGGTATCAGATTTTAGATTATAAACTCCTTGGGGCAGGAATTTGTTTTCTTTGTGTAAAATACTGTGCTTCTTACTGGCACCGATAAATAACAAAACAATGAAATATAATAAAATACATAGGAAATAAAGATTGGAATGTAACATTTGAACTTTTCTGACTGTGTTGGGCCTAGTGGAGAAGTGCCTTGTCTGGAAGCAAAAAATGCCATCCTATTATGTTTGAAAAGACTGTGGAAAGCATTAGACAGAAGGATTACAGATCGGTCTTCTAATGCCAAAGCTTTTGGCTTCGGTCAGAATTTATTAGCAGCACAAGCAATCACCGAATGCAGTTCCATCTGCTTCTTGTTAACTTCATTCATGAAGGCTGCCTTCAAAAAATGATGACTTCTGAGCAATTCTTTCCAGCTCCATGTCCCAACTGAAATGCAAACGCATTTCAATCTTATTGGCAAAAGATACTTGCTCCAATGGAATACTGCAAACTGAAGAAGTCTTGTAAATAGCAAGCTCACATTTTGAGAAAGATTTTCTATAGATCATCAGTCCTTGTGCCATTATTATAGATTTAGGCCTTACTAACTCAGGTTGCTTTCCTGCAGTTTTAAAAACAGAAAATTGTGAACATTTGCACTTCTATTTTGAAATGTTTTAGTCTTAAGGAGTGTGGCTTTGGCAGCTGCTTTTAGAGGGAGCAGTAGGTGCCAAACTGCAATTCAGAAAAGAAAATTAAGGAAGAAAAATCAATGTGCAATTTCTTTTTCTGTAGCAATTATCTGAACCTCAGAACAGTAATACAGAACAGAAAGTGAAAAGGATTAATTCCTGCCTATCTTTGCAATAGCACTTTTCCCTGATAAGAATGCAAAGTAGAGCAAAAATATCTGCCAGCAGTTTGATGGGGCACTAGACAGATGCTTCATATTGCACTATAGCTAGAAAAAAGGTAAATTGGTTCCACCTCTCAGTCAGCAAGAAGTAATTTTTAAAAAAGTGGATTTTGTAATTTGAGAGACAGGATGGGCGGTTAAATTAATTCGGAGTTCATAAATTAATGAAAGGCAATTGTGTTGAATAAGAATTTGAATGTTTAAAAATGAGAAGATGCCCTTGAGTTGACTTTTGTTGATTGCACACTTGGAGTTCCTTGCAAACAGGAGGGATGCAATACACTTTGCAGTGGCTTTTTCTAGGGTGTTTTTTCAACTCCCCATCCTATCCCACCGGGATGCTTAAGATATTCCCCATCATTTTAGTGCCAGATTTACACACACACACACACACACACACACACACACACACCAGCAAAGGTGGACTATGTGCTACATCCTGATGAATACATGATGTAATTAATTTAGGAAAAAATTGGGTGAGGAGGTTTTACAACTCCTTAATTTATTAGGATCAACAAGCCACTTCTCTTTTGGCTACAACAGTTCCTTCAGTAAATTAGTTAATATACAGAAAATGTGAAGTCAAAAGGAATTGAATGATGCTCCCATACTATACTCAGTTTATCATTCTTTTTGGGGTATAATTGCCCAGAGCTAAAGCATAATGATGAGGACAGTTATATACAATTAATACACACATACACACAAACCCAGGAAGAAGATTTCAACTTCCAAAGTAATGCTTCTTCTATAAGCTTTCAAAATCTTATTACCTGAGGACTGAAATACCAATAGCTTTTTAAAAATAAAAATCTTGCTTTTCTTCTACAGTTTAGCCAATCCAAATCCTTTTTATATGCAAAAAAAAGGTAGAGTGAGTTTCAACCTGTTCTTTTTATAAGAGCAAGACAAGGACATTCCCACACATGCAAAGTCTATTCCTTATTCCTACTGCCCTTCTAAGCAATTCCAAGTGAGATGTCTAAGACTTTCTCTTGAATAAGCATGCACAGAATAATGATAATGATAAACTATGAAAAGGGATTAAAACCATATTCAATGAATAGAATGTTATTCCTTTTTCAGGTAGAATACATCAAATTCTTTATGACAATTATATACATAAAAACATATAAGACTTCTACACATACAAATGCATAAACATTAGAAAATAGAGAAGAGGCATCAAGAATCCAAAGACGCTTACCCTACATGTGTTTCCTCTTCAACAAACAAGCTCATTCCCTCCCCCCCCCCCAGGCTGAATTGTTAAGGCTACACACAAACTATTAAAATCAATTGTTCATTCTACAAATAGTAATTGGCTTAAGGCTGCTCTTGGGCATTCACTCTCACACCCAGATGCGGCTGTCTAGAAATGCATCTGCAAGGTGAAGTAAAAGCATTCAAATATCAAAAAGAGAGCAGAAACAGGAGGCTAATCTCCCTACAGTCCCCCTCCCAACACACAAACAAGCCACATAAATTGCTGTTGAGTAAAGGGTGTTCAGCACACAATTAACAAGTCACTAAGAGCCACCCTCCCATTCAGATATTAAAGCTGCAGATTTGGATACCATTGCTGGCAGGCAGCCATCACTGCAGGCCTCAGTAGGAAAGGAAAGCTTTAAAGAAAATGAAGCCTGTTGGGAAAATTCTTCTATACTTACAGTTCTGCAGCATTTTAATTCTCTTGGGGATCAAAGGGAGGCCATTCATTCTATTATTAACCTCTCATATCAAATGTTCGAAAACTAAAGGCGACACTTTTCATGAAATGTTAAGGAGAACTGCATTGTTTCTCGTAATATTCTTTTAAAGCTGACTTTAATAACAGAAACTCTCTGCAATAGAAGATATATAACCAATTGAGGGAGGGGTTCGAGTCCCTTCCTAGCCATTTCAGACTGGTCATGGTTTTTCAGCCCAACGTGATTATTGGGAATATTAGGAGGATAAAACTGGAGGGGAAAGTAATATCCATGGCTCCTCATTGTTCCTGCTGAAAAAAGTGATCCGTAATTGCAACAAAGCAAAATGCATGCTTTAGTCAAATTTAGGCTTTCTAATATTGCAATTTTTTGCAGACATGAAAGAAGTACTAGGATGGTCTTCTTTAGGAAGCTGATAGATTTGAACCTTCTTGTAGCTCGTGTGTATCCGTTTATTTAAGACAACCTGATACATCTTGCTGGACTTCTGGGGTCTGGGATATAGCTGTTAATGAAATTATGCCTGAATCTCATCATAAGGTAAGACTAGCATCATGCTTGCAGGAACAGATGGGTATGACAAGGAAGAGTTGGTGGGAAATGAGAACAATCAAACCTACAACAATGGTCACACCTGACACAATCTCTGGCAATGATTGTGATAAATAGGTTTTATTTTTCCACTACAACTCTATTTGGAACCAATCACCAGAATGGTTCTAAATAGGAAGACTTGTTTTGTAATTCAGCCCCCAAAGGGAAGAGAAGCAAAGCTCCTCGGATGAGTGTTGTGGTTAGACTGTAAGGAATTTTGTAAATATAACTGTTTATTATCATTCTGACTTTGATGTTACAGTTCAAGCATTTTCAGTAAATGTATTTTTGGTATTAGCTTGGGAAGAGTCCCAGTACATGTGTACAAAATCTTTGCCAATCCTTGATAATAGGAGTAACCAAAGATGGATTGTTGGAATAACTAATTTAAGTAATACATGAGTCAATACAGGAAGGAATACTTTCTACATGTTTTAAAGAGGATATGATAAAGCCCTTGTTGAACAAAAGCAAAAAGTAAAAGGTATACACAATGTTCCAAACTCAAGACAGCTGTTCCAATTTAGTAGAAAGTATCATGGAGTAAATTCCTATTGTTCTGAAATGTTGACAGTTCAAGCACTACCTGCATTTTCCAGACTACTCATGATCTCAGTTGATCACAAACAAGTGCTGGCACAAGTTTCTTCTAAAGTGGCAAGTCTGCTTGCAGGGAATTCTTTATGCTTTTGATGTTCCTGATCTATTTGCACTTTTTTCTTCTTCCATGTGTGGGCAACTTCTGTTGACTTCCTCAAGAACTTCAGACTGGCCAATGATAATCTTAGAAGATGGAGTTTCTTCCAAAATGTCTATTCAGCAATGTATTACATTATATGCCAACCTTTAAAAATAGTTTGGGATTTCAGTATCACCAAAACTTAGATGAACACCCCCCCCACACACACACAAACTGATTCTCCTAATATCAAGGTGCTTATCTCTCTCTGATCTCTGCAAATGATAATTGATGGTGAAGTTTTATGTTATGTTTTATGTTTCAGTGTTAAAGGCCTGAATGGTGTAGGGAACAAGACATTGGTAGGACCAGTTTTTTCCCTTGTAAACCAATAATTTGGGCCTTATTTGTACTTTAAAGGAAGAAAACATGTTTTTCAATACAGACATAATACTGCATATTAATTAAGTGATATACTTTGTATCGTAAGGACAACACAATACAGTAGTTCATTATGATACAGCAAAGTCATGGTAACTATTATGGTTCATTATTACGTCGAAATACAGCCATTAAAGGAAATATAAATATAAATATTATATTTATATGAGTTCTGACCCAAATGAATCCAGGAACACTTGTCTGAATCAAATTCAATCAATTTCTTGTACTATCAGCTATATATATATAGCTTCACTACATGTCTTAGGTGGAAACTTCAATCTAGCAGCATGCCAATGGTCCATATAGTATAAAATTTTTATAGTAAATACTGAACATATTTATATAATCAATTGTAGCATTTTCTTCCCAAACATGACTAGTGATACATAAGACTACCTGATTATCATCTTTTAATTTCAGATCACAAATCACATTGAACAACAGTTTAAAAAAGCAGCTGTTCACTAACCTGGACTAGTTCATGTTTTTCCACAACACACAAGCCAACAAACCAAATAATGGCTTTTCCATCCATGCCCTATACAAATCAATCATATTCATATGAAAACTGACAAGTGAGTTAAAATAATAATTCCAACTTCACTCTGTTTTAGTAGCCAGGCCAATGGCGTGCACGTTGTACTGGTGTCTGCAAAAGTCAAGAAAATTGCAATGAATTTTTACAAGGTTGCTATTAAAGCCCAATATAAACTAAAGTATCCAATGTTTCTGCTTGGTTAATAATACATACCTTTGAATAAAAAAATCTAGTGTATTGTATAAATCAGCTTTAGTTTGCCAAACACAATCATTAAATACTTAAGAAGGGAGGAACCTTGCAGAATTTTGCAAGTTTAGTTGAAAGAGAAGCCTCGGTTTCTGAAGCCAAGATGCAACAGATTAACCTTTTTGCCTCATATCATATATAAAAACAGATGCTAATATTTTGTTTATGCTCATCTCCATAGCAACAAAAAGATCAAGAATTTTAAAGAAATGCTTTCAGATTTGATTTAGTACAGCTGGTTAATAGATTGTACTGCTTTAAGTTACAATATTAGAATAATTGATTATTTGCCATCAAGATGGTGTAGCTTTGGAAAACAGCACCCTGTTATCATTGCTTAGTTTCAAGCATACTTCCTTCTTTTTTCAACATCCTCCTTGAAAAGAAAAAAAGTTTTATCATGACAGTTTGCACTGGAAATTTTAATATAGTAATTTCCATCTTGTAATTACAACAGCTGGCAATCTATTAAACCAGGAGCAGGTGGCCTGTTGAATTCCAGATTCAGTCATTCCAAATAACTGAAAAAAGCTTTATTAAGTCATGCTTTGCATAAAGACATATTCTGAAGTTGTATTTCAGAAGGGAGGAAGGATAGATGGCTTTACCTAAGTGGCATTTTCCAATCAGACAGTTTAAAAGGGCCCACTTTTTAAAATATAAGATACTACCAATAACCCGGCATTTATTTCTGACAATACATTTCAATACAATACAAGGAGAGCAGCGGTCGACCCTGAGGCCACTCACTTGTGGGGTGCCACAGGGGTCGGTCTTCTCGCCTCTCCTGTTCAACACATATATGAAACCGCTGGGTGAGATCATCCGTGGCTTTGGGGTGGGATACCATCTGTACGCTGACGATACTCAGCTGTACATTTCCACCCCGAACCACCCCAACGAGGCCGTTGACGTGATGTCCCGGTGTCTGGAAGCCGTACGGGTCTGGATGGGAGACAACAGACTTAAACTCAACCCCTCCAAGACGGAGTGGCTGTGGCTACCGGCCTCTCGGTTCAATCAGCTGACTCCATCGCTGACCATTGGGGGCGACCAACTGGCCCCCGTGGAACGGGCGCGCAACTTGGGCGTCCTCCTAGATGCCCGGCTGTCTATGGATGACCATGTGGCAGCCATGGCAAGGGGGGCGTTCCACCAGGTTCACCTGGTGTGCCAATTGCCCCCCCTATTGGACCGGGATGCCCTTCACACAGTCACTCATGCACTGGTGACGTCTCGTCTGGATTACTGTAATGCTCTTTACATGGGGCTTCCCTTGAGATGCACCCGAGGACTGCAGTTGGTCCAGAATGCGGCCGCGCGGGCAGTGATGGGGAGTATGAGGTACTCCCATGTGACACCTCTCCTGCGCGAGCTGCACTGGCTCCCTGTAGTCTTTCGGGTGTGTTTCAAGGTGTTGATCACTATCTTTAAAGCGCTCCATGGCATAGGACCTAGCTACTTGCAGGATCGTATCCTGCCCCATACATCCCTGCGACCAATTCGCTCTCACAGGGAGGGACTTCTCCGGGTGCCGTCCACCAAGCAATGCCAGAGGGCGGCGCCGAGGAGCAGCGCCTTTTCTGTGATGGGCCCAGCCCTCTGGAATGACTTCCCCCCCGACATTAGGACAGCAACCGATCTCCGCTCCTTCCGCACGAAACTCAAGACCCACCTGTTCCAACTAGCCGGCCTGGCCTGAATTATAGCTATTTTCTAATCCCTCTGGATAAAATTCTAAATTAAGTTTAACTCTGGGTATTTTAATTGTTTTTAATTGCATTTTGCTGTTTTTAATTAATCGATTATTTATTTATTATGTGTTGTACATTGCTTGTTATATCTCCTCCTTGTTATTTATTTGTTGTGTAATAAATTGTACGCCGCCCCGAGTCCCTTGGTGGAGAGGGTGCGGCATATAAATTAGATTAATAAATAAACAAACAAATAAATAAATTTCAAATATAATTTAATCAAAAAAGATCCAAGACCTCAGATAAAATCATTAAAAAGAGTGGTATTTTTAAAGTAACATTACTAGGAAAAAACCTTATATTCTGAAAACAATGATGTAGTAAGAACTTTCTATTCTACTTGGCATCTGAAAATTTACAGATTTTAAATTATTGTACTGTATAAGCACAATATCCCCAAACCAAGAAATATATTTCAGTACTTTGACCTATGTAAATAAAACACGAACTGTTTCTAGCAATATTTTATTGCTTATATAACATCAATGCTGGCTGCTTTCCTTACTCTGTCAGCAAGCTCTTTTAAAGCTAATTGAAACCAGAGGTTTCACTTAAGAAACTGAAATTTAGCAATATAGCTTAATACAACAGTATCTTTTTAATCATCTGTCTAAATGTAAGCTTCACTGGAATTTTAAAGGTTGTTTAAAAATAGAAAAATATTAATCGAACCTAGTTCAGAGTCCAAGAGACAGAGGTTTATTAAATCAGAGTTTTGGCCATTTTTTTCTGAATAGGAGGAGAAACCCATTGCTGTTACATGTTTATTCCACTTATGTATAAAATGTATACGCTGCCTTTATATCCCTATTCCTGTCATCTTTATCAACCATGGTGGTGCGGGAGTTAAAATGCAGTATTTCAGGGAAAGTCTACTGACTACCAACTGCCAGCAGTTCGGAATTCATGTCTCACAGGCTCAAAGTTGACTCAGCCTTCCATCCTTCTAAGGTCCATCCTAAAATGAGGGCCCAGATTGTTGGGACCAATATGCTGACTCTGTAAAGTGCTTAGAAAGAGTTGCATAAGAGTGTGATAAAAGTACAAATTTGAAGAATGAATGCAGTATCTGAAGTGTTAAGTACCTATTTCTTCAGGAGGTTAAGGTGGTGAGCCTGAGCAAGGCCTTTTATTATATTTAATTGCTTCCTCTAGTATATGTAGCAACTTAATTATTTACTTAATTATTTACTTTTACTAGCAAAAGCCCTTTGGCATGAACATAAAGTACAAACTGCTATAAGGTTGAATGCCTGTCTATGCAATGAATGCCTGTCTGTCAGCTATAAATGGAGAACGGAGACCATGAAATGTAATTTAGGTTTGGTGAGCATTATGAATGGTAGCAATTACATGCCAAAAAGTTCAGATCACATTAAAAAAGTTCTGAAGGAATCAAATTAGATCTCAAACACCCTCAATCATTAAGATATCTAGAAGAATGTTCCCATCGTAACACCTGATTAGAACTCATAGTAAACCCCCACCATGATCAAGATTTATTGCATATCTTTCATGAACTTATTCTCAAATATAAATATTGTAGAACTATGCTTAAATTAAGAATATATCCCCTGCCTTGAAAAAATAGTAAAAAATCAGTGGAAAATAAACTATACTCAAACTGCAGATATTTTTCTGGTACTTTTAAAATATGTGGAACACTGACGAGATTATTCCTGTAGTTTTCACTTGTATGACACTTTAAATTCACATGTCATCTGAGTTTTATAGACCTGATTAAAAGGAACATTGGACCACAGCTGATTAGAATGCTATAGTCCTAACTGGATACACACCAAGCAAAAGCCATGGTAACCATTGCATTTAAAGATCCATTTTAAAAGACTCATTACTATTCTCCTCAGGATTTCAACTGTATAAATCCAACTTGGCAACCATCCTGTTAAATATGTTTTCAGCCAATATTCTTTCCTGAGAAGATTTGGAAGGTTAAAAGGCTCAACTGTTGTTCTCATATACCAGGGCATAAATATCAATACCCTTGACAAAAGGCAAAATAAATATTTATCAAGGTTCACAAGTGGGGATTATTTAATGCTCAAGTAAGGAGCTGTAATCTGGATATTAAAGCAAAACAATGTTGGACTTGCTTAGTAAAGGGATGGAAAGCTTGCCAGGGTTGTGGCAATCTGAATGATAAAACAAAATTTCCTAAAAGAAAGTAATGAGAAACTCATTCCATATAGTTGTCAAAAAATCTACATGAGGATGTCCATGAAATCACCAGAAATCTACCTTGATTTGGAGGTAATTTTATTTCTTAAAACATTTGTGGCTGAATCACTAAGTCATGTTTGACTCTTCACAATCCCATGAATCAGAGTCTGTCAGGACCTTCTATCTTCCACTGTCTTTCAGAGTTTGTCCAAATCCATATTAATTCCATTGCTGACACTATCTAATCATCTCATCCTCTGCCATCCCTTCTCTTTTGCCTTCAATCTTTCCCAACATTAGGGTCTTTTCCAATGGCTTTAGACATTACGCAATAGAAGATATCTCAAGTCAGAAGTAGGTTCCATGCTCAAAGTGATATGCTAAAGGATGCCAATGAGAAGATGATCAAAAAAGACCTTTATTTTAGGTTAATCTAGAGGACCGGATATAGCTTCAGGAAAAGAAAGTAAGTTGAAGAATTGTTAACAATATCAGCTTCTCTGCTCAATGTTTATGCTGTGCTCTGGCCCAGGTAGTGAAAAAGTATTGAAATATATTTGCATGTATTATTATACTATAAATTCTGCAAGGGTATTAGGTCTGCTTATAATATGCTCCTAATAAGAAAATAGAATAGAATAAGAGTTGGAAGGGACCTTGGAGGTCTTCTAGTCCAAACCCCTGCCTAGCCAGGAAACCCTACGCCACTTCAGACAAATAGTTATCCAACATCTTCTTAAAAACTTCCAGTGTTGGAGCTTTCACAACTTCTGGAGGCAAGTTGTTCCACTGATTAGTTGTTGTAACTGTCAGGAAATTTCTCCTTAGTTCTCAGTTGCTTCTCTCCTTGATGAGTTTCCACCCATTGCTTCTTGTTCTGCCCTCAGATGCTGTGGAGAATAGTTTGACTCCCTCTTCTTTGTGGCAGCCCCTGAGATATTGGAACACCGCTATCATGTCTCCCCTAGGCCTTTTTTCATTAAATTAGACATACCCAGTTTCTGCAACCATTCTTCATATGTTTTAGCCTCCAGTCCCCTAATCCATCTTTTTTGTTCTTCTCTGCACACTTTCTAGAGTCTCCACATCTTTTTTACATCGTGGCAACCAAATTCTGTGTTGCAATTATGAAAATAAGGAAGAACTTGGTCAGTTCTGTTTATTAATCACTTCAGGGTTTTTATGTATTAGCTATCTTGTTTTAGGAGATATGTATTTTTACTTCATATATTGTAATATTTAAAGATTTATACTTGTAAAGATAATTAACACACCACTATATTAGTGTCTGTTGTATTTTTATTATAGAGACTCTTTATTACACATTACTTTTCTGTTCTTACATAAGCAGCCATCTACTTCAATCTGTCAGGAGGTATTTTTAAAAAAGAAGATATCTGAAGTAAATGTGTGCTTTCATTTTCTTTCAACTTCATAGTATGTATTCTTAAAAGTTATTAAATTTAAAGTGTGCCTTTAAAGTGTGCATTTTTTTGGCACGGATTTTACCTTGCAATTGTAGCATTTGACAGCGTGCATTCTAAAATAAAATCATGACCTATGTTTGAAAGAAAGGAAAAGGAACGAGAGAGGAGGGGAAAGGGAAAGAAATTAAAAACCGGGAAAGGGGGAGTACAAAGAATTTGGATAAATTTATCCCCTGCAGCTGTTAAGGAAGAATAAGGGAAAAGGGAAAAATTGCTAAAATGATTTATTCAGATGCCTTGAAAACTTTGGGGGGAAAAGCAAATGCTAAAATAAGAAGAAAAAATAGATTTACCAGAAGAATAAGAATGGCTTGTTAGCAAACATTACTACATCCCCAAAATTAGCCAGCTGTGGAGGAAACAGCTTGGCAGCAAACCACACCAGGAAAACAGATCAGGATTTCCTGCTGTAATAGAAGCTGCTCAAACAAAAGTAAAAAATGGGTCAAAATGCAAAAAGATGCCCTTATGAAGGGCTAGGTCATAAATCAATTTTGTGTCAGCTTAAAATTGGGCTTCCATTACCATGTTACCCACAAGGCATAACATATATCTGCAATCAAATTTTAACCTACATGGATTGGGTAAAAAGAGTATAAAACAGAACATTCTTTAAAATGGATTTTTTTGTTCATGGAGTTAGATGTAGCTTTAAGAAATGAAATGCACTTTTTTCCAAAACTGATTACAAAATAAAAGTACCATAAATTGTTGCTGAAGCAATAGCCAGAGTAACATAACACATACTAAGTCAGGTTCGTTTCATTTCAGCACAATTTAATGCTTATAGCCATCTATTATGATTTGTAGATCATTGTTCATGGCTTATAGTAGGGAATGAAAAGGTCACTATGATCTTTTGTTCAATAAACCATGGTAAAAACAAACCACTGCTGAAAATGGTAAGCCAAGCCAATGACTAAAACTTCAGAGTTGGTTCATATACAATTGTAAGCTCATGATTACATGTTATAAGAAAAAGACATCATAAGCCTTGAGCTTACACACATTTACACACTCCTCCATCTTCTGCTGTAAGGAAGAGACTAGATGTGTATGAAGATTCCCAATTATCTAGGTTTTGGTGGTCCCAAAAGTGCTTTTTTGTTCTGAAGAGGGCTTCATGGATGAGAAGAGAAACATTTTCAAAGGGAAAAAACCCCAAGAAAGTCTAGTTGCCTTTTCAAAAACACAACTTTGGGAAAGGACTGGATATTTCTATTTTCTGTAGTGATTAATCATAGTGTAATCTAAACTATAAACTGTGATTAAACTTGTCGATGCTTAGTAGAAACAAGCAATTCAAGTTGTGGTTCAAAGTTATTTTATTTTCATTAGTCATAGAGTATGTGGAGAACCTAGACCAGTGATGGCGAACCTAGGGCACGAGTGCCACAGGTGGCACGCGGAGCCATTTGTCAGGGCACGCGAGGCGCTGCCCTGTCAGCTGGCCAGCGCGCACTGGCCAGCTAAGTTTACCCTTTTTAAAAGCCATTTTTCGCCCTCCCCAGGCTCCAGGGGCTTTATAGGAGCCTGGGGAGGGTAAAAAGAGCCTTCCCCCCCCCCTGCGAGGCCCTCTGGAGGCTTCACGAGCTTCCCTGAAGCCTCCGGATGCAAACCAGATATTCAGGAACGGATTTCCTGTTTGCTCAGAGGGTCGTTTTGACTGCTCCGGAGGCTTCAGGGAAGCCCCTTGAAGGTCCCTCAAGCCTTCGGAGCGCTTAAAACGACCCTCCAAGCAAACCGGAAGTGGCTTCCAGTTCGCTCGGAGGGTCATTTTGACTGCTTTGGAGGCTTCAGGGAAGCCTCCTGAAGGTCCCTCAAGCCTCCGGAGGGCTTCCAGGGGGGGCGGGGGAGGCTGTTTTCACCCTCCCCATGCTCCTATAAAGTCTCTGGAGCCTGGGGAGGGTGAAAAAAGCATGCAAAAATGGGGGGGTCATGCCTGTAGTGCGCACATGTGCACTGGGGGGTTGCGCATTGCATTATGGGTGCGGCACGCCTGCACATGACCCCCCTGCGCTCCACCTACTTATGGTAAGCAAGCCCAAAGAGGTTCACCATCGCTGACCTAGACTGTGATGGCAAATCTATGGCGCATGTGCCAGAGGTGGCACGCAGAGCCCTCTCTGTGGGTATGCACTCTGTCCTACCCCCAAATAAATCCATTAAGATCATCAGCCACACTGACACATTTAGGACTGTATTTCCCCCAAAATAAGACCTAACCAGAAAATAAGCCCTAATGCATCTTTTGGAACAAAAATTAGTATACAGAACTGGCAACATAATATATGAGTATCTATAATCTCATTCTTCTCTGAAATATTTCTAAGTACCTTGTCCCAAAAATGCCTTGCCTAAAGTCCTGCTTTTCTTTCCATAGTTTTCAAGGTAAAAGAGGTAAAATAAAAGAGCACAGTTAGATAAATTACTCAAAGCTTACTTTTAAAACAAACAAACTTAGAAAAAGGTCAGTTGGTTACTCATTTTATTAAGCTCTCCTATTTCAGTCAGTTATATTTTTTTAAAAAAATTGATCTAAGAGAAGAAAAGGTATACTATATGACATTTTTAGGAAGACTAAGTGGTTTTAAGTTGTCAAATAATTTATATCTGAAATGCATCACTTTGCAGAGAGTGGTTGCAGACACAGCATCTTCCTTCAGATCTATACTTATACCTGGCGGGATAGCCAAATTACAATGGCTCATGAACACTAGCATTAGGTATGACAAGGTAAGAATAATATTACAAGAAAGCAGACTATGAGTTAAACCCCATAATTGCATGTTCCATCTAAATATTTTGAATTCTATTCTTTGTTATGACTGCATATCACCATTTTTGGAATCACAAATTTTAGATTAACCTTGTAAAAATATTTTTCCAATTATTTTATTATATTTGGTTTCCAAAACTCAATTTTGAAAAATAGATTAACAATTATTCTATAACGTCTCCACTGTTGTTCAGTTTGCTACTCTACATCCACTTCTGTGGGATTAAACTCTTTTGAATTAACTGTGACTAGTATAAAATTGGATCACCTAAAAATATGGGTCTGATGCCAAAAATGTGTATACATATGCATCATTGCAATATCATATCTACTCCTTTCTCAAATAGTGAAGATTAGACATTAGTATGTCCTTAGCCAACTAGTATTTGGTTGAATTATCTTCCTTCTATTGCTATTCTTTCATGGAAACTTTGCAGTTCTACATCTGCTATGTAACAATCAAAGAAATGTGACAAGGATTATATTTTTCAATTACATTGACAAACAGGGATATTACCGTATTTTTTGGAGTATAAGACGCACCAAGATTTTGAAAAGGCGAATTAAAAAAAAAGTTTTTGTACTCTGCAAACCTCCCAAAAACGGGTCCATTTTTTTTCAAAAAAGGGCATGGATAGCCTTTAGGCGGCTTATAGAGTGCTCCTGAAGGTTGGGGGCATAAATGAGCAGAAAACTGCCCATTTTTGCAAAAAATGGCCCTTTTTTGTCAATAAAAGGGTGTGGATAGCTGTTAGGAAGCTTATAGAGTGCTCCTGGAGGCTGGGGGGCAAAATTGAGCAAAAAACGGGCCGTTTTTTGCTCATTTCTGCCCTCCCCAGCCCCCAGGAGCTCTTTGAAAGCCTCCTAAAAGCTATGCACGGCCATTTTGATGAAGGGGGCGGGGTTTCAGGAGGCACAAAATGCTGTATTCACTGTATAAGACGCACCCAGATTTTCAGCCTCTTTTTTGAGGGAAAAAGGTGCGTCTTATACTCCGAAAAATACTGTATCATTTAAAAAGCTGGATAGGATTATTCAAGAGGAAAACAATACTGACCTTCATTCTTGGTTAAAGTTTCTTTATTCTCTGGTGTTTTATCTGGCATCTCAGCTGAGAAATGTTCAATGACACCTGAAGGACATTTTTTTAAAAAAGGAAAGTTTTCATGTTGAAGCAAGTATAGCTAAACAAAATAATACTTTTTTTTTGCTAAAGTTTCGGTTATAACCTATAAGTATAGTGCTAAAGGCCTCCAGTCAACTTCTCAAATAGGGTGCACCTATGATAACGACAGTACCCAGGCATTAAGTGCTGCTCTTCAGCAACTTCAGGAGGATGGATGGAAAAAATGAAAAAGATGGATCACCATATCTGGCTTTCTAAAATCAAGTGCTCATTCAGATTTTGCAGTTGAGAATCCAGGTATCATTAGTGGATGATACATTTTGTTGTGGGGCAAGAGGTAGGAAGCAAGGCTGAACCAGAAATCCTGTGCCTATAAACATAATGCCTATTGCAAACCTTCCAGTGAGGTGGGCAACATATAAATTTAATAAATAAACCCTAAAATGGCTGCTTCCCGTGACTTCGCTATATTCGTCTCACATTTGTAACTATCCCACTTGCTTTCTATTTCTTTAACATGAATACAAGTCAAAGCAGAACAACACAATAAATTTGTAGAAATACTAACAATTTCCTTTTAAATCCTATGTAAAATTCCTTTATATGTCTCAAGAAATCCTGAAGGACTTCTGACAAGTCTATTTCCCTGACCATTACTAGTTTCATCTAATGGCCCTAGCCCAGTGGTGGGTATGCCCTGGTACGGGCGTACCGATGCCTGCTGGGAGCACTGAGTACCATTCCGGTACGGTGCTCTGGAAGGCCCACCCGTTTGCCCGAGCTGCTTACCGATATTTGAACTCTTCAGCACTTCCGTGCATGCAGAGGCGTGGCAGAGCATCGCAGGAGATAAGGACGCATGCGCGTGCTGCGCACATTCATGTGGTGGACACCGGGCCCCATTGCACCGTACCAATTGCAATGAGATCCAGAAACCACCACTGCCCTAGCCCTCATAACAGATAAAGTTTGCATTTTGACAGTGGAGAAATCTGAATATGTGCCTTTTAAAAAGTTAAGTGGCCTTTAAGTGCAATGAACCCTTCGCACTTCATTTTCACTCTTGCCAACTTCCAATATTAAGTATAAATAAATGTTAAAGCAACGTCAACACTTTGTCCAGTATTCAATTAATTTATCCTTCCTGAGTAAAAGCTACTGAGTGATGAAAGCATCATGTTACTACAGGCACTCGCAACACAATTGAGACAGTTTACTGAAAAGCTGAAATGCTAAGAGACTATCAGAATACAAATCAAGAGTACTGTATTTGATTTAGAATTACACTGGGTAAACAATCACACTGCTGATACATTAACCTGGATCACTCCCAGACATTACATGTTCCATGCCTATTTCAAGGGAGAAGAACTGTTCGGAAACACTATCCTTACCTCTACATTACATGTATTAATAATGTACTGTTATTGCACAAATAAATGTACAAGAAACAGATACAAATGAAAGGATGCCATCCAATTAACTCATTCCATTGATGGAAATAGGTCCACAAAAGGTGAGTAAATAGAGCAATTTGCTTCTACAACCTCATAAATTCTCAGAACATATTACAGGCAAGGGAGAGAATTTATAAGGACACACACACAAAAAGGGAAAATATTTAAAAGAGGCAAAAAGAATGATTTTGGCCAAACGTAAAAGAAAATGGATCAGCTCTCTTATTATCTAAGGCAGTGATGGCTAACCTTTTTGCCATCATGTGCCACAAGCGTTAGGAGCGCAGGAAGGTCGTGCGCAGGTGTGCCCACCAGTGGTGGGTTTCAAAATTTTTTAGAACCTCTTCTGTAGGTGTGGCCTGCTTTGTGGGAGTGGCTTGCTGGCCATGTGACTGGGTGGGAGTGGCTTGCCAGCCATGTGACCAGGTTGTGGTGAAACTCACTTAACAACGCTCTTGCTTAGCAACCAAAATGTTGGCTCAGAAACTCTGGCATTTGAAGCATGCAAGTCTTAAAGCTGTCAGGTTACAAGACCCTTGCACCCCTTAGAACCTTCCCCCCCAGGGATGTTCAAACTTGACAGCTTTAAGACTTTAAGGTTTAGATAGGACTCTTAGAGGCGGGTGAGGTGATTGATGAGCCAGCCAATCAGTGAACAGTGGGCAGGGCAAGCGTGGTACGGATGGGCAGGGGGAGGGAGCTGGAACCGGTTCTAAACGGCATGGTAGATTTGTGGAACCTCTTCTATAGAAGAGGTTAGAACTGGCAGGAATCCACCTCTGGTGCCCACACACATAATTCTATGTGCGCGACTCCCACCCTCCCCCCAGGGTGCATGATGGACCCATTTTTCAACCTCCCCAGGTTCCAGAAGCTTTCTACAATCCTGGGCAATGTGAAAATGGCCTCCCCTGCCCCTCTCAGAGGCCCTCTGCAGACTTCAGGAGGCTTCCCTGAAGCCTCTGGAAGGAGAAAACGGCCCTACGGGCAACCTGGAAGTCTGTTCCTGAACTTCTGGGTTGCCCATAGGGCTGTTTTTCCCCCTCCAGAGGCTTCAGGGAAAACGGTTGAAAATGAAAGCTGAAGTCAGCTGACAGGGCAACACCTCGCGTGCCCTAACAAATGGTTCTGCGTGCCTCCTGTGGCACGCATGTGATAGGTTCGCCATCACGGATCACTGGCTGAAAATCCTGGAAACTATATTTGATCATATACTCATAGAAAAACCAATGGTCTAACCTTCTGCAGTGCTAATCCTTGAACTTCAGTGGTATTCATAATATAAAATGGATTTACGATCATTAACAAATCCATTTTGATTATAGTGACCGGACATGTCTAGTTATACAACTGAAATAAGCAACGTAGCTGTCATAATTTTATCTGATGCACCTTCATATACTGTAGTTTTAAAACTGCAACTGAAAAACTGTTACACAATTTTTTTTTAATGATAAAATCATTTAGCTGGAGCCACCTAGTAAAAAGGGAGAAAAATGGTATCAGCAGTGACAAACACATACATTCTATAAATTCAACAAAAAGGAACTCGACTCAATCATGTGACATTTTCAAAAGGAATTGACATTTTATATTTTACACAGTAGTTCATTATATTTTGAACTAAAATGGGTTCTGCCCTGTCATATTTTTAGACATATATCTCTACTATCACTATTATGGTTTCTAAATGCAACTACTGAATACAATACTAATTGTGTGCGGTGCTGGGTATATTGCTTTTGATAAATGCTGATAATTGAGAGTTGATGCACATCAACTCTCAATTTAATTCCAAATAAAACTTGGATTTAGTGCATATTCTACAGATATTTGTGATTTTTATTTATATCATGTCATAGGGCTTCATGGCTAGAATGAATCCAGATCACACATCATTTTAGTACATAGTGTATGTATGTATGTATGTATGTATGTATGTATGTATGTATGTATGTATGTATGTATGTATTTTGCCATTGCTGAGCAAATCCCACACTGTCATTAAACATGATATAACATGGTCATCATTTGCAAACTTTTGCCAGTTTCCCCATTGTTCTGCTTATTAGAAGCCAGCAGTGAGGCTTTCAAATGGCGATCATGTGACTGGCATTTTACAGTGTTGTAACCGCGAGCCAGTTGCTAAGCACTTGCATCACTACAATGTGATTCCAGGGATAGTGCAAAGGCAAGAACTTCAAGGACAGGTTGTAAGTTCAGGACCATCACAAGTTCAAATGAATGAATGTGAATGAGAGTGGTCATTAAACAAAGGCCATTGGTAATAAATAGTAAGCCACAGAATTCAAAAACTAAATTACATCAATACCATTACTATGCATCTCTTAAAGATAGTGTAGAAGAATGAAAACTTAGTTTGCTACATTTGTATATTGCCATATTTTAATTTTTCACCTCTTTCTTTCTGAAGATGTCATCAACGACATCCCTCTATATGAGGAGTGTCAAATCTGATTGCATCGGGGGCCGTATCGTGACATATCAGGATGTTTTTTGCCTTTGTGGAGCTGGGGAGGGTGTGGCCTGTGTGGGCCATATCCGGCCCACCGGCCACCAGTTTTACAGGGCCTGCTCTATATTGTTCAGCCTGTGCCATTTTTACTTCCTTTACTCAATGAATAGAGTGTACTAAAGTTTAGCATTCTTGTCCACAACCAACATATCACCCACATCATCACAAGCACTCCTTACACATTTATCCATAACTAATCAGTGAAGAACTATTATGTAAACATTCCATTTGTTCTCACATATTTCACTTCTGTTATATATATTACTCCTATTACGTTAAGCAAGCAGCCCTCTATTCATGCAAAACACTGCATAATTCATGTCCATTCACACCACTTTGCATTTCTTTAAATCAATGAATAAATAAGGGAAAAATGTTCATGTTTGTGTTAATACATTTCTCAGTTGCCTTCTAAATAGAACCAAAATTTGCTTCCCACTTCCTCAATTTTGCTCATTGTCTTATGATTTTGATCAGAATTCTGCCAAACACTCTCTAATAGACACTTAACAACTTAATCCCCCTCTAGCATTTGCAATCATTCTTGCTTTTCTTTTGCATGGAACAATAACAACATTCTTTCAATAATCAGGTACATATGGAGTCTTATACACAAGTTAAACAAATCATAGAACCACCCCATAAACAAGCTACATCCACAACGTGTCCTGGTTTAGCTTCACTTCCTTCTGAAACAAATTTTTATTTCCATCAAAATCACTGCATTTTCTTCATTTTAATTACCTTCTCTGCAGCTATCTATATGCATTAGTTTTTGCAGCAAACATTCTTTTATGTGTGTTTCTCTCATCCACAGCCCTTCACTTCATTGTGCCTTCTAGCAACTTTTGTCATACTTCCCTCTGCCATAACTCCATACTTTTCATATTTTCTTATGACCTATTCTTGACATTAACAAAAAAAAAGGCCTATTCCACATTCAGAGCCCTTCAGCACCTTTGCATATTTCATTAATACTTCTCAACTATTCACAATAATCAATAACATTCTTTTAGATGTATATTTATTCCCTTTTCATGTGTATATATTTATGTATGATTTAGGCTTAAAGACAGATCAAAACCAAATGGAGTAATTGCTCCCCTGGTTTGTATTAATTCAAAACAGGACCACTTTCATTAACATCTATTATATCCTCCTTGGCTTTTTTTTTCCTTTCAGTGTTTTCAAACAGTTGCACTCTTTACTGTTTATTTATATTAAATTCCATGTCACAATCTTTCATATGCTGCAGACATCAATCCATCATGGCCATGTTAATCATATCTTTCACATAATGCGTTTTAATAAAATAGACAAGATGTAGATGTATTTCCGAGCCTTAGCCATCATATCCATGCCATAGACAGCATTCCATAATGACATCGTCAGCCAGTTTTTATTAATTTTCATTCAGTAGACCAGAAGCACAACCAAAAGCTAGTCTTTAATCTAAGCATCCTCATACTAATCTATGCCAGATATGATCTGCTATCTAGAGACTACCAGACAAGTGTACTCTTGACAACATGGGTCAATCTTGGTGGCACATGGTGAGCTGCATAAGAAAAGTGACACCATAGAAAATGAAAAAGCAAATATGTATGCAAAACAACAACAAATGAACATCATTTGTTCATGTGTTATAACCACCAAGCTGAATTAGGCATTAAATGCAGCCAGATGTAAGAGCGTTTTTTTGAATCTTGCAATAAGAAAGATAGACAAACTTTCTCTCTTAGTTCATTTTCTGTCATAAATTACTTTCTCCAAGTTGTTTTTGTTCTGGGGGAAGAAGACACTCAAAATATATAAGAGGTGTAACAACGTTTATGTTTTCAGAAGTGCAGATAATGGCATGAACTTGATCAATCAATAAGCCTATCCGATTCCAGAAACCACTTATCATTGGGTAGTTATTGTAAGAGTCCTGAAAAACACTAAATGGGAAAAAGATATCAGGCCCTTAAAGCAGTACAAAACTATCAATGTTAATAAGAATGAAGGTCAATTTTTGCCATTCTGGAGTGCAAATAAATGCAGGCCAGTTGCCAAGTGCCTGAAGTGTGGCAAAATGACTACTAGTGGGTGACTATTGGTACTTCAGAACCAGGTTGCAAGTATCCCAGGGGAGACATGTCAGAATTTTGAATGGTTGCTAAGCAACTGGTCGTAAGCTGAGAACTACAAAATAATGGAGAAACTATAACCTGTTTTTCCCAAAGGTGCTTTTTCAAGAAGCAACTGGACTTTCTGGTTTTTCTTTGAAGACATTTCGCTTCTCATCCAAGAAGCTCAAGCAGGGGTTGGGACTAGAAGGCTCAAAGATCCCTTCCAACCCTATGATTCTATGTTCTAAGTTTCTTCAGCTCTGACGGGATGGTGGGGAATGGAAGGACCCACCATCCCGTCAGAGCTGAAGAAGCTTCTTGGATGAGAAGTGAAATGTCTTCAAAGAAAAACCAGAAACTCCAGTTGCCTCTTGAAAAAGTACCTTTGGGACAACCATGACCTGGATGACTGAGAATCTCCGTAGACATATAACCTGGTTTGCCTAACAGAGCAGTTCATTTCCTTTATGTTTGGTGAGCTTACAATTGATAAAATAATGAGGATACTATCAGGTCAGCCTTGCCACTGGAAAGTTGTGATCTCAAGCAGCGATAGTGGATGGCAGTGCCAACATTTCAGCAGCGGCTCCTGAATTACCTGGACAATCCTCCTTGTTGGAAGAGAGAGCTGTGGATATACTTCGTAATTTATCCTGTACTCCTTGATTAATTTGATACTTAAGATACAATGATAGATGCTAACTTTCAGTCAGTTCTGAAGAAAGAATAGAGAACTATCAGTTCTCTATTAACATCTGTTTATTTGGCGAGGAAGGGTCATTGCCAGATCTTTTGCCTCTGGCAGCAAAATGTCTTGAACTGGCTCTGAAGGTAGGTAAAAGATATGACTCCAGGTTTCCAAGGACTGGATGTCTTAGCTTTCATTTCCTTCATTCCAGGGGAATTTGCAAGAGGGTCTACATTACAGCTGCATGTTCAATCTTAAATAAATTTCCTATTAATGTCACTATTTCCAGCTGGCTCATCTAAAAACAATAACTTACCAAATCATCATCATAATGAACTGGGTAAGATTCCTGGTCAGTGACATTAATTAATTTCATACTTATCGATTCATCTATGAAAAGATTAATTTCAAATACAATTGTTGGTCTTCAACCCTATACCACCTTTTTAAAATAAAAAAAATGGAGGTAACCTTCAGTGGTACAGTGAGTAATCCCATGTCTTGTTTGCCAGTCCAAAGGCAATTTAAGAAACAATGCTATGAACACATCAACCAAAGCTCAAGAGATAACCAAGATGCTTGCATCTTTCCATGATACATAAAAAATGGATTAATGGCAAGAGTCAGGTCCATTGCATAATTTTTTTACAAGAATAAATGTTACCCAGGTCAGTGTGATACATAGCATGTATTCAAAATGTAGGATGTAAACCCACTGCCTTAAGGATATCCTGCCTTCAAGCTGGAAATGGTTACAAAAAAATGGGCCGTACAGGACGTATCTTTCTACAAATTCCATGCAAGTTCTTATCACAAAAATTGCTATGTATCCCTAATCATTTTTGTGTCTTATCAAGTAATGCAGTTTTTGACACTGCTCTGCTGTAAATGTATGTTAGATTTCTGCCCCTGAAAAATTCATTGTTTCAAGCATTTGGAAATGGTTTGGGTTCTAGGGTGCTTAAAAATGTATTTTGCATTTAAGATAAATTTCAAAAGAAAAAAACAAGAGGCCAAAAACAACTTGCTTCTTTCATGAAAAAGCATATTTGGGACAACCATGACCTGGATGACTGAGAATTGCTATAGACTTATGAAGGTTTGTACATCTGAAAATGATGAAGCAATGCTCCAGTAATTAAACTGAATATGCACAGCAGTCTGTAAAAAAATTTACATTACCACAAAACGTCAAATTTTACGTGATCCTTACTACTGTAGACTGACCCAGAACTTTTTAGCACATGATGATCGGAGTTCTTCTTAGTGCTCTATTAACAGGGAATCAATATTTCCCAGAAAGTTCGTGGGTGCATTATTTCTGTTCAAAGCCTAACTGAACAATGGGCAAATGTAGGAACATTATTTAATGCACACTATATTAGTAAACAATCCATGTACTTCTACCAAGATACGTCACTTAAACATTATGAATCATGCACACAATAATGCAATAAAGATTTGGTCAGCAAGAATAAGAGCTTCAGTTAAGGCCACTATTGGGGAAAAGAAGCATTGCAGACAGAGGCTGTAAACACATTGCCAGACACATACAGTACATAGAGAAAGCCTCATTTTGTTCCAAAATTGCTCCCATAAATGATTAAGAAACAAGCAACAAGCTGCTATTTCCAGAAACATGAGCAACATGTCACAATATTAACTAATGCTAATTTAATGAATGTATAAATCGTTATTCCAAGTTCAGTGATAAAGTAATGCAATTCAGATAGGTAGAAATATTGTTTTAAGAATAAGTGTATGCTATATTTTTCTACTTTAGACCATTTCATCTCTACTACTGTAAAGTTTTTTTAAAACTATTTTTACACAAATATGTATTTGTGCTTCCAAAGGCAGTAATAAATGTAATTGTTTCTGTGCTGGAAATCAGGAGGACCGTCTATCTGTATCATCATGCTTCAGAAGGACGATAGATGCTTATACATACTAAAAACCAACCGAGATCAGTCTCCAAAGCAATTATAGCCTGTGGACACTTTCTGCTGAATCTGCAACTTATTAAGAACCACAGTAATGGACTACAGTATAGAAGCCTATCATTCAGCCTAAAACTGTCATTTCCCCAGGCTTTCCCTATGTAGAAGCCTCTAATCATCTGCTACGATGAAAACAACCTCCATTTCTCAGACATACTGGACTGAGATTTATGTACACCTCTCCTGCAAATCAATAAAATGCCACCGTGACAAAAAAACTATTTTTTTTTCATGAAAATCCAAATGGTTTGGCATTTGCTAACTTATTCAGTATTCCTATATCATGAACATTCAGAAAATTTACATATTTAATACCGCTTGACAAATACGCAGTTCAAATACCTGAGAATGTATTTGCAAAGGCACAAGTCCATAGTTCCATTTGTGCACCCACTCCTAAATAAGAGTCCAGCTTAATTTTAATTTAATTTAATTAGCACTTCTAGACCGCCCCCTCTCCCAAAAGGGACTCGGGGCGGTGTACAGTCCATATGAAAAACATCATACATAATAACAATTAAAAATTATTAAATGGATAAATACATAAATAAGAGGAGGATAAAATAGACAGAACTGTAATTGCTAAATAAATAATTTAAAATATACAAAGTTTAAAACCCCAGTGTCTTATAAAATTAAGTCCCCTAAAAAACCAGTAGGAAATATATGCCAGGAGGTAGACGTTAAGAATTATGCCAGACCAGCCAGTCGGAACAGGTGAGTCTTCAGTTTCTGCCGGAAGGAGCGGAAGTCAGTGGTGGTTCTAATGTCGGGGGGGAGGTCATTCCAGAGGGTTGGGCCCATCACAGAGAAGGCCCTACTCCTTGGTGTCGCCCGTTGGCATTGCCTAGTGGACGGCACCAGGAGAAGCCCCTCCCTGTGAGAGCGAATTGGCCGCAGGGATGTATGTGGGAGGATGCGATCCCGCAGGTAACTAGGCCCTATGCCATGGAGCGCTTTAAAGATGGTGGTCAAAACCTTGAAACGCACCCGAAAGACCACAGGTAGCCAGTGCAGCTCGCGCAGGAGCGGTGTTACGTCGGAGTACCTAGTACTCCCCATGACTGCCCGCGCGGCTGCGTTCTGGACTAGCTGCAGTCCTCGTGCGCGTCCCAAGGGAAGCCTCATGTAGAGAGCATTACAGTAGTCCAGGCGAGACGTCACCAGTGCATGAGTGACCGTGCGTAGGGCATCCCGGTCCAGAAGGGGGCGCAATTGGCGCACCAGGCGAACCTGGTGGAACGACCCCCTAGCCACGGCTGCCACATGGTCGTCCATTGACAGCCGGGCATCAAGGAGGACGCCCAAATTGCGCGCCCGTTCCACAGGGGGCAGTTGTTCGCCCCCTATGGCCAGCGTTGGAGTCAGCTGACTGAACCGAGGTGCCGGTAGCCACAGCCACTCAGTCTTGGAGGGGTTGAGTTTGAGTCTGTTGTCCCCCATCCAGACCCCGACGGCTTCCAAACACCGGGACATCACTTCGACAGCCTCGCTGGGGTGATTTGGGGTTGAAACGTACAGCTGAGTATCATCAGCGTACAGATGGTATTCAACCCCAAAACCACAGATGATCTCCCCCAGCGGCTTCACATATGTGTTGAACAGGAGGGGCGAGAGGACTGACCCCTGTGGCACCCCCCTCCGGCTATTGACTTTTACTACCTGCACCCTTACCCAATTGGGCTTTAATATTCTATCAATTTATTCAAGGTTAGACCTGCTCCGCCTGCGGGAGGCCCCTCTCTCGCAGGTATGGCCCTTGGCTCTTACAAGGGCCTGCCTTGATGACGGGTTTGTGAACCCCGAGAGGTGGAAGAAACGGAAGCTGAGGGGATTTTTAGTCAAATGTTTTACATTGTTTTTAGGGGGTTCCAGGGAGGGGGGGTGGGTTAACCAGGCCGGGAGGGAAGCCAGCGCCAGTCGAACAGGTGAGTCCAGGAGGGAAGTGAGCGGGGTGGGGGGGAGAGGGAACAAATTATTCCGGTAGAGGGTTGTTTTATTACATCGGTCGCGGGGAGGGGGGGATGCGAGGACAAGAGAAGATCACAAGGTCGGTTGGGAGACTGTGGCTGTTGGCTACGCCCGGTCGTTTGTACCAACCCCCGCAGCCTAGGTGGTCAGGAACTACAGAGCCAGGGCCTGCGGCTGACGCTTTGCAATGCAAGGTCCGTAACCAACAAGGCCCCCCCTCATTAGCGAGTTGATCTCGGAGGGGGAGCTGGACCTTGCAGGGATAACGGAGACCTGGTTGGGCCACGAGGGTGGTTTACCCCTTGTGGAAATGTGCCCACCGGGTTTCTGTGCATTCCATCAGCCTCAGGCCCTGGGTAAGGGTGGTGGGGTGGCGGTAGTTATACGGGATGGTCTGGAACCGAGAGAGTTCACTGTTCCTCAGATACCCGGTTGTGAATCCCTAGGTGTGAAATGGGGCCCAGGGAGGCAGTTGGGCCTGCTGATTGTATACTTGGCTCCTCGCTATACATCAGCGGCCCTGCCCGAGCTCCTCGAGCTGATCTCAGAGACGGCGGTTGAGATCCCCAGGCTTTTGGTCATGGGGGACTTCAACCTGCCGTCGACGGGAGCAGCATCTGAGGTGGCTCGGGAGTTCATGGCTTCCATGACAGCCATGGGCCTGACCCAATTAATTCAGGGCCCCACACACGAGGGCGGTCACACACTGGAACTTATTTTTGTATCTGAACAGTGGACGAGTGATCTGGGAATAGGGGACTTAGTCATTACTCCCCTGTCATGGTCAGATCACTCATGTCTCCGGCTCGACTTCCCTTCCGCTACCCCCCACCGCGAGGAGGCGGAGCCAGCCTCTCCAAGCTGGTACCGCCCCAAGCACCTGATGGAACCGGATAGGTTCCAGACGGAACTTGGGCCACTACCTGTAGCCCTGACCCGCGCTCGGTCGGAGGACCTAGTGGCCACCTGGAATACGGCAGTGGCTGGGGCCTTGGACCGGGTTGTGCCTTTGCAACCTCTCCTGCGGCAGCGATCCACCCGAGATCCTTGGTATACCGAGGAGCTAAGGGTGATGAAGCGCCATAGGAGACGTCTAGAGAGCAGGTGGAGATCCTCACGCTCCGAGTCTGATCGAACACAGGTAAGAGCCTATTTACGGACCTACCTTGTGGCATTGAGAGCGGCCAAACGTAGACATTGTGCCGCTCTTATTGCGTCCGCGGATAACCGCCCTGCTGCCCTGTTTAGGGTGACCCGCTCTCTCCTGTCACAGGGGACGTGGGGGGCACCCTTGCAGGGTAGAGCAGAGGAGTTTGGGGAATATCTGCAGGACAAAGTCGCTCAGATCCGGAGCGGATGGGCCCCCTCCAGTGGGCCGGACGAGCCGTCAACAGTGAGTCTTGTGAGACCATTCTGGGAGGAGTTTGACTCTGTTGCCCCCGAGGATTTGGACAGGTTGCGTGGACGGCTGCGACCCACCACATGTTCAATGGACCCGTGTCCCTCCTGGCTGGTACTGGCATCCTGGGAGGTGACACGAGGCTGGCTTCTGGGCCTGGTGAATGCCTCATTGGGTGAGGGCTTCCTACCAACTGCCTTGAAAGAGGCGGTGGTGAGACCCTTGCTCAAGAGGCCTTCACTGGACCCAATGGAGCTGGCTAATTATCGTCCAGTCTCCAACCTTCCCTTTTTAGCGAAGGTTGTTGAGAATGCGGTGGCACAGCAATTTCCATGACACCTTGACGAATCCGAATATCTAGACCCACGCCAGTCCGGCTTCCGACCCGGGCACAGCACAGAGACAGCCTTGGTTGCGCTGGTTGATGATCTCTGGAGGGCCAGAGATAGAGGTTGTTCCTCTATCCTGGTCCTATTAGACCTCTCAGCGGCTTTTGATACCATCGACCATGGTATCCTATTGCGCCGGCTGGAGGGGATGGGAGTCGGAGGCACCGTTTTACGGTGGTTCGGCTCCTACCTCTCTGACCGGTCGCAATGTGTGTTGACGGGGGGGCAGAGGTCGACCCTGAGGTCAGCTACACATTCATTTCTTATTATGAGAACTGCTTGCAAAAGAATGATCACTGAGCAATGGCACCCGTATAGCCAAGAGACTCTCAGCTTGAGGTTCCCAAGAGTACAATTTTTGAAGGACATTATACTTTATTAGTTTTGTAGTTCTTACAGTGCCTATTTGACAGAACATATCACTTGGCATATCAAGACTCTTTTCCAGAGCAGGAGGGAGAATCTGGTGCTCTTAAAACTATTATATACTCCCATCAGGCTTGCTGGGAGATGGAATCCAACAATACATGGAAGGTCAAAGATTCCTCTCCCCGATCTTCTCAAGTTACACTTCAATATACTGTAACAATATTATTAGAATAGTTGCCATGCTTTGCTACTGTCAATTGTCTTCCCTTCTTTCCTCCACAGTTGTATGTTTCATCCAAATCTGAAAATACAACTGTTAGTGGGGGGAAAATTTTTTTCCCCTTATTTTCTCCTAGAGAAATGAAGGGTTTTTCCCCCTCTGAATAATGCTCAAGGGTCTACCACCTTATGTAGCTCACAAACTGGAAAGACCTAAGAACCTGCATTTGCCAAAATAATGCCACTATCCACCCTCTATATAAAAAGTACCTCAAACTCTTTATTACACACCTCTGCTTTAAAAAAACCTACTCAGATGCGTACTATTATCTTCATCACCTGATAAAATAACATGCAAGTTATGAATTATGAAAGTTAAAATCTACAATGTTGGATTTAGAAACACAAACCATTCAGCTTAGTGGTGATCCTAGGATTTCAAAGAGAATCCTTTTTATTGCTAGAGATATTTGTGACTGAGAATTTTCATATGCAAAGCAAGTGCTGTTATAACACTAAACTAAGGTAAAAAAAATAAAACCAAAGCCTTCTGATATTTTCCTTAAAATTAATAGTACAATAGGAGAAAGAAGTGGAAAGTTTTGAAATTAAATTCTCGTTCATTTAATGTCAAACCGCAGCTTAATTTAAAAGTTAGTAACTTCTCCTGGTGCTGAATTTTTGAAGTGGCCCTGAGCACATCTAAATAGCATATGGTATCTAATATTAGATCTGTCTAAGATCAACAGCTTTTATAATACACACACACACACACACACACACACACACATATATATATAACAGCTTCACAGGTCTACTATTAAAATATATACTATTGTTCAGCTATAATTACTTCAGAGGTTTTTAGAATGCTATTATTATAATTAACCTGTGATCACAAAAAAATAAACATATCTCATTTGTAATTGTATTGGCAATGTTTCAAAGTCAGTCACTGGATGTATCAATCACCTATACAGGTAGTCCTCAACTTACGACTACAACTGAGCCCAAAATTTATGTTGCTAAGTGAAACATTTGTTAAATGAGCTGTCCCCCATTGTACAACTTTTTTGCCACAATTTTTAAGTTAAATCAATGCAGTTGGTAAGTTAGTGACACAGTTATTAAATGAAATTGATTTCCCCATTGACTTTGCTTGTGAGGTGGTCGCAAAAGGTGATCACGCAACCATCATAAATACGAGTCAGTTGCCAAGCATCTGAATGTTGGTCATGTGACCATGGGAATACCTCAATGGTTGTTAAGTGTGAAAAACGATCGTAAGTCACTTTTTTTCAGTGGCACTGTAACTTTGAATGGTCATTAAATGAAACTGCTGTAAGTCGAGGACTACCTGTGCATCCATATACTGTAGTTGTCTTAGTAAGATTGTGAAAGCAGTTTGCCACTGCCTTCTTCTCAGAAGTTCTTCGACTCCACCCTCAAATTCCCCAGTCCCAGTTTTAAAAGACTAGAGCACACTTAACTTTCAGGCCGTGTCCATACAAGGTCAGTGTGTGTGTAAAGAACACAAATAGATGCCTAGGTTTCACGACTACTGAAAAGGTATCTTGAAGATAGTTTCACTAGAGAACAGGATGCTTAAGACAAAGCAACAGATGTGCAATAATCACAAATGCCCATTCATTTCCTTTATGTCAGCAAATATAAGCAGCCACTAATTAAGAATCTCTATCTCTTGGATTCAAAAGGAAGTGTACACATTTCCCACATCATTTGACTAACAATAGAAAATGTCACAGGAAAAGAGCCATCTGCTTCCCTACAACTAGCAAGAAGGTTGACATGTCTTAAATAATACTCTTTTCTTAAGATGTTTAATAACAGCATTTCTAGAAACGTGTTGTTATTGTGAATAATCAGGATTCCAAGCCACATTTTTTTATTCCCTTCTTTTTTATTTTTCCTTTAGTAAAAGGCAGAAGAATTATATGATTTGAAGAGGAGCCAGAGTATTTATTTTCCTTTATTTTAGCTACATGACACTTTAATGAGGAACATTATTTATTTAACAACATTTTTTAAAAAACTATCCATACAAAAAGTACTGGTGAGTAGCTACATAAAAAATAAAAGCAATACCACATAATAATGCAAGCAGATTCATTAGCAGCTCTATACTCAAATGATGTTACATATTTTTCCAATGAGCCAAAGACTCCCTGAAATAAAATAGTTTTAAAGGCTTTCCAGAACCCAAGGAGGGGCAAGGTCAGGGACATGTCGGAGGGGGGGAAAGCTTTCTCCATCGATTGGGTGCCACTTCAAAAAGGGCTCACCTGGAGGTCTTTCCTCACCTGGAAGGGAAACTAATTCTTAATATATTCTCTCTCAATGTTCAAACCAGAGATCCAGAATCATCTGGTAAGGCAATCTCTGATACAATCTAGTGCTGCTTTAACAAGAACTTCAAGTCTAAGAGGAACTTCAAATCATCAGACCAGGCAGTCTCTTTATTTCAGAGCTCAGCTAAGTACGAGGCAGAATCAAATTATCACAAAAATCCTGAAGCTTCCGCTAGAAAACCTCTGGATGAATCAGGTCCCTAAGGCAGGCTATCCTAATAGGCGCTACCCCCTTCAGAGGTTCAATGTACCAATGATATGCAGTTTGTCAAAAATCAGTTTAGCAATAGTAAAGCATGTACATTAATGCCTCCCACATTCAGATCCCTCCCCTTTTTTTGCGTCAAAGTAAAACAGATCAAACATGTTAGGCTGTTGGTCTGAGCTCCAAGCTTGGCAATTTGGTTGCAAACGTTTTGTCACCATTCAAGGAGACATCGTCAAAGCATTTTGAGCTGTGCTCGTCTGCTAGAACACAGGTCTTTAAATACCTTTTTATGAGATCCAAATGAGTTTGACTGTTGGGATATTTCTAAGTCATGGTCTGATTTCGGACTGTTTGCTTGGCTGGCTATTGTTGCTGGGCTATAGGTAAGTACCGTTTGTGTGATGCAGATTAGGATTAGAGTTGTTTATCTGGGTGCAGTCCAAAATCCGAAACCATGACTCACAAATATCCGAACAAACAACAGTCAGACTAATTTGCATCTCATAAAAGGGTATTTAAAGACCTGTGTTCTGACAGATGAGCAAAACTCAAAACACACTGACAATGTCTCCTCAAATACTGATGAAATGTTTGTAGCCAAATTGCCAAGCTCGGAGCTCAAGCCAACAGCCTAACTACCAACCTGAGCTACTAATATTCAAACACATTTCAAGATCAAACATATGCCTACCTACATAGCTGTTGTTTTCTATGATAAGGTCACAGCCACCAGGTCTCAATTGTGAACACACTCAATATTATTCATACATTCACTAGCATATCATAGATGGCTGTCATGTTATTTCAAGTACATTTACTGTTTATTGACTATAGGCTAAGTTTAAGATGTTCATCAGTTTGACCACCTGGATGCAGGTTGGAGTCCAATGGCCTCAAGAAAAGCCTAGTTAATTTCAAGAAAAGTTGGAAAAAATGTGAGGCTACAGAAGCCACACATTTGAGCTTATGAAACAACACAGTTTCAAAGGGATCCCAACGAGTAGCCTTACAATAATATAAAAATAACGAGCTACATATAATTACGGCGGCAAGGATTGCCTTTGCCCAGAAATGGAAAAACAAACTAACTCCAAGTGAAGATGAAATAATAAGAAAGGTTATGGATTGTGCTGAAATGGACAAATTAACTAAAGAAATTCAGGGAAAAGAAGAATCAGAATTCTATCAGATATGGGATAGATGGTACAGGTGGATGGAGGAAAGAAACAAGAATCAATGAAGGAATATAACAAAACTCAAAAATAATAGTTATGAGTAAAACAAGAGAGCTAAGAATGGTGAAATCCAAATGAAATACAATAGAAGGGGAAATAATATAAGATGAGCGGTATCGATTGATAATTGCTATTAGAAAGAACAGGAAGCTCCTGTTTGTTTTGCATTGTGTAAATGTACATCTAAGTTTTGTGTGTGTGTGTGTATTTTACATGTTTGTTAATAAAATTGAAAAACTAAAAAAAAATGAGCATTCATTATACTAATGGTAGATTTAACAAATCATGACAGTGTCACAAACAAGGATCCACGTGCATCTATCTGAAGAGATGGGATTAAGCATATGAAAATCAATCATTCCAAAATTTCCAACATGACTGATTATGTGTCATCAAATTGATGTTGCCTTGTAGCGAGAAATATCAAAACTGACAACACACTTGTAAACAAATTTCCTGATCCATAACAATCTGTTTAGCAACTATTGGGGGGTGGACACTTTAAACCAGCCTTCACCAACCTAATGCTTTTTAGATTCATTGAACCACAACTTCCTGAATTCCCAGCTTTTCCCAGAGGGATACAAAGTCTAAACATTTCTTTGAAGAATCTAAGGATTTTAATCATTGTATCAGCACTGATGGGAATATCCCTCTTAATTCACACATTTTTAAAAAATCGGAAACACTTGAAAAGAGGAACAAACTGAGTTCTATAGTGGCATCTTGTCATGTATCAAAGAAAGACTAATAACAGGAAAAGTATTTTCACTTCCACTTTAAGAAGCCATATTTAAAAATAAAATCAAAGGACTACTAAGGTGATTATTGTCCATTCACATCTCTGCTATGATATTAGTTAATCTTGAAATTGCCAGAGATTCATTAGGTTTCAATTCAAAAAGCTAACACAGCTAACTTTTTGGAAATAGTTTCAGTTCCTTTAGAAACTATTTTTTTTAGCATAAATCTACATGCTTGACATGTAAACTAACAATTCAAGTATACAGTTTCTTCACTGGCATACAAAAAGTAGTTTATAAAACAGACTTTTAGAGATTCCATTTAAAATAAGCCAAGTTCCAAAATAATTACATAACAATGCTTGGCATTTTATGAATATATTCTTACTATACAGTGTATTTCCCCTCCAACACCATAATGTATGAATCTAGCGAGATATTTGTTTTCCACTGAAATAAATTAAAACTGGAGCCCATCATCAGGATTCAGGTGCTTTGAAGAATAGAAGTATTTATCAAGTTGGATTAGTATAACCCAACTGACAGAACAACATACAGTTTGTGCAGATTATAGCCTGCTCTAATATCAAAATAACAAGACACTGCAAAAGCCCTCTTCTCTTTACAAATTATTATAAAGACTTCTTGCTTGTGAACTCATTGCATAAGGGAGGCAAGAGTGGCCTCCAATACCTGAGCAAACAGAAAACAAGAATAGGTACTCAATAGTTTGCTTATTGGATATGTGAAAGCTCAAAATATGGTTGTTATGATTGCAAATTATTTTGTATCTTAATGATTGAATCCAAGAGAAAAGCAACGTATGTTAGACAATTTTCTAGATTATGGAATTCCAGAATTGAGAAGGACTACCTGTAATTAAGCCTGAGAGACACAAAGAGTAACAGGTGGTCTCAAAGCAGAGGTGAAATATAGCAGGTTCTGACAGGTTCTGGAGAACCAGTAGCAGAAATTTTGAGTAATTTGGAGAACCGGCTGGCCCCAGAGAGGGGTGGGAATGGAGATTTTGCAATATCCTTCCCCCAGGAGTGGGGAGGGAATGGGGATTTTGCAGTATCCTTCCCCTGCTATGCCCAACAAGCCATGCCCACAGAACTGGTAGTAAAAAAAAATGAATTTCACCACTGTCTCAAAGACAGACATTTGAAGCTACAGCTCCATTTTAAGCTGTTTATTGAATCCTGTACTGCTACACCAAACAGGCCAGACCACTACACTGTTACATCCTACAGCAGGCTAAACCAAAATCAGATTAACTACATTAGATGCTATCTTGATGGGGCTACAATCAGCTACATTAAACTGAGTAATTCTTTCACAATTGAGAGCAACCCCCTCTACATCCCCCCCCCCAAATATTGGCTCTTTGGTCAAGTACAACCTTTATATTTTTGGTGCTACTTATGGGAAAAAGACAAAAGGTTCCTACTGATTTCCTCTTCCTACTTCAATCTCTTGGAATAACTCCCAAATTTAATCCCAGAGGTCCTTATTCAACACACCATAACAGAGCTTCTTGAATATATGGGGGATGGAGAATATGCAAAAATCACTCTTCTCCTCCTTCTATCTCTTTGAGCAAAATTCTATGCATGGGATCTGTTTCCAATCCAGTTTATTTAGAATACTAAAAAAGGCTTGGATCTGGTACAATTAAGGCTGGTAAACTAACTTCCTGAAGAGATTTAGGAAGCTTCCATTGACCAGATCATGATGTGTGGTGCAAATCAATATAAATGGCCTTATATGGCAATGTCCATGGCATATGGCAGCCTGCAACATGGAATGTCAGAAACATAAATTGCAAAGAATGCCAGTAAACAAAGAAAATATGCCCCAACACTGGAAGTCTTTAAGAAGATGTTGGATAGCCATTTGTCTGAAATGGTATAGGGTTTCCTGCCTAGGCTGGGGGTTGGACTAGAAGACCTCCAAGGTCCCTTCCAACTCTATTATTGTATTGTATTGTATTGTAATAGATGAAAGATCATCTATTATCATCAATCAATATATTGGTAAGATTGGCATGTTGTTGCAATGAATGGTGATAAAATCAGATATGAGTTCCGGGGGGAAATTGCAATATTCTGGTAGAGTGCAATCAGACAAGAAAAAGTGATGTAACAGAGGGATGGGCAAAAGATGAGACAATGCAAAAAAAGCAATTGAATCATTTCCTGATCTAAGAATGAACAAATATGGTAATATTTATTTGATCTTTGCTTAGAAAAAGTCAGGTTATTTTGGATATATGATTTAAGAATATCTATATGTAGATATGACAAAGAAGTGAATATGAGCTTAAAGCCATGGTTGACCTGTTTATAATGAAAGATTGAGAGGAATAAAAGATATAAAACTGATGTTTTGAATATCAGATAAGTTATTACAGTATCTGGTGATATCAAGATTGAATCTTTGGAAAAATAGAAAGCAGAATGAAAGTAGGAGAACTGTAGTAAGAAAAAGTACAAGTCCTATATGAAAATCTATTAGAAGATAAATTAATCCTTAGTGAATGAACAGATGCAAAAAAGCAAAAGCAAAAGGAAACCTAAAACAGGAGAGTCCAGAAAAAATGTAATTAAAAATAAAAGTTATTAAATGATTTGGAATAAAACTGAAAGGAAGCACAGTGTTTACCTAGCTATTCGTTTAGACATGTGTTAGAAGACAAGAGTGCTACGTCAAAAGAGTCACTGGGAGTTGGGTGGCATACAAATAATAATTATAGATCAAACTGAAACAAATGTTTTAAATATTAGCATCCCCCAGAACCCAGCATGAGCATCATGAAGATGTTGAAAAAGAGCAAGGCTGCTGGTGCAAATGGTGTAACTGAAGAAAAATGAGCTTAAGAAGCTTCTTGGATGAGAAGCAAAATGTCTTCAAAGAAAAACCAGAAATTCAAGTTGCCTCTTGAAAAAGCACCTTTGGGAGAACTGCAGAAATGGTAAAATATAAATGTGGTTTGGCTAAAGAGATGCTGTTTTGACTTGTTTAGCATATATGTGAAGGCTGTATCTGTGCCTAGTTTATGAAAGAATGCTGTTATCATTCCCCTATACAAAAAGTAAGGCAGAAAGAGCGAGTGCAAAAATTACAGGGGGATTAAGCTGTTAAATATGCCTCAAAAAGTATTTGGCAGGACTCTGCCTAACAAGACTAAGAGAAGTGACAATAAACCAGTTTTTAAGTGCAGTGAAGCTCTATGCCAATACAAGAGGTAGGCAGATCAGATTTTTGGTGTTCAGTGTTGATTCTCAGTCATTCAGAAATGTAGGATTATGAGAAAGTAAGTTTATTGCAAGTCTGCTGAGTTGCAGAAAGCATAAGACAAAATGAGTAAGCTTGAATTGTGCAATGTTTTGCATGAATATAACATTGAGAGTTGGCTGTCAAATGAAATAAAAGTGATACATGACAGAAGTAAAGCATGCATTAAAAAAATGAAATCCTTGATAGTGAATGACTCAACACTAAGCAGACAGTATGATAAGGATGTATGCTTTACGCATTTACTTAACATATATCGTATGTATAATTTAACTAATAATATAAAAATTCCTGTAATATATATTTAAATATGGAATGATTGTGGTGATGTTAGAGGTATTTTGATTGTGGATGTGAAAATGCATGTACAATACTTTGCAATGCAGATAATGCCATGTTGTGTTAAATTTATATTTACCAACAAAGAAAGTCTTTGTTGGTAAATATAAATGTAACATAAAAAATAGTTTGTCGTGAAAGCCTACAAAGGCTCCTGGATTGGGACTGAAAGGTGAAAGCGGAGGCAGTGTGCTCCATCCCATATTTGGGTAGACTGGTTGCCCTGATAAAACACATGCCATGTTGTTGGCCAAGAACCCAAATGATTTGCAGCAAATAATACATTACTCATCAAACATTACATTACTTATGAGATATCTACAGTATCTCATAAGAAGTTACTCTAGGTGGCATACAAATTGATTGTATGCTACAAGTATGGATCTTAAATAATTTATATCAAAGTAATCTTGATTAATACAAAAATAGAATACACAACTACAAGTTATACAACGTGTACATTTGTTTTGTAGTTGGATTGCTGTCTTACTGTATGATTATTTTGCAATTATTTTAGTACTTGTTTTGGTTCATTTTTTTTTTGTATTCATTGTTTTTGATGCTTCTGAGTCGCCCAGGGTTTGATGGGAGTAAGGAAGCATCCAAATGGAATGAACTGAATAAATATTCCAAATAGAATCTAAATGTTCCAAATGGAATGCAAATATCTCAAATGGAAAGCATCCAAATGGAATAAATAACACTTCAAAAAAACCTAGAGCAAGTATCCGATTTTGCATGCCTTGTTATTAGGCTTAATAAAGACAATAAAATGGATCAAGAAATGTTAGATATGCGAATGCGTGTAAAAAAAGAAATAAGTAGTATGTGATATAAGAAAAAAGTATTGAAAAAATTGAACACAAGGGTGGGGTTTTGCCAACCTTTGTAAATGGAAATCAGAATTTGATAAATATCCATGAAACATAAAAGTGCAATAATAATATGATACGTAAGAATGTCTATGTTGGAAAGGGGGGAAAAGCAAAAGTGATAGGTGCTGGATAAACAAAAACTATGTAACTAATATGAAAGGAGTACATTAAAAGGGTATGGGCTGGCATTAAATTTCTTGGTATTCTGCTTATCCTGAAAGCTAATAGAGTATGAGTATTTATGTGTATGTAAGAGAAACAGCCATCAATTAATTCCAAATAAATTATCAGGAAATTAATTTATATCACAGTACTGTAGTGAAAAATGACTGAAAAAAATGAATATCACATTTTATTTCTACAAAACTCTTTGCTGCAATAAGCTTATATACGGCAATATACCCCTTTTCTAACAAACATCAAGGGCTTACAAACGTCTATCAGGCACATGTGGCAAAAGACATTAGTTTAACCAGTGGCATCCAAAAACTATAAACATACTTTCATTACAACGCTGTTATTTAAACCTAATGATTTTTTTAAAAATGATCCTTTAGTTCCTACTCGCGGTAAAGTCAGGGCAACTGGATGAAGCTGAGCATTTATTGGCCAGATGCCCTTCCTGATGCCCATGTGGAGTTTGCAGCAGATATTTTTTCTGTGGGCTCTGAGTGAGAAACATCTGCCGCTCCCTAAGATTGCATTCTCAATCTTCTGAGTGGGAAGCGAGTGTCTTCACCACTAAGCCACCATGTCATGCTTAAAGCTAATGAAGATAATTTTATGAAAATAAGGTATCAAGAACAGAAAAAAGTGTCTGCAAATTAGAAAATGTTCCACAGCAAAGTGAAGCCAACATGGCCACCATCGCGACCATGCACAAACCCAGCTCATAATGAACATTAAAATAGGTTTTTAAAATATGTATGGAAAAGGCACTTTGAAACTAAATTGATCCTGTATTTTTTCAATAAACAATAAGTAACAGAAACCAAAGTTCATCCCTAGTCTGAAAATAACAAGACATATTTTTGGGGATAATACAAAATCACAGATAACAAGACCATGGTTTAAAATCTATATGTATAAACTGAATGATGCTTGCCGAGTGCTGGCAATACACTTTAATATTACAAATGGAAATGCTCCACACTGAACTTATTATAGGATGTAAGATTGTAGAAAATATAACCACTGACCCATTAAACCAATTGGAGAAACTAGTCATGAAGAAAGGAAATATATTGAAAATTAATGAAATGGCAAGAAAAACATCTATCATCTATTCCTCATTTCCAATATCAAACGGCCTCTCTTTTTTTTGTAAATCTGGGACTTAGCCAAAATCAACAAATAACACCCAAGCCAGCTGAATAACATAAAATAAATGTGATTGCCAATTGTATTCTTTTCTATATCTGACCGTTTTGATTCATTATAATATTTCTGCATTGTGTACACAAACTTAGCATTATAGTTAGCTGAGGGGTGAAAAAGGAGCACTACCTTTCAAGCAGAGTCTGGGGGATATGCCAAGGATCATAATCATGAAATATTTTTTGAACTCACACACCATATAAGTGATGGATGCTTCCAAAACATCTGGATCATTATATCCTTGATCTTCTTGACTATATATTTACCGTAGATGGGTTTAGGCAAATAATGCTCAATGACTGAACACCAGGCTCGGCAACCAGCATCCCACACACAAGGCTCTTAAATCCCTCATCACTCCTACAGTTTTCAAAAACTATAAGGCAGATGCCAAACTGTTGCTTTCTTGTCTTTAGCATTATAAAAATGAATCCAACTATCTTTTCTATAACTCTATTATGTATCCCACTCTCCACTGCAGCTGTGAAGTCAAGCTCTTCCACTTATGTTTTGGATTAACCATAGTGCCATCTCAACAAGAGTGGTGCAGTGGCCTAGGTGGAGCTTTCGCCTTCAGAAGGCGATGAGTTCAATCCTAGGCAGAGGTAGATATTTCTCTCTCTGGACACAGTGAGAATATATCTGCTGAACAAATCTCCCTATTGGCTTGAGGAAGGGCATCTGGCCCATAAACACTATGCTAGCTCCATTCAGTTTTTCAAACTCCACCCTGCAAGGATTTATGGGGTCATTAAATAATGATGATAGTGCCAACTCAACCTCATTTTTTTTAAAAAAAACTTTAATTATGATTAGTGGACAACCAGAAATCAAAATACTCAAAGCACCAATGACCAGGCTCCAGTTATTATACTGTGGACATATCAGGACGAGGCCAAATTCCTTTAAGAAGGACAAAGAAGAGGACTGCCAATGGTAAGGTAGGTTCATCCTTGTATTGTGACACCATTGTTCAGCCTCATGTCTGAATTAACTCAGACCTGAATGTATGTATCAAAAGTTGGAATGAGAACTTAAAATAGTGTCAAAAATACGGAGAAACCATATTCATGGAGCACTCCAAATCACAAACCAGCCACATTTTAACCTAGTAAATTATTAAACTCAAGGAGTTGAATTAAAACCTAATGCATTCTGCACATTTTACATATAGCCAAGAAACTGGATTCCATAAACTTTGGTTAAACTAAAAGTGCCATGCAAATATAGCATCAAAATTTTTCCACAGAGGGTTATCATTATATTTCTAATGAAGATATTTTCTCCCCTAGGTCCCCACATGGGTTCTGAACTGCATTTACTACATAACCTTCAAAGCAATGTAAATTTTATTTCAAAACAAATGTTCTTTTTCTCAGTCTTCCAAATCATTATTCAAGGTAAGAACCTGGATAAGGAAGAAACGTCGTAGATTTTTTTTAAAAAAATATCCATATACTTGGAGTTGAAACTGTTTCATCCATCTGCAGTTGATTTCCTTTGTGGCAAAAGACTGCAGGCCTTCTACTAGATGCAAACATTACAGAAGCCTCCTACACATTTACTGGATTTTTCAGATTGAGAAGGTGCTCCCAGCGGCCATGCCGTTCTTGGAACAGAGACTCCACTGATCTTCTAATATCTTTGGCGCAGACTTCCCAAAGCCATAAAAAGTCCCTCTCCAAAAGTTTAAAAACACCATTACCCGTTTTATGATCGAAACAGTAAGTTTTATAGTAAGAGCGTTTTTTTCCCCCCTCTTCCCTCTTGCTGGAAAGTTATACAATACAAACAGCAACCAGCAATATTTTCTTTCATACTTGTAGAAACAAACATTGCTATAACAAAGTAAGCCATGGATGAACTTACAAAAAAAAGAGGCTTTCAAAACTTTCCAAGGTATTCTTATACTCTGCATGATTGGATAGAAGCTATTGTGTCTATTTATTTGTGTGGTAACTTTGAGAAAGAAACATAAGTTCAAGATTCTTGGCTCCGATGTTGAGATAGTCTGGTAGACTTTCTGCAGGCAAGAATATAAAAGAACAAAACAACAGTTCTTTAAGATTAGATTGAAGTTCTTTTCGTCTTCACATCCTGTTTTGAACAATTGTCAATTAAAGGCCCCTGAGACGTACTCAGATATTTTCTTTTTCTTGTGATAAACAAGAAATCATTATGGATATACTCCCTCCTCAGTCTCTTTCTCTATACAGGTAGTCCTCGGCTTACAACAGTTCATTTAGTGACTGTTCTAAGTTTCAACAGCACTGAAAAAAGTGATTTACAGCCGTTTTTCACACTTATGACCACTGCAATATCCCCGTGGTTCACATGTTCAAAATTCAGGCCCATGGCCACTGATTCATATCTATGACAGTTGCAATGTCCTGGGGTCATGCAATCACCTTTTGTGACCTTCTAACAAGTCAATGGGGAAGCCAGGTTCACTTAACAATCATGTTACTAACTCAACAACCGTAGCGATTCACTTAACCACTGTAGCAAGAAAAGTTGTACAATGGGGCAAAACTCACTTTACAACTGTCCCGCTTAGCAGCAGAACTTTGGACTCAACTGTGGTCATAAGTCAAGGATTGCTTATATTGATAAAGATTGATACAATTGATAAAAAGTGATAAAAGATATAACCAATGCAGAAGAGAAAAAAACCTTGCCTCCTTCTTTACTGGGTCTCATCATCATCAGATGGCTATTATTTCAGCTGGTTTGGGTTTATTGGGGTTCATGAAGGGAAACAGGTCACTTTTTCTGTTTCCATTGCTCCAAACCATGGTTTTGCATAATGCTCCTAATGTTTCATGTGCACCAATTCTGTACTTCCCAAACAGACTTGTGAAGGTCATTCTTCAAACCATTTCTCCGCCTTTTTTTCTACCAGTAGTTTCTTGATGCCAGTTCGCGTTCCTCTTAACTGTATCATGAGCTATTTTCCATGCCTTCATTCAGTTTTTCATGGCTTGATCTCCATTTTTTTCTAACCCAGCATTCATCTCTGTCACTGATCATATCATCTTGCCTATTTCAGTCTGTTCTCTTCTTGACTCAAATACTATTTAGAAAAGCAGCAGGAAGTGTCTGTCTGGAACAAAAGTGTGTCTGATTGCCCACTAGACACAATTCTAGGGCTGCGTTATATTTTATGCTCAGTACGCAAGAGGCTTTAATGCAAAAACATCAATGCCCATTAAAAAAAAAACCTATACAACCTTAGAGAATTTTAAAGCAACTTGTCCAATGAAATCATTATTTAAGTTTTCATTGCAACTGGGAATTTATTGGGAAATACACTGTACAGCAAGCATTAAGTAGTTATGAAATGGAAATAATATTGCTGGCCTATTAGCTAAGACCTGTAGTCCAATGCATTTAAAAATCAGAGCCCAACGCTAATATCACAACAGAATGGACTTGTACATAAAAGGTTTGGCAACCCAATTCTCAAACTCAACTAAAATCCTGTCATTAAGTGAGACATTTTAAAGTGAGCTTTGCCCCATTTTACAACATTTTTCGTTAAGTGAATCACTGCAGTTGATAAGTTAGTAACCTGGTTGTTTAAGGGAATCTGGCTTCCCCATTGACTTTGCTTGTCGGAAGGTCCCAAAATGGGATCGCATGATCTTGGGTTATATAGCAACGGTCATAATATGAACCAGTTGCCAAGCATCTGAATTTTGATCACATGATCATAGGGATGCTGCAAAGGTGGTAACTGTGAAAAATGGTCCTTTGTCACTTTTTTCAGTGCTGTTTAACTTTGAATAATCACTAAACAAACATCTGTCTTTACACAAAGGGATAAAACAGTCCAACCTATCAAAAGCAGCACCACAAAATTAGGAACACAAATTGAAATAGGGAAGAAAATGGTAAGTGAGCACCTGTCTACCCTAGACGAGTTCAAATCACCAGGACCGGATGGATTACACCCCAGAGTTCTGAAGGAACTAGCAGACGAGATCTCAGAACCACTGAATTATATCTTTCAGAGATCCTGGAACACCGGGGAACTACCAGAGGACTGGAAAAGAGCTGATGTGGTTCCCATCTTCAAAAAAGGGAAAAAATTAGATCCAGGAAACTACAGACCTATCAGCCTAACCTCAATACCAGGAAAGATTCTGGAAAAAATAATCAAGCAATGAATTTGCGAACACCTAGAAGCAAACAAAGTAATAGCCAAAAGCCAACATGGATTTGTCAAAAACAGATCATGCCAGACTAATCTTATTGCATTCTTTGATAATGTGACAAAATTAGTGGACCAGAGGAATGCCGTTGATATAGTTTACTTGGACTTCAGTAAGGCTTTTGATAAGGTAGACCATAACCTACTACTAGATAAAGTAGAAGAATGTGGGTTAGACAGCATCACCACCAGATGGATTGGTAACTGGCTGACCAACCGCACTCAACGTGTAGTTCTCAATGGAACTGCATCTACATGGAGGGAAGTATGCAGTGGAGTACCCCAAGGCTCTGTTTTAGGCCCAGTACTCTTCAACATCTTCATCAATGATTTGGATGAGGGAATAAATGGGGAACTCATCAAATTTGCAGATGATACCAAGCTGGCAGGAATAGCCAACACTCCAGAAGATAGACTTAAGATACAGAAGGATCTTGACAAACTTGAACATTGGGCACTATCTAATAAAATGAAATTCAATGGTGAAAAGAGTAAGGTTCTACATTTAGGCAACAAAAACGGAATGCACAGGTACAGTATAGGTGATACCTTACTCAGTAGTAGTAACTGTGAAAGGGATCTTGGAGTCCTAGTGGACAACCATTTAAATATGAGCCAGCAGTGTGCAGCAGCTGCCAAAAAAGCCAACACAGTTCTAGGCTGCATCAACAGAGGGATAGAATCAAGATCACGTGAAGTGTTAATACCACTTTATAATGCCTTGGTAAGGCCACACTTGGAATACTGCATTCAGTTCTGGTCGCCACGATGTAAAAAAGATGTGGAGACTCTAGAAAGAGTGCAGAGAAGAGCAACAAAGATGATTAGGGGACTGGAGACTAAAACATATGAAGAACGGTTGCAGGAACTGGGTATGTTTAGCTTAAGAGAAAGAAGGACTAGGGGAGACATGATAGCATTATTCCAATATCTCAGAGGTTGCCACAAAGAAGAGGGAGTCAAACTATTCTCCAAAGCACCTGAGGGTAGAACAAGAAGCAATGGGTGGAAACTAATCAAGGAGAGAAGCAACTTAGAACTGAGGAGAAATTTCCTGACAGTGAGAACAATTAATCAGTGGAACAGATTGCCTCCAGAAGTTGTGAATGCCCCAACACTGGAAGTCTTTAAGAAGATGTTGGATAGCTATTTGTCTGAAACGGTATAGGGTTTCCTGCCTAGGCAGGGGGTTGGACTAGAAGACCTCCAAGGTCCCTTCCAACTCTACTATTGTATTGTATTGTATTGTATTGTATTGTATTGTATTGTATTGTATTGTATTGTATTGTATTGTATTGTATGATGAAACAGTTGTAAGTTGAGGACCCCCAACCAAAGAAACACTGCTATAGGCATTTTGTCTGGGAGTGACGTGACCTGCTGGATAAGTTTTTTCATGGCATTTATGTTTTTGTATGTTAGTCTTTTGGGCTGTGATTCCCCCCTCCCATATTTTAATATGAGAGTTCAATGTGTACAAATGTACAAATATTTGCTATTATTGTTAAAGATAAATATGTGTCATCCCAAATCATGTGACAAGTATGGAAGCTGCAGTATACAAGTTATGTGGGTAAAATAAAGTCCCTAAGAAAATAGTACAGTTCACCCTTCTTCCAGCAATATTTGGTGAGACTTTTTTTTTCATTTTTTTACTTAGTGTGTCACTCCTGTACAAGATAACAGGAATAAGAATAAACATGAATAAGAACACAGGAAATGGGTACAAATACATGGGGACAGTAGGACAGGGACATTAGGCACACTGCTGCTTTTATGCATACCCCTACTGATACTTTAAAGCAGTGGTTTCAACCTTCCCAATGCCGCAACTCTTTAATACAGTTCCTCATGTTGTGGTGACCCCCAACCATAAAATTGGTGTCTCGGTTCCTAAGTCCATTGAAAATATGTGTTTTCCGATGGTCTTAGGCGACCCCTGTGAAAGGGTAGTTCGACCCCCAAAGGAGTCCTGACCAGCAGGTTGAGAACCACTGCTTTAAAGTATCCTTAAGATAAAGAAAACCATGTGCAAAGACATAGATTACTTTCCATATTTCTTAGAGGCTTCAAAATTACATCAAAAACAAACATAAAGGTGCTAGCAGTACTAAGAGTATGGAACGCTATACCAGAGGTGTCCAACCTTGGCAAGTCTTATGGATGTCAACTCCCAGAATTCCCATGGCAGGCTAGGGAATTCTGGGAGTTGCACAAGTCTTAAAGTTGCTAACTTTAAGGAGTTGCACACTCCAGGCTTCCACCTTTCACACCTGACTTTATGAATTTGCCTCCAGATTTAATTTACCAAAATCTCTAGGAGGCGTCTAATATACCCTGTGAGTAAAAGTTACATCCCTTACATATCCACACTACTGAGCTGACTGTCATCTTTAAAAGATGTGTCTCATATCTGCAAGAACTGTGCCACTTTAGAATGTGAAGAATGGGGTCAACTACTCTGAAATTGGTTCCTCACATAAAACCTCCTTTACAAAATACCAGCACACCAGACAAAGTCATTTTCTTAAATGTTACTTTTGTATGTAATGGAATTGATTACATTCCCGACCATATTCTGAAGTAGTCACATTGCAAACAAGGTATACACGTGAAAAATGACATGTTATGCTTCTATTTAATTTACATTACTTTTGTGTGAAACCTGACTGAAGATAGATCTCCTAAAGAGGACATCAAATCTTACTGTTAAACAATGTGTAGATACAGCGCTATGACATTTTGCTTCATTGCCTCTCCTTTCAAAGAGCCAGAAAAAGAGACACTATGGAATGGAAATAAATGTGGATTATATAAATTGATTCCTAGAATTAGGACAAAAATTAAACTTTCCATTGTCAGTTTTCAAAATATAAGATCATCATCATCATGAAGCCTAAAATACTTTCATCATGAGAAGTTGATATATAATTTATAGAGACATGATCTTCCTTTATATCCTGCCTGATGTTATCAAAAATTCTATGCAAAATATTTAAACTAACTTTTACCAGCAAAGATAGCCAAATGTAGTGTTTAATAGGAGTTCAGGACTCCTGTATGTCATAAAATTAAGGAGTTCAGGACTCCTGTATGTCATAAAATTATAGGAGAGGTGACACACACACAGTCCAACTGCAAAGCTCCCACCTGATACCGATTCGGCCTCAAATCACAGAAGGCAGCTATAACCCTCCCCTTTCCAACCACAACTACTTACATATCCCATAGCTGCCATTTCCAGATTTAACTTTACTACCAGCAAATAGGATTCCATTATAAATTTAGCCAGAGGACAGCACCACAAGCAGTTGTGGAAATCTGAACCACAAGCCTTAATAACTAAAGGCTGCGCACTCTGCATATAAAAAGGAAGACACGAGAAGGTGTTTTATAATGTTTGAAGCATTTTATTATAAAAGACTGTATCCTAGTTAAATGTTTGGCTCATTACATGTGTTCAAGTATTTATTTGCTATGAATTGTCATAAAGCATTGTAGGAAGGAACTGAAAAAGATCTCAAGGCCTTTCTGTGAATTTCTCCTTGAGAAAAGGATGTCACTGAACTTCAGTATATAGTAAATACTGCAGGGGATGGTTGGACTGCAGCTTTCACAAATCTATTTTCCCTCTGCAATATCCTATATTCATATATTCTGCAAGCCTGTTCATGGGAGAAGGTCTTTTCTTGGTTCAAGACCTATACCTAGCTTTTAATTAGTATATTGAAAGGCAGATGAAAACCAGGTCCAACAAGTGACCAGGTTCATTTAGAACAGGGGTGTCCAAACTTAGACACTTAATACTTGTGGACTTCAACTCCTAGAATTTCCCATGGGAGTTGAAGTCTGTAGATCTTAAGGTTAGACAACCCTGATTTAGAATAAAAAGCAAACACAAAGTGTAAATATGTAAGAAGTAAAACACACAATACAATTTAATTTCATTTTTTTAAAAATAAAAATGTCAAAGCTTAAGCATTTCATAGAGAAGTATCACAACTTCAGAAGTAAGCCCAATAATGACTACTTCATACCACCTACCAATTGCAATGCTTCTCTTTATGTTCTCACTTAGGTGTCCAGGTTTCATAATCTGCTAGGTCAAGTTTGAGCCAAAATTTGCAACAGACTCTACTCAAGTAAGAACATATGAGCTGGTTTGCTCTTGAAGAGAAGGCCTTGCTAAGCATATGGGGAAAATGGTCCTCCACATTCTCCTGGGCAGGTGCTGATACCTGAAGAGAAAGACAGATGAAATTGATGACAAGTTAGCCTGTTTCCTATACAGATGAACTACAAGGAACAGATCATCAAGTTTTTCTAAAAATATGGTCCAAGTTTGCTCCAATCACAAGAAGGAGCCACTTATATAGTAGGGATTTGCTACTTGCTTTTTATTTGTGGTCTAAATCTCAGTGACTTTAGGAGGTTAAATCTGACAGTCTGGAATGGAACATTCCAGAGAACTTCAGGATGTGTTATACCCACTTCAGAACATGATTTTCCAAGGTTGGTATTCTTCTACTATTTCCAGATCGGATAATGGGCTTCTATAAATGACTGAGCTGCTTCTGGAATAACATAGTCTTGAAGAGGTAGGGCATGGCCCAGTCAGGAAACACAACATTCCAAAGTTATCCTGAAAAGTACCATTGTTGAAACAGTGAGTTCTACATATCCTACTCTGTAGAGTGTAGGATATGTAGAACTCACTGTTTCAACAATGGTACTTTTCAGGATAACTTTGGAATGTTGTGACTAGCCTTTCTTGCACCTATTCTGGTGCCATCTATTTATACTTAGAATATGGAGTGCAGAATTTTTATGTGGCAGTTGCCTGATAGTTTAGGAAGAGAAGTGAAAGGGCAGTTAAATTTGGAAGGTGCAACCAAATTGAAAACTTCATTCAGATTCCATTTCAGATTTCAGAAGATTAAGTTCAGTCGCTCAGCTAAGCTGAGCGTGAGCCATCAAACAAAGCATTGGCAATAGAAGAGATCTTCAATTCCAACCTTTACTTTTGTGATCTAGCCAGTTTATTTGATAACCAGAAATGTTCCACTGCCACACAGGTACATAACATATCCAAAGTACAAAAGGAAAATGAACAAGGGATTAATGGGTAGCATTTGGTTCCTAGCTACCTTTTTACAGATTACATTAGAATCCATGCTTACTAGTCTCATTTACAGTGCAATCCTAGATGTCTGCTCACAAGCAAATAGCAATGCTTATACTCAGATAAATGGATACAGAGCTGTACCCTTAGATTGCAAATCAAAGTGGAAACTACGGTATTTACATCAATCCACCATCACCACAAGTAAACAGTCATTATCTGTAGGTTTTTTTTAATTTCCAATCAAATTTTCCACAAATATGTGAACTGTGTGCTTGACATATCAATATTTCTGTCATTATTATCAGTGCCTACATGCTGTCAATATTTGGTTTGACTCTCAAAATAATCACTGGAGATTATTTTTACAGTTTTGTTCCACTAGATGGCCAGTGGAAAACTGCCAACTTCACAAATTCATTGGAAAGTAGCCCAATCAGTAATTAATAATAAGGCTTTGAACATACAATGAATGAAGGTAATCATAAGTACAAATGAGTCACGCCTCTGGCATCACATCCAAAGGGAAATATCTTTTCTGCCATGTCACCTAATTATTATTTTTTAAATGATTCATAAGATCATGATATCAGTGAGTAATCAGAAAAATAGAAACTATTTAGCAGAAAAAATAAAACTATAGGTACTAGTCTGATTCGGGCATCACTGAACATAAGAAGTTGGCCATAGCAGGTTCCATATTCGTATCCCATCTCTGAAACTTATTCTTTTATACTCCAATTCTCTCTTTGTGGAGACAATTCCACCAAGTTCTGCCTTCCCGTACTGTCCGGGAATAGTTGGGCATTTTAATATTTCTGCAAAAGAATTATATGCATGTGTGGAAGAATACATGGCATTTTCTTCAAAACAAGAAGAGTTCAATACACGTCAGCAGAGGTCCTGGGCCACATATACTCTGAAAGCAGCTGTATCATTCTACTGTCACTTCATATTCAGTGTATAAAGGGATTACCTCAGCCCCTATTTTAGTTTGATCCTTGGAAAAAGTAGAAGGCCATTTATAACAACTAAACTTTTAAAATGCTAGCATAGTAATAATCGACGGACACAGTGGCTCAGTGGCTAAGATGCTGAGCTTGTCGAACAGAAAGATTGACAGTTCGGCAGTTTGAATCCCTCGTGCCGCGTAATGGAGTGAGCTCCCATTACTTGTCCCAGCTTCTGCCAACCTAACAGTTCAAAAGCATGTAAAAAGGCAAATAGAAAAATAGGAACCACCTTTGGTGGGAAGGTAACAGCATTTTGTGTGCCTTTGGCATTTAGTCATGCCAGTCACATGACCACAGAGACATCTTCAGACAGCGCTAGCTCTTCGGCTTTGAAATGGAGATGAGCACCACCCCATAGAGTCGGGAACGACTAGCACATATGTGCGAGAAGAACCTTTACCTTATAGTAATAATCATAGCTCTTAAACTGCAAGTGGAACTAAAAGAAATAGCAATCTGCTTGAGATTGTTCAATGAATTCAGGGATGAATTGATTGTTCTCAAATGTTAAGTTGCATTTGTTATGCACAGTAACTGTTCTGCCCGCAGACCTATTTCACATGTTCTAGTAAGCGGTGCATGCCACGGTCCCCACAACTATTTCCTATAAGAGTGCACCCATTTTTCATTTTCCATGTCTCTGCTAATGTCTTAATCTATTCCTGGCCATATATGTGCAGAACTAAGAGGATTCCATACATCATTTTTTTGTGATAATAAAAGAATGCTTTGAATCCATGCTATATTCCTGGAAACACAACCTTAAGCTATCCATACTGACACTGATAATAAGAGCTGTGACCCAGGAAACCAACCCAAATGTTGCTTTAACAAAGTTTATAGAATCCCTGGGTTGCAATCCTAATCTGGCTTGCAAGTTTCTTCCAGTCCTATCCTAAGTATTGCTGTGCTTTACCTGCTTATTTTTCCCTCTAAGAATTAATGTCACAGATAAAAAGCATCAAGAACTACTCCTGCACATAAACCCACAAGTAGAATCCATTTCACTTGCACCTTATTTTTTGCACCTAGCCGGAAGGACAGGATACAGTAGAATTGACCCTTTCAACACTCCTTTAACAGTTTTAAGAATTATCATTTTTCAAGGATCCTTACTCTCCAAGTGCTATGGTGATTTTTTTTTACAGTGAAATCTTTGCAGTGAGATACTTCTGTCTATTCTGATAGAATTCCACATCATTTACAATCCACACATAATATCTGAAACGGCAAGATTTCTTAGAAAATGTAGCATTGGCATGTTCTAGCTTCACCACTCAGTGCTTCCCAAAAAATTCAATGGATGTTGGATCCCATTTCTGAAGATAAGTCAGCAAACATTAAAGTTATTTCTCATTTTACACAACTTTTTTTTACACAATACACAAGACAGCTTCTTCCATTAAACAGAAAACTAAACATGAAATTGGTATTAAAAAGGTAAGAAGCTGAAAAAAATGAGATACACTGCACTATCAACTTCTGAAATGAAGGAAGCAACCAAGTTGTGGTTGGAATTTTAGAACTATAAGTTTTAAAATACAGATTTCAAGAAGCAGTAGGGATGAATATTCATAAAAGATTACTAAATGGAATTCGAAAGTGACTTTTGTTATCAAAGGAAAAAGAACAAGAGAAACATCCAGCTGTCTGGCCAATTATTTTAACCACGGAATAGATATAAGGTTTGTTTACAACACAAGAACATTTCAAAAATGTAGTCTAGACAAATCAACAGGTGGTGATTCTCCAAAACTTGCACTACCCGGGTAGTTTATTCAAACCACCTTTTAAAAGAATTTCCCCCCTTAAAAGCTGCAAGTTTTTCTTGAAACAAGTTCAAGGGAAGCACACAAATCAAAGAAGCTGCTTAAACACAACCTGGAAGAATAGTTACTTTTTTAAAAAAACAGCTGGTAGTATTTAAACAGTGCCTGTCTCCTTCCCCAGAATTCAGCAGTCTTACAGTCTAGCATAGGCAACAATTTCCCCATATCTTTCATGTACAAAAAGAAAATCAAAGGAACACAGGTGCTTATTCCAAGAACAAACATACCTGATTTTCAAGAGGGCTGTATAAACCTTTGGGGCACCCCTGTTCTTGGAACTACTGTACTTCACACGTACATCCACACTAGCATACGAATAAGATATGCATACTCTACCAGAGGTCACATATTGCCAATACACACCTGTCACACAGGGCTACTCAAGCCACCTGCTGGCAACCCCTGGCTTCTCCCAGGATAATCCTGGGAAGCGGAGCCAGCAAAATCTTTTACACAGAAGTGTGCGTGTGTGCACAAGCCAACTGAAAGGCCGGGGAGGCGGAGAGAAAGACAAGTGTAAACAAAATCTATTTCATCCTTATTTCCAGGATAGAGCGGCACAAAATCCCACGGTGAGAGCCAGCTGCTTTCTTCGCCTTTTAAACACGCCCAGCGTTAAAAGGGCTTTGAAAGCGCGGCACGAAGCCGGTTGCCCAAGCCGCTCCAGGTAACAAAAGACGCGAGGCGAAGTCCGGCCGCGCACTTTCCTGAACTCGAGCGAGCTTTTGACCTGGGTGTGTATGCAATTACAGCCCTTACCGTTTCAGCCCTTCGTGTGAACGAGAAGCGGCTTAAGGGGAATCCGCGATGCTGTAGAAAAGAACAATAAACCGAGAAGGGCCGGGAGCTGGGAAAGACTCCCCCGGAGAACCTAGAAACACGCAGGTGTCGTCACCGCCGACTCTCCCCAAGCCGGTCCCCTCTGGCTTTGTCTGGCCTCTCTCCCCGCTTCCAGCTATTTCAAAACTCTTAGTAGTCGATCAACGCTCCGCCCGCTAGCTCGGAAGCGCTCTTCCCCGGGCAAAGCAGCTGCAGGAACAATGCCGGACCCCCCCCCCCCCACATTCCACACATGCGCCCCCCCTCAAGAAACAATGGGGCGATTGCCGCCGCTGCTCAGGAGGCGCCAACTCTCGAGTAGCGCATCTCAAGAAGGGTCAGGTGGAGCCGGATCAGCACCCTCCTCCGAGTCCCAGGGAAGAGGAGGAGGAGGTGGTGGTGAAAGAGGAAGGGGAACCCACAAAGAAAAGAAACAAAAGCAGCTTCGCCCCATTCTCCACCACCCCAACCACCAGGCAAGGCGGTTACTTACGCGGCGGGGCAGGCGGACGGCTGCAGACGGTCCCGAGCTGAGCTGCTTTCGCGAGGGATCCCAAGTGCGCCCAAGTGCTCCTTCATTCATTGAGAAGAGCTGAGCGGCGTCGAGAGCGCAGAGCGGCCACCCCGCAGCCAGACGCCCCTCAAGCGGCGGTTGCGCCCCAGCGTTTTTGCGGGCGCCCCCTCTCCTCCTCCCAGCGCCGTCCTCCTCCCTCCCTCTCTGGTGCTAGTGCGACCGCTTGGAAGACTCCCCCTCTCCGACTCTGGCGGCGGCTCTCCTGCCTCTGCCGGGTTGGCCCCTCCTCAGGGAGGGCCCGCTTCGCCTCCGGCTGCAGCTGGGAACCTCGCGCCCGGCGTGTGGAGAGGCCGTTCGTGAGCCCCGTTCGGACTCGCCCGGGGGAGCGTAGCCAAAGGGTGGGGAGGGGAGAGGGGGTGCTGGTCGCCGCCTCGAGGGAAACGATTTGAGGCACGCGCAGCAACGACCCGGCTACCGCTCGCCCGCGCTTAGTTCAGGTTTGGCTTCGTCGGGTTGGCCGAACTCTTCCCCCCCCCCGCCCCCGCCCCCGCCCCCGCCCCCGCTCCCGCTTTCCTCTTCTGGGAAACTCCACCCAGGCTAATTTGCGGCGGATCCGAGGTTTCCGTGAAAACGCGCCTTCTGCATTAACCCCGCGCGCCGGGCGGCTTTGGGTTGGTGTTTTTTTTTTAAAAAAAAAAATCTTCCTCCTCTCTTTCAGATTCTCCGAGGTAGAAATTATTCAACAGGTTTAGCCGGGGACTTTTCTGCCGGGTGAGCAGCTGGAGGCGCGGTTCATTTAGGTATCCTCTCGATGCAGGCGTCCCTCTGGCGATTGCGGGCTGGCCTTTGAGCAGCCTGGGCGACAGAAGAGAGAAGGAGATGAAAATGAGGTTTGGTGGGAAGGGAACTGGTAGCTACGTTGATGAATGCGGAAAACATGGCAGTCCCTTCATACATTGATTTTCGGCTTTCCGTTGCATTAAGCGTTTACAGTTCAAGAGCAATTTTTCTGGAGTCGCAGTTTTGCACACCTCTTTTACCAATGCAGGTAGGAAGGTGGGGAGGAGAAAGACACCTTGCACTTTGTTACTATATGAACACAGCTGAAGCTTTGCACTGCAATTCTCCCCCATTGCCTGTGGCCCTTTGCAGGATTTTCTGAAGCGCTGCAGGAGTACAAACTCAAGAGTATTCACTGCCCTGGGTTACTTTTAGTTTGCAAGGGCTTTGTTTGTGCAAATAAAAGTGGTAGCAAGTCCAAGATACCGTAATATCCACTTGTATCCTCAGGTGACATACACATGTGGTTAAAGGGTAATGCCCAGGGAGAGAAGGAAGTGATATGCATGATTTATAAGTGTGCTGACATTCTCCTATTGTACTCAGTTCCCTCTTAGGAAGAAATAGGTAAAGGTAAAGGTTCCCCTCATATGTGCTAATAGTTCCCGACTCTAGGGGATGGTGCTAATCTTTGTTTCAAAGCCGAAGAGCCAGCGCTGTCCGAAGACATCTCCATGGTCATATGGGCAGTATGACTAAATGCCAAAGGTGCACGGAACACTGTAACCTTCCCACCATAGGTGGTTCCTATTTTTCGACTTGCATGTTTACATGCTTTCAAACTGCTAGGTTGGCAGAAACTGGGACAAGTAACGGGAGCTCTTGAACTTATCCAGAAATATAAAATGTGCTACTGTGATCACATGAACACTATCCAGGGATATAAAAGAATCTAGGAATCCTATGACAAGTCCATGCTTACTAATCAGATTTTTCTTGTACTTATTAATCATTCCAGTTCCAAATCGTATTGTACTCCTATGCAGCTATCAACCAAATTCCCATGTATATTTTTTTCAAACATGGACTCTTTACTCATCATGACAGCTAATAGTCAGATTTAGCATGTCCCTAAGAGGTTAAGGATCAGCATCTCAATCACAATTTATAACAGTTTCCCTAATTTACTCACCTTAAGCTTGGTTCTTAATGTTATCCACAACCACATATGTTAATCTAATATTTGCCTGTAGACACAAGGTTAAGAGAATAGAATGGTTCCAATGTTATTCTTTTTCTCTTTCCCCCCATTTCATTACTGCAAGGAAGTGAAGACAGAAATAGAGCAGGAGGGAGTAACAATGACCCATAAAACTAACATCAGTCCACCAATGAACAATTAAAAACCTTTGAGCTACTTGCCAATCTATACAAACCTAACATGGTAGCTCTTTGGACTTTGCACCTCATGACAAGCATCAAAGCTTGGTTGAAATATACGTGGTAATAAGATAAAGATAAAGGTTTCCTGGAACATATGTGCTAGTTGTTCCCGACTCTAGGCGGCGGTGCTCATCTCAGTTTCAAAGCCGAAGAGCCAGCGCTGTCGAAGACATCTCCATGGTCATGTGGCTGGCATGACTAAATGCTGAAGGCGCAAGGAACACTGTTACCTTCCCACCAAAGGTGGTCTCTATTTTTCTACTTGCATTTTACATGCTTTTTTGAACTACTGGGTTGGCAGAAGTTGGTACAAGTAACGGGAGCTCACTCCGTTACATGACGCTAGGGATTCGAACCGCCAAACTGCTGACCTTTCTGATCGACATGTTCAGCATCTTAGCCACTGAGCCACTGTGTCCCAGGTAGTAAGATAGTCATGTGTAAAAACAAACATAGTTTTTCTTGGTCTGCAATCATAGCTGTCGTATCCTTGCCTCTCTTTATGCCTCAGTCAGTTTTTGAATCTGCAATAGCCTGGACTAGTCCCTGCAGTTTTCTACATGAGTAATTAGAAAAAGAAGCATGCAAAAGTAGACTGGCAATTTGTAATTCCTCTCAGGACAAGGAGAGGACTTGAAATTGCTTACAAGTGCTCCAGAATGTTGTTTCTTACAGGGAAAAAACAAGGCAACAGTTTCCAGCATGTTGAAAATGAGGAGAAGCATCTCCCCCTCTCAAATCACACTCAGCATCTTTTTTAAAGGACACTCTTCATTCTGACTCTTCATTCTGCTGCAGTCATCACCTCCACCTTTAATGGAACAGTCTTCACCATTTTTCCCCTCCCAAGTTGAATTATCTCTTTTATCAGGTGGATTAATTGGCATGTTTCAACTACACTTATTTTCTCCATTAGATTGCTTGCTAAGAAAGTTTAGAGCCACACCTCTGCTTCATGGTACTCTAATGAAATCTGATCTATTAACTGGTAGAAACAGTACAGCTTTGAGGGCAAACAGTTCTACCAGTTTAACAATCTTGAAAGCGCTAAAGTCCAGCACAACTAGAATTAAGTTAGAGAGTTATGAGACACTGATGTAAGATAAGTAGTTTGATCAGCAGCACCTCTTTGTAGTACTGAGGATTCATTCATTCTCATTTAAACCATGTGCCTTACTATACGGAGCAGGAATGATGTAAAATAGCAGAGTGCAAATCAACCTGTTGACAAATTCAAGAAGGGGAAACTGCTGAAGAACTGTTGCCCAGTCACTCTTGCCATTGGCCGTGCTGGCTGGTCCAAATCAGAATTGGAGCTGTAGTAAATTCTCCCAACATTTAGTATATGTTAAATGAGAGAGTCTGTTGGTTTCTAGCCAGTCACTCTCCCTCCACCCTAGAAAGGAAGAAATGTCAAAGCTCTCTTCGGAAAAACTTTGCCAAGAAAATTTCTGAGATTTGTCCAGACAGCCTCTGAGAATCAGACATAGTTGAACTAAAGAGGAGGTGGATATTAAATACCATTTAATGCAGCCCTGTGACACAAGTTCCATGGTGAAATATAGGAACTGTCTTGCTCTACAGTAGTGACTATGCTGGCTGAAGACAATGGGAATTGTTGTCCAGATTTTTAGTCCAGATTTTTGTAGTCCAGATTTTTAGGGATCCTAAACTAGGGAAAGTATCCCCAAGATACTTAGGATCTAGAAATGGTTAACCAAGTAGACAATACTGCATTAGTACAACACTCTGAATAGTACTCTGAGCCTGTCTCTTCTATAAATACTACACTCCTTAAACTGCTCCTGAAGCCAGTTTAAGAAAAACCTCCCTTTGGCAGTGGCTTACAAAGCATTCAGTTCAGATTTAAGGCTATCACAGACCTCCATCCCACAATTCCCCTGCTGCTTTACTATGCCAACTTTCTATTGAAATTGGCAATTGCTTTCCTTTTTAGGGGTGATTCTTATACATGCGCCAACAGAGGTGGTATTCATCAGGTTCTGACCAGTTCTGGAGAACTGGTAGCAGAAATTTTGAGTAGTTCGGAGAAACGGTAAATACCACTTCTGACTGGCCCTGCCCCCATCTGTTCTCTGCCTACTGAATCCCAGCTGATTGGGAGGGAATGGGAATTTTGCAGTAACCTTCCCCTGGAGTGGGGAAGGAATATAGATTTTATAGTATTCTTCCCTTGCCACGCTCACCAAGCCACGCTCACCAAGCCACGCCACACCCACCAAGCCATGCCCACAGAACCGGTAGCAAAAATTTTGAATCCCACCACTGGCATACAATTTATGAGATTAAATAAAATTAAAACATCCAAATGCACACATACGCAGGTACAAAAGAAAATTCTGCCAGCTTTCAAAGGAGTATAGCATTTTACATACTTTTTAGGACTACTATGTTGTTACGACTCATTCTTAGCAGGATCGCATCCTACCCCATACATCCCTGCGACCAATTCGCTCCCACAGGGAGGGACTCCTCCGGGTGCCGTCCACCAAGCAATGCCAACGGGCGGCGCCCAGGAGTAGGGCCTTCTCTGTGATGGGCCCAACCCTCTGGAATGACCTCCCCCCCGATATTAGAACCACTACTGACCTCCGCTCCTTCCGTAAGAAACTCAAGACCCACCTGTTCCAATTAGCTGGCCTAGCCCATCTATAGTTCTATTCTTATCCTCCTGGCAGTTATTTTTAATTATTTTTAATTTTGGGGTAGATTTTAGGGGTAGATTTTAACGTTGTTCTTAATTTTATTTTATTGTACAGTTTGTTTGCTGCCTCCTCTATCTATATGTATGTATGGTGTTTTTTACTCTGACTGTACACCGCCCCGAGTCCCTTTGGGGAGAGGGAGCGGTTTATAAATCTAAATAAAGTTAAAGTTAAAGTTAAAGTTGTTGTAGCAGAGATTAGGGAATTACAGGACAGTAACCATTGATTCATGGGACTGTTGCAAAGTTTAGGAGCTCAGCTAGCATAAAAGAAAGTAAAGCACAGCAAGAAAACTGGACCACAACATTTGAATTAGCACAAGCAGGAAGACACTACTGTAAACTTGGAGCAGTTGGTGTATAAATCTTTATAACAATTGGGTTTTTTAAATACCGGTAGTTTGCATTGTACTCCAAAATATTAATTAAATTAAATTAAATTGCTAATACAAATTAATTAATACAATTAAACTCTGTTGAACACCTAATTCCCACAGTACTATCTTAAGTCTAATGATATTATCTTCTCATCTTTCCTATTATTTTTTACTATTGATATCTTATATTACTTTATATGTACACCGACAGCTGTGCATCAGAGACAAATTCCTTGTGTGCCCAATCACACTTGGCCAATAAACATGTTCTTTTTGTTTAGAACTGTATTGGAAAAAATCACTTTTGGCACTATTGGCCTTATTATCTAAAGCTGTGATGGTGAACCTATGGCACATGTACCAACAGTGGCACACAGAGCCCTAACTCCTGGCACATGCGCTGTCGCCTCAGGTCAGATGTCCGTGGCGTTTCTTTCATGAGCTTTTGTTTCCCTGCAAATGATGAAACAGAAGCTCACAAAAGGAAACATATCTTCTTGCTGTGCTGCTGGTGTTGGGATGCCCTGCCTCCCACCAGCCAGCTGGTGTTCGGGTCTCTGCTATGCATACTTGCAGGTCCGTGCATGTGCATGCATGCGCATGAATGTGCATGCATGCACACGAAGTCATGCATGCGCATGAATGTCCATGCATGCGCATATTTGCACATGCGAACACATGCGAGCACACACACATACCTTTCAGTTTGGGCAATGTCTATAAGGTTCTCCATCACTCCATCACTCATCTAAAGGATAGGAAACAGCTGCAAGCCGCCTTGTCAGTAGTTGGGATTTTAAAAAGTAATAATAATAACTGGTAATTAAACAACATCAGTAGTTTTGTAAGGAAATCCTCCTGCTTCTAAGCTGGGGAAACCAATTTGCCATCTGAGCTGCACTGATACTTCAGAAGTGTTGCGTTGTAATACCTGTTAGCCTAACCACGAAGATCAAGAAGAAAGGCATTTGGAGCTGTAATAAAACCATATACAGGTTACCTAATCCCTTTTCTTGTACATCTGTTTAGAGACGTGCGGCATCATTACCTTCAAAAATGAATATTACAGTGTATACTTGTATATAAGCCCATCTGCAGATAAGCAGACCCTCCAAATTTTATAAGTAAAATACCATGAGAAATGTGCCACCCATGAATAAGCTGACCTTTACAAGTACAACAAAAAAAGTATTACCGTATATATTCATGGATAAGCCCATTCATTAATTTGCAGAGCTCAATTTTGGAGGTGAATTTTGCACCTTCAATTCTCACCTTATTTGTGAGTATATACAATATATTAAAAAATAGCACGAGCCAGATAAAAAAATTACCTAGTCCTTTAGTTGCTGAAATCATTGTTCTTGCACAAAAGCAGATGAAGTTAAATATTATACCTGTAAGGATTTTTTTTTAAAAAAATATGGAGACTCTTCTAAGCACTTGTAAAAGACCTTTTTTCATAGGTAACTGATTGCTCTCGTAATAGTTTTAAGCAATTATCCTTAATAGCAGTTTCAGTGGTCATTCATCCAGAACACCTTAATATATAATCATAGTCTTCACTAAGTTAACTCATAAAGGACAACCATCTGAATTTGTGCTTTTATAATAAAAATGTGCCTCCCAGATATGCAGCACTGCAGTAAAACTAACTTAATTGTTTTAAACTATCCTGTAATAGCCAGTAAAAAAGTAATAAGCCAAAACAATACATTGCCCAAATTTATAGTCTTCAGAGAAGCCCCAAGCAATTGTGGTTCTTGAACCCATATTTTCTTGTAAATGAGGATCTATAAGGTTTGGTTTTCCCAATCTAATAGCCTACATAAGTGGACTGATGGGCCAAAGTGGCTCATAATTCTGAGAATTTTTTCTTTCCATTTCTTCAGTTAAATATGTTCTTCTGCCTGCCCTGTTAACAACTCACAGTGCTGGTTACTACTTTGACAATAGTGCTGAATACAAGGAAGAGCAAATGCTGAAAGTAACATTGCCTTGATGTGATATGAGTTCTGCCTCTTTTCTATATGCAATGTGATGTTGTACAACATACAAAACTGGCACAACTCAAATTGCAATGATGATGCTTTCATCCATTTGCATTGTTGATCCTTTGGGTTTGTGGGCTCTGCTATAAGCCAGCTCTTGAATAAGAGGTATCTATAGACCTGGAATTAATTGTTGTGTCAGGCAAAAAGTTAGCTAGTTACTGCTTTTAATTTCCCCTGAATGTTTTGATTAAAACAAATTGTTATAGATCAGCTGTTTCTCTCTGCAACACCAAGAAAGATTGTGATATTCCTCTGGGATATTTCATTTACAGATTTTTGCCTTAAAAATGATTGGATGGGTTTATTTACTTTGTCATGTCGCTGAACATTGCAAATGCTCATTGCAACTGTTGCAACATTGCAAATGCTTTGTCATGTTGCTGAACATTGCAACTGTTGCTGAACATTGCAACTATGTCTCATTTGCAATGGTATAGCAACTGAAAGCAAGAATGGGAAAGATTGAATTACAATACTTTAAAAAGACAGTATTCTGCTTTGTATCCTGAAGGAAAGAAACCCCTCTTATTTATGCTCCATTAACTTTTGCCTTGACTACTGCAATCTTTTTCTTCCAGATCTATTGGGTTTGCTTCTTGACCTTTTCACCTCTATCTAGCACTGGGCTGTCAAAGTCATTCTCCTCTATGCAAACCCTGATTGTGTAAGAGTTCATTTGTAATTCCTACAATGATTTCTAGTCGGCTCTTTGCCCTTATTTTCCAACCCCTTGCCTGTTTCATTATTCCACTTTTGTATCCTGATACTGTACCTTGTTAAGGAATGTGGTGGCTCAGTGGCTAAGATGCTGACCTTGTCGATCGAAAGGTTGGCAGTTTGGCGGTTTGAATCCCTAATGCTGCGTAACAGGGTTAGTTCCTGTTACTTGTCCCAGCTTCTGCCAACCTAGCAGTTTGAAAGCACATAAAAAATGCAAGTAGAAAAATAGGAACCACCTATGGTGGGAAGATAACAGTGTTCTGTGCGCCTTCGGTGTTTAGTCATGCTGGCCACATGACCATGGAGACGTCTTTGGACAGCGCTGGCTCTTCAGCTTTGAAACAGAGGTGAGCACCGTCCCCTAGAGTCAGTAATGACTAGCACATATGTGCGAGGGGAACCTTTAGCTTTACTGCACCTAGGGCCTTCATTTCTTCAGCACCTCCAGATTTCTCAAAAAATGCTTCCTTTTCTGAGAAATATGGATAACAAGAATTTCAGGAGGCATCTTCATTTTTATACTTGATTAATGTTGTGACATATAGAGAAATTGACAAAGCTATATTTTTCCCAGCTGCTATCCATCAGCAGTCATACCAAGTTATGACATGAATCAAATGATGTAAAATGACACTGGTTTTTTTGCAGAATCTATTAAGAAGATGTTGACTTGATCCTGATGATGATATGCGAGCATACTTGGAAACTGGGAACAGTTAGGAGGCAAGACATGCCGTCAAGGAATATAATGACTCACCTAGTTTTTCCAACTTCTTGTGCTTCTTCACTTTTTGGTCCTAATATCCTCTTTTCACAGAAATCTTTGAACATCAGCTGCAGTCATTCTGAGATGATGGAAACATAAATGCAACCTGTACTACAAGACCCATCAACACAACTTGGCTGTAATTCAAGACCATTTCAAGTATGAAATCATGCTGCCCAGTAGTTTGTTTTTTTTCCCAAGTTTTATTTGTTTTATTTATGTAACATCCAATTTTCATCAAACAGTGTGTGTTCTGGGTATAATTGTGCTTAGGTAATAATATTAAACATTTTTGTTGTTATAATTCCTTGCCATAATAATAATATAATAACATAATAATATAATAACATTAATATTTAACATTTGACATCATTTTCTTTAACAACTCTCCTCTTTACCATTTCCTCCAATTGTATCTCTTCCTTTCTAACGTCTATTATTTAGCCATTGATAAAATATTTCCCATATCAAAAAGTATTCAGTATCTTCTTTATCCTTAATAGCAATCTATCCATTTCAGTAGTTTTTTTTTAACATACAGGTAGTTCTCAACTTCATAACCATTCGTTTAGTGTTCATTTGAAGTTACAACAGCCCTGAAAAAAGTGACTTAGGACCATTTTTCACACGAGGGTTCCAGCATCTCTGTGGTTACATGATCAAAAGTAAGATACTTGGCAACTGGCGCATATTTATGATGGTTGCAGTGTCCTTGTGTCATGTGATCATCTTTTGTGACCTTCTTACAAGGTTCAGAAAGTCAACGGGGAAGCCAGATTTACTTTACAATTTTGTCACTAACTTAACAATGCAATGCTTCTCTTAACCACTGTGGCAAGAAATGTTGTAAAATGGGGTGAAATTCGCTTAACAATTGTCTCATTTAGCAACACAGATTTTGGGCTCAGTTATAGTCGTAAATCACAGATTACTTGTATTGAGAATAAATGTCTTGATTCTTCAAAACAATGTCTGTTGCTTTTTAAAAAATCTTAGTTTTAAAATCAGTTTGGTCTTGTGCCATGTATCTGACAATCCTAGGTTTAAATTAAGGACAAATGTATACTAATGCTTCCTTAGAATGTACTATCAGAATATATTTGGGGAAATGGACTCTAGAATTGGGAGACTGCATTTGGGAAAAGTTTCATAGAAAGGTTTCTGGTCTAAATGTTCATATATTCTTCACCATTCAGTTGAACTCTGGAGTCAATCTCATCCACCAAAAGATAAAATTACTGGTGCCAAGGATCTTGATTCACTGGAATATGTCTGTCAAATCCATATAATTCATGATACAACATAAAGAACACAAAGCAGTCTTGTCATATCCTGGGATCAGATGTCCTTCCTTAGTGGATATCTGATCCCTTAAACTAGCCCTCTCTTTGGATTGGCAATTTATATCACTATATCAGCATATAACTCTCTCTTGAAATGTGGAATTCTATTGTGTTTTTAAAAAAGCATTAGGCATTAATTATAGAACAAATGCATTTTTTGGTGTTGCTACATTTAAAGGACATGGTATGTCCTTTGTGTCCTATTCGCACAAAGTAAAATAAATAAATCCTAACTTTGGAACAGTCATTCTTTCTCAATCCCACCCACGTCACAGGATTGTTAAAAGCATGTAAAAATGCAAGTAGAAAAATAGGAACCACCTTTGGTGGGAAGATAACAGTGTTCTGTGCGCCTTTGGCATTTAGTCATGCCGGCCACATGACTATGGAGACGTCTTCGGACAGTGCTGGCTTTTCAGCTTTGAAATAGAGATGAGCACTGTCCCCTAGAGTTGGGAACAACTAAGCACGTATGTGCGAGGGGAACCTTTACCTTTATCTTACTCTTAACGACTTTATCTACTCACCTATTCAGATTAGGCGGGAAATGAAACTACCCTGGAAAACATATAAGGGCTCCTCCTAACCAACTTCCTTAGACTGAAGAAGCTGCTTGGATAAACAGCGAAATGTTTCAAGCTGAAATGGAAGTCCAGTTGCTATGACTCAACTCTATCTGGATCACTGAGAATTTTCATCAATATCCTGTTGAGCTTATAGTTCCTGGAGAACTACAATGTTTTGGGCCATCCAAGATCATCTGCCAGTGAATTCCATGTCCTGCATATATGTTTTGTTAGAATAAAGAAATATATTTGTTTCTTTGTAAGGATCATATCCCACGCTTTAATTCAGGAGTTCAAGACAGTGTGCCTAATGCTCCCTTTTCCTGTTTTTTCCCATAACAACCTTTTTGTCATTGCATCCCGAAAGCGCATAGGTGTGCATCTATAATGCAATGCGTGCCCAAACCCCCACATGCCCCACCCCCTGCACATGCACATGTCACACCCTGTGCCCCTTGCCCCCTGCCCCCTGCACATGCCCACACAATACCCCTGCTCCCTCTTCCCTTCATGCATGCATGCGCAATCCCCTGCATGCGCCCCAGGACACTGCAACAGTAATAAATATGAATCAGTTGCCAAACATGTGGCCATAGGGATGCTGCTGATTTTTATATTAATTAAATTTAAATATATTGATTGTTTACCTACACATACTGATGTAATTACCATGTCTGACAGCAGGTCAACTTGTTGAAATTAAACACATGAAGTGTGTGTTAAATGGACAGGAGTGGGATCATTTTAACTTTCAGCAACTGTATCAGACATTAGTCTATGAAACTTTGCTCTACCATTATGTCAGGACCATTTTTTACTTATTGTTACAAGCATGAATAGGGGCAACCCTTAAATTCTGAAGCATGACTCTTTTAATGAAAGGAAGGAGTAGGGGTGACGTGATGTTCCCTTAATTCTTAGACATGATTTGTTTAATGAAAGGAAAGACTAGAGGTGACACAATGTTCCAATGTCTAAGGAGCTGCCACAAAGCACTTGAAGACAGGACAAGAAGCAATGGATGGAAACTGATCAAGGAGAGAAGCAACCTGGAACTAAGGGGAAATTTCCTGATAATGAGAATCAGTGGAATGATTTGCCTCTAGATGTTGTGAGTGCTCCAACACTGAAAGTTTTTAAGAAGAGGTTGGGCAACCATTTGTCTGAAATGTTATAGAGTTTCCTGCTTGAGCAGGAGTTTGGATTCTTATTTTGTTATGTGCCACTTTTCTTTGTATGATGAAACTGGAAACTTCCAGGCTAAGATAGTGCCAAATGTAACTAGATTCAGATGAACTGGTAATTTTTGCTTTCAGAAAACAATGTCTGCCTACGAATCAAGATTATAAACAATGATTTTATGTTGATTTGAGAGACCATAACTTGCAAGATTTGCATGATTTGCTGAGTCTGGCTAAAATGCTTTGCCATAAAAATCTTCATGGCCAGCACCCAAGTTATCCTTTTCTTTCCATGTTAAACCAACTGTTGTGTGTTAAATCAGCCTTTGCTGCCTTTGATTATGTGTGTGTGTGTTTATGTGTTATTTATACACACTCACACATACACACACACACACACACACACACACTATATGGTGCATATATAAATTATCTCTATATGCACCATATAGTGTTCCTCTTGTCCTTAGTTTTGTAGCAATCATTTCATTATGTCCATTTTTTTTCTCATCCACATCCTCTTTCACTTCATCATTTTATCAAGCATCCTTTTTGTACTTCTCATTAGCATAAATCAATAACTTCTGTCTCATACTGACATAATTTTAATTCTGTTGGGAGAGTAATCTATCTCCATTGTCATACAAGACTTACATTTTTTTGCTGTTTATTTTTATAGGCCAAGTTACACTCCTAATCAAATAAGAAAATCAGGTCCACATTTAGGATTTCTCCTTTATAAATTATTTCATAAATTATCAAATCAGTTGTGTTTTTAGATTTCTTTATTGATTCACATTGTTATTGCTGCTCAATTCCCATGGACTCGAACGTACATTTATTTTGCCATATTTACATATGGATCGACTTCTGCTTAAACCATTAATTTGAAATTAAGTTATCTTCTAACTAGATACTTACTAAACAATCATTAGAGTCACCAAACAGCCCAATTGATCTCTTATTTGTTCTCATCCATCCCTCAAGTCATCTAGCAAAAATATTTTTTCTCCTAGATCCTATTCAACACGTTGCACATTTTCCCCTGATCTCTGTTTTTATTACTATTCATTGGGAATACTATGATATTTACCAGTAATGGATTCATACTTTCATATGCATGCACAAAGAACTACATGACACCAATCTTAACCCTTTCATTCTTAATTATACCCATGTCTTCACTTTTCTGCAAGTACTACAAAATACAGAATAATAGCAATAGCAATAGCACTTATATACCACTTCACAATACTTTACAGCCCTCTGTAAGTGGTTTAGAGTCAGCATATTGCCCTCAACAATCTGGGTCCTCAATACAGTTGGAAGGAATCTTGGAGGTCTTCTAGTCCAACCCTCTATCCACCTTGTATTATTTCAGACAAATGTCTGTCCAATCTCTTCGTAAAAACTTCCAGTGTTGGAGTACCACAACGTCTAAAAGAAAGCCGTTCCATTGTTTAATTGTTCTCACTGTCAGGAAATTTTCCTTAATTCAAGGTTGGATCTCCCTTATCTGTTACTTTTTGTCATATTTTGTCTTTTTGTCTTGTCCTCTGGTGCTTTGGAAAATAGATTGACTCTCTCTTCTTTGTGAAGAGAGCACCTCTCAAATATTGGAAAACTGCTATCATGTCACCCCTAGCCCTTCTCTTTGTTGGGCTAGACATAACTTGCTCATCATATTTTTAGCCTCTAGACCCCTAATCATCTTTGTTGTTCTTCTCTGCACCTCTTTCTAGAGTCTCAACATCTTTTTTGTAACATGGGGACCACAAGTGTGGTCTTACCAAGGTAGTATGTAGTGGTACCAATAGGTCACGTGATCTTAATACTATTCTTCTGTTGATGCAGCCAAGGCTGTGTTGGCTTTTTTGGCACTACCGCACATTTGACACTGCAGTTCATATTTAAATGGTTGTCCATTAGGACTCCTAGGTCCCTATCACAGTTACTGCTATTGAGCCAGGTACCACCTATTCTATACCTGTCCATTGGTTTTTCTATGGTTATTCATCAACTCCACAAGATCAGACATTTTTCATTCACATCTATTACATCTATTATATATTCTTCTTTCTCTTTGTTTCGTAGGCATGTGGTATTTTCATTTCCTTAATTACTGCTTTTTTTCACTTATTTATTTAATATCCTCTTACATTTCATATCACAATCAACAAAGGGCCATGGTGGTGCATTGGTTAAAATGCAGTATTGCAGTCTAATTCTGCCAATTGCCAGCAGTTTGATCCTGATGGGACTCAAGATTGACTCAGCCTTCCATCCTTCTGAATTCAGTAAAATAAAGACCCAGATTATTGGGGCCAATATGCGGACTCTGTAAAGCTCTATGAAGCGGCATATAAGTCCAAGTGCTATTTCTATCTTCCATATGCCATGTTGACTCCAGATGGGTCCACAGATATTGCCCTTTGCTGCCTATTATGATTTTGGTCAGTCAAGGCTTCCACATACCACCTTTTAGTAAGATTGTGGAGCTGTAGGCTATGTTAGCAGTCTTCTCTGCTTCGAGCATCCCATGAAAATTATAAGGATAGTATCAGTCAGTTTGAGCCCATTTTGTACTGTCTGCCACAACTGCAACCAAAGGCTAATTTTACTCAAGAATGCATATGCTATTTTAAGCAACATAGATCTCTAATCTAGAGATAGTCTTGTAAATCAAAATACTGCATGCACTCCCACGAACTAGGAGGTACATGCTATATATTAAGACACACAGAATGTACTAAATTACTGGATACGGAATAATGGATTTGACTGCATGGGCTGTAATCCATACTGTGCAAATGTTTCTGTGTGCAAATGATTCCTGTTAAATTATGGTTATTTGTCCCCAGCTCCCCAACTTCAAAGTGGTCCACTCCTGGAAGTTTCAGATGTTTTTGAATTGCACGGAGACACTCAGCACTGGCAAGGTCTGAGTTGTAGCATTCCGAATATGGTTCAGCCCACATATTTCAATCCAGCAGTGCTGAACACACAAAGCCAATGGAATTTCTGGGAGAGCTCTCAAATTTCACAGCACTGATACACAGTACTGTGTCTCCAGCGCCAGTGCGGGGGCTAAACTTTAATCTTCTTTTCAGGCAGTAAACAGAACGGCTTCATGCATGAAAATTGAACTGATTTTAATTCTATTATTATGGAAACTTTCCGTTTCTGGCGAGCAGAGCTATTTAGAAACTGCAGATTTGTCTGGCGCTAATGTATTGGTGACTACACATTGCTTCACCCGAGATTTTAAGTTTTCTATTAAATGAGCTGCTGTAACGCTAATAGGAATCTGTCTGCATGTATTCAGTATATAGACATTGTTAGGAGCACAAGTATATGCAGGATGGTTATAAAGATTTATCTCAGTCTCCACATGGTGCCTCAGTTGCTCATCAGCTTCTTGGCTTTGGAGTCTGCTAGCAAAACAAAGCTTTTCTTGTGCTCTCAGCAGGACTGGTTTTTTTTATAGCAGGACAATTACTCTTCCACCATTTTGTGGGAGGAAAGAAGTTGCCCATTCTACTCTCCTATAGAATGGAGGTAAGGATACCTTCAGCACACTCCCTATGTTTTAGGTGAAAATTCTGTTTTAAAAAAGTGGATCATTCTGATTGAAATAAATTAGGAGCAAGATTTTGGCTTATTAGCAATTTCCTTCTGCTTCTAGACATTATTTGAGGGTTGTAATAATTGTGTGAGGATTTGAAAAGACCTTGGAGGTCATTTAGTCCAACTAATAAAGGAATTATCCCTCCCCAGGCAATTTGTTCCATCACGGAACAGCTTGTTAGGATTTTTTCCCCCTTGATATAAAACTGAAATCTATTTCTTTGTAATTTAAATTATTTTTGTTCAGTTCAATTTTAATTTATTAACATTTTATAGCCACCTACTTTACTAGACTCTGGGCAGCATACAGAAACATCCACCCCTGCTCCCCCCGCCAAAAAAAACAATAAACTGTTAAAAGACATGTAAAGAATCATTCCTACATCCCTTAAAATATACTATGATTTTTTTTAATCTATGAATTTAAATGTATTTCTCATACTCAGATTATAGTATATAATACTTCTAATTACAGCAATATTCCAAAACATTTTTTCAGAAGGACACAAGTCTATTGGATATTCTTTATGGTTTTCATTTTCAACCTAATAGGATTCAGTCTTATACAGTCAAGCTTCACAGGTTTTGGTCAATCTGTTTAATAATTTTGTGAGGCACAACCCATTTTATGCAGTAGCCCATAATCAGATCATGGTCACTATGGATTCCTTTGGGAATGGTGTGGGATTTTCATGCCAATGGAATATGTAGTGGAACTGATGCCAATCATACCCCAAAACGGCCTAGTGTCCATCTTTCTCATTCAAAAAAATGTGCTGGAGCTGCACCTTTTAAATATTTAAGTTCTTAAATAAAGAAGTCCAGGAATCACTTCCACCTTTATTTTAATTTTTTAAAAGGTTGGCATATTTATAGCAGCAATAGACTCTTGGTGCAGTGTCTTTTTCCTGCATTCAGTACTTCCAGGAATGATCAAAAGATGAAGGCAATGTTATATGGTTATTCCAGGAAGTGCCAGAAAAAGAAAGATTCTAATGCTGCAGTAAATAGGCCAGTCTTTTTTTAAACTGAAAAACAAAAGGACTATTCAATCATTTAGCTTAGCTATTATATCAGAGATAGCTTATTGTTTTAAAAGAAATCCAGAGGAATAATACCCCAAAATTGCCAAAATAGACATGGCAAACATTATTGCCTCTGTAATGGAAATAAGGGATGCGGTGGCTCAGTGGCTAAGACACTGAGCTTGTCGATCAGAAAGTTCGGCAGTTCGAATCCCTAGAACTGCATAATGGAATGAGCTCCCATTACTTGTCCCAGCTTCTGCCAACCTAGCAGTTTGAAAGCATTTTAAAATGCAAGTAGAAAAATAGGAACCACCTTTAGTGGGAAGCGAACAGTGTTCCGTGTGCCTTTGGCATTTAGTCATGCTGGCCACATGACCATAGAGATGTCTTTGGACAGTCCTGGTTCTTTGGCTTTGAAACAGAGATGAGCAGTACCCCCTAGAGTCGGGAATGACTAGCACATATGTGCAAGGGGAAAGTCTTGGAGGGGAAGGTCTACTTGTCCAACCCCCTGCCTAGGCAGGAAACCCTATACCATTTCAGGCATATGTTGGAGGTAGTATTCATTCAGCCTCTTTCCATTAAGGCAGAGAGAACAGTGGCATGTAATATGTGCAGAAGGAAGAGATTTATCAGGTGCTCTACCAGCAGAAATAATAGATGACATGCATTACAGATGTTGGTATAATTGGTGGAACATCATAAGTACTGTCACTATGCTTATTTTTCTGCAGTTCTGGGGAGGATGCTAGGACCTATGACTGGATGAATATTCTCCTGTGATTAGAAGGTGGACCCATCCATCATTCAGCTCCACTCTACTCTATCCACTTTCTGCCCATCCTGCTCTTCATAGAGAAACAACATAGCTATTTTATAAGTGTAGTGTCCTTCTTTCTTTCTATAGGGCTAAAAAGCTCTAAATCAGGGGTGTCAAACTCCTGGCCCAGAGACTGGATGAGTCATGCATTGGCCATGCCCATGCCCAATTTAGCAAAGGGGGGGGAGTCCAATATGTCTTGTGATGAGTTTGACACCGCTGCTCTAAATCACATACAGTAGTAACTTTCCTTATTCAGACTTGAATGACTTTATAGGGTTCCACTTTGTTCATTTGGCCTTGGGTGCAAAACTGTTATTTGATGGAGAAATCCAGTAAGTAACTTTTTTACGGAGTTAAGAATAATAAACCTACTAACTAGAGCAGTTTAACCTTAGGGGGCCAGGGTGAGGGTGGCCAAGGTGGGCATGGTCACGTGCCTTGACTTTGACACCCCTTCATTCATTTATAAACCAGCTAATCACAGGTTTCAGCATCACCAGCAGTTCCTTCAGCAAGAACGTCTACTTACTTTTTGAAAAGAATCTTGGGTGTAAGAGAAATGCAGAGGAAAGAAATGGCAGATGGTTGAAAAGCTGGATCTTTTCCCCTCTTCTCCATCAACGTGATTTAGGCTAGAAAAATAGTCATTTGAATGATGGAGAATGAGAGACGAAGAGCTTTCCTCACTCAATAACTGCCTCCTATTTATAGACAGTCCGGCACTGTCTAACCTTACTGACAGCACTTTTCCAAATTTCATTCAGAGATACTTCATGATTCCTGTAACCTGAACTTTCTAGTTGGAGATGCCAAGAACTGAACTTGGGCATTCTCTGTGTGTGAAACCTATGCTGAGTTAGGTTTCCTGCCACACGTCAATCAATGCTCAAACTTTATATTTGAATGAAACGGCTTTGTGAACCAACTCAATTTTTGAAGTCTGGCTGCTGGAGATGTTTTCTTTATCTCTTTTAAAGAGAAATATCAAAGATTAGAACTAGGACCCTTTGTATGTAAGATGCAGGTTAAACTCCTGAGCTTAATTTAGCAGGAGTAAATTACATACATATTGAAGATGCATATCACAAGCTAATCTAAGTTGGTCAATTAACTTTGCTGTTAGCTTAACTGTAGAGCTCAGGGTCAGATTTCCTCAGAGGTATCTTATAGTTGTCACTGCAGCCGCAAATCACAACTTGCATTGATAAGGCAATATGGTCAGTGAATAGTGAATTGAAGCTGAGCCAAACAAACCAAGTTCTATATTCCAGGTCAGCTCTTAACTTTTTGGGTGGCTTTAGACAAACTACTTTATTCACCTTGTTTTAAAGTGGGTATAATTACTGCTTACCTCATAAGATAAAGATCATAAAACACTTTCTGCCTGAGTGCAAGGTAACCCTTAAACTATAAATACAGCTCTTTGACAGTAAATTCTCCACAGGCCTTCTAGGTTTCTTCCAAAGTGAATGGTGATTTGATGCATAGCCAAACAGAGTTACAGGAGATGAGGTCATTGCTGTTCCAAAACCTACAATAGGTTTCCATTTGGTTCATATTCCACCTAAGCTATCAAGTAGGAAGGCAAACAGTCTGGTCAACTATATCTCCTCTCATGTTTTAAAAAATAAAATGTTAACACACACCAACAAGGAAATACGAAGTAAAAGGATAAGAAAAGAAAAATCTCAATAAAAGCTGATGTAAGATATATAATACTGCTCTTCTATTTTGTTACTTGTCATGTTATATAATTATAAGCCATTTCATAGATCAAGTCTGTTTACCTAACTATTGGGGAATATATATATATTCAAATTGAATATCTGTAATTCAGGGTTGAACTGAAGAGTTCTTTATGTTCTCTGGATGTTTGCTTGTACACATTTCTTTACCCAACTAGATAGCATCAGTGTGTTTGCTTGAACTGCTGATATTATCTAATTGGGTAATGAAGTGTCTGCAAGCAAATAACCAGAATTTCCACATATAAGTTGGTATAGTTCAGGGGTGTCAAACTCACAGCCCACGGGCTGGAAGCATCACGTGCTGGCCCCAACTCCACCCAGTTTAGCGAAGGGGGGGGGGAATCCCAATATGTCACGTGACACCGCCATGATGACACAAGTTTGACACCCCTGGTATAGTTAGTCAAAGTGTTTAAATTAGGGGTGTCCAGGCTTGGCAGCCTTAAGATTTGTAGACTTCAACTTCCACAATTCTCCAGCCAACTTAACTCAATGAGGAATTCTGGGAGTTGATGTCCCCAGGTCTTAAAGTTGCCAAGGTTGGATACCCCTGGTTTAAATAGTCCTCTCTCTATGGATACAAGTTTGGTTCAGGCTCTCTAACTCCGAGAATCCTTTGTGTGGTGTCTTTTATTGGCTAATCCACCCTTGCGAGGGGCCCTCTAAATTCGCTCCTGCGGGAGTTATCGACAAGGAAAGTCTGAAGAACCTCGGACAACAAGTGTGTTGCAGGCTCGCTGCGACATCTCTCTGCATTTCTTATAGAGTCATTCAGCTATAGAAAGAGAGCCTGATACTTTGAACTGTTGCAGAAGTGTTGGTGTCTTTGTAATATACTGCATGTCATAAAAGCATATAGTCCTGCCTGTTTGATTATATACACAGATGGTATATAATCATTGACATTCAGATACTGAATCCATTCAGTTCCTTGTTTCACAATTCTTTATATATGTTGAATGTTTAATTTTGAATCCATGTTTATATATTGTTATTATAGTCTTGTTATCTACCCGATAATGTACTAAATCTAGCACTAAGTGTAGGCCATATGCAAGTATCAAAAAGTATTTTAGCTGAGCTTTTGCCATAGCACATTTTTGGGCAGATGATTAAAATAACAATTCCTTTTAATTGATCTAAAGTATACATTCCAGACTCCAATAACTGTTTTGATATTATCAAGTCTAGGTTTCCCGCAACATTAATTTAGAATGATTCCAGGTCAGACTGGAATGAACATATGAGTGAGGAACTCTATACTTTCCAAGGTAGTCAGATGCTTTCAGAACTTCGAAGAGATATCTCATTTTTGTCAGTTGCAAATAAGTTCATTTGTTTTAGGATAAAAACGGCTTGATGATTAGAGAAGAACGTGTTCATTGATCAGATTTAGGTTTTTATTATAAAACTTGTATTCTTTTCTCAAAGCTAGTTCACAAGTTAGTTATATTGGCAGGAGCACCCTCTTAATTGTCGTTGAAGTTTCTAACATAAAACAAATATCATTCTGGAAAAGTGAATTGCCGACAAGGAAGAGAGACAAAGGGAGATGTTCCTAAAATAAGTTTCTTAAAACATACTTTATATTTTGCGAATAGATTGTTGTATGTCACATTGCATAAGTCACCTATGGCAAAATTACCAGAATTCATTTTAAAGAAATAGTTTTATTCCAAATATTCAGTTTAGGTGAAATATATCTATCCATATTTATTGCCAATAACAGTATTCTTAAATATTTAATTTTAGTACTTAAAAATAAAGTCAGATGAATCATCTGAAATACACCTTTAGATACTATACTCTCAGCCGAGTATGAATTAGCTTCCAGAAAAAACTAATTTTGTAGCAAATGACCTCTGCTGAGATTTAACTAATTATATACTGAAAAGATCTTTTAAACCATCAATTAGCTTTTTAAATTTTGGGCATAGGAGGATCATCAATAAATATGAATGTATCAATACTATTTTATTGTCCTTACCTGAATCTCCCTATTCTGCCAAATGAACATAATAAAGATTGAAAGCCCCAAACCAACAATAAAGTAAAGAAAGGATATTCTGCCATAAATCCTTCTCCAAAGAGCCTCATAAAACTTCATTAGTGCTCATTTCTATTTCCAGAAAGAAAGAGATAATTGTCCATTTTAAAAATTTCTGGCAAAATAAGTTTGGGGAAAAAAATGAATGCAATTTTGGTATAAATTCTTTCTGCAAGCTGAAATGTATTCTAGTTCATCATTCAACCTGACTCTGTAATATCCACTACAAGAACTGTCCTTCTGTCAAGGCAAAACAGTGGGAGAAATGTTGCTTCCTGTCATACTCCATGTTAGATCGGGTAAAGGAAAGGCACACTCAGGCTTAGGCAGCAACAGCTCTTTATTAACAGAAGTCAACTATGTACAATCCAGCGAAGGTTCAGTCTGACAGCAGCCCTTTTATAGGGAGCTGTCAGACCCTTTGTCCACTCAGGTTGAATCTCTGTTCCCGCCGGAACAGAGGACCTTGGTGTAAACCATTGTAACTGATTCTAGTATCTAACACCCCTCCCCTCTTAGATGGGATCAACCGACTTGTGACGTAGTCATGCAGGTAGGCGGGCTTTCTGGTGGCTCGCCCAGACCTGTGCAGTTCAGTTGGTGGGTGTTCTTCAGTCAGGTTGGACTGACCTGTTGACTCTGCGGCTTCGCCTGGTGGAAGCTCCTGGAACTTTTCCCAGGCTGCGGCTGGAGCTTCTAGAGCCGGTTCGCTCGGTGCTCGCTGCGGACGTGCAACACTAATAGATAAGTGCTCCGGTGCCTTTGGGCTTGAGTTGTCTGTGGAAGGAGTGACTTCGTGCTCCTTTTGAGTAGGGCTTTGGCTAACTCATGCAGGAGTTACCTCTGGTTGCCTAAGATTGGAGTTGGAGAGGCGGCCATGGAGTTGGTCAATGTGCCGTCTCCAATTCCGACTGTCCTCGAGCTCTACTAGATAAGAACGAGGTCGGGTGATGCCTATTACCGTGGCAGGAATTCACAGACTTCCCCAGCTTAGTTGTGGGCGTAAACTGAATCCCCTATGCTAAAGTTCCTTATTTTGCTTGTCTAATCGGGGGGCGATGCGGCAGAGTAATTTGGGTGTAGCCGGTCTAAGTGGGACCTTAGCCGGCAACCCATTAGAAGCTCGGAAGGGCTTCTTCCAGTGGTAGCACTTGGCATGAGGAGGAATTGATGTATGAGGAGGAATTGATCAACCCATGTTTGCCAATCTCCCGGGCCCATCCTGGATAGGGCCTCTTTTGCAGATCTCACCATTCTCTTTGCCTGACCATTGGAGGACGGATGGAATGGAGCAACCAGGGCATGTCTGATTCCCTGCGCTGCTAAGTAGGTCTCGAACTGCATGGCCATAAATTGTCAGAGACCAAGACGTCGGACAGGCCGTGAGTGGAGAAAAGTCTCCATAGTGCCTTGATGACCGCCTCTGCTGTGGTAGAGGTCATAAGGATTACTTCTAGCCATTTCGAGTAGGTGTCCACAACTACCATGAAAGTCTGGCCGTGAAGTGGGCCAGCTAAATCTATGTGCACCCTAGACCATGGTGCTTGAGGTTGCTCCCACTCCTTAGTGGACGCCTCTGGGGGAGCTGGTCTGGACTCCTGGCACAATGTGCAGGTAGCCACCCATTCTTCTATCTCCCTGTCCATGTTAGGCCACCACATGTAACTTCTAGCCAAAGACTTCATCCTGACAATTCCAGGATGCTCTATATGCAAAGCCTCTAATACTGAAATACGCAGTTTGGGTGGAATGATGACCCGGTCCCCCCACAGCAAACAACCATTTATTATAGACAGTTCATCATGTTTGCAGTAAAACATTTTAAATTCAGACCCAACAGGCCCCTTGGGACACCCCCTCCACACCCAGTTCAAAACTTATTTGAGAGTGGAGTCTTTTGCAGAGTGGCAGGCAATGTCACTAGACGAGACAGAACCAGTCTCAAGGCAGTCAATGAGGAGGACTGGCGTCTCGGGGGTAGGGTCTGCAAGCAGTTCAGGCAGTGGGCATCGACTCAAGGCATCGGCATGTCCCAAAGTAGTGCCAGGTCGATGGACGAGGTGATAACTCTAGAACATGAGGAAGTTTAGTTTAGTTTAGTTTAGTTTATTAAATTTATAAACCGCCCCCTCTCCCCGAGGGGACTCGGGGCGGTGTACAGACAGAAATAAAATATACAATAAACAACAAAAATACAAAACCCCAGACAAACAAATTAAACACAAAGTCTGTACAATAGTCATAAATTAACTAACGATTAAAACCAATTAAAACCAATTAAAATACCCCAAAATTTAAAAATTTAAAATACCGGCCAGGAAGGTCGGGATTAGATCATGATTTTAGTTGCGATTGGGCCAGGCCAGCTAGTTGGAACAGGTGGGTCTTGAGTTTCTTACGGAAGGAGCGGAGATCAACAGTGGTTCTAATATTGGGGGGGAGGTCGTTCCAGAGGGTTGGGCCCATCACAGAGAAGGCCCTACTCCTGGGCACCGCCCGCCAGCATTGCTTAGCGGATGGTACCCGGAGGAGTCCCTCTCTGTGAGAGCGAATTGGTCGCAGGGATGTGTGGGGTAGGAAGACTGTCCAACTGGTCATTCGCAGCGACAAAGAAGCAGGAGTAGGCCAGTCCCCAGCCAGCAAGCCCAGTAGTGGTTTGTGGTCCATGATGAGTTCAAAGTCACGGCTGTAGAGGTACTCGTGGAACCTTTTAACGCCAGCGATTGCAGCCAGTGCCTCACGATCCAGTTGGCTGTAGTTCCGTTCGGTGGCAGACAAGGTTCGCGAGAAATATGCGAAGGGAGCCTCAGTTCCATTGGGCATGTGGTGGCTGAGGACGGCTCCAACACCGAAGGGGGAAGTGTCACATGTAAGAACAAGTGGCAGGGCCTGGCTGTATTGAACCAAAAATGTGTCCGCTGACAGCAGTCTCTTGACCGCGGCAAATGCGGCTGCTTCGGTTTTGCCCCAGGTCCTCTTTGCGTTCTTTGCAAGAAGCCAATGTAATGGTTCAGCAACTGTGGCTTTCTGTTTGAGAAAGACGCTGTAAATATAATAATAATAATAATAATAATAATAATAATAATAATAATAATAATAATAATAAAAAATTTTTGAATTTATTAGCCGCTCCCTCTCCACACAGGACTCGGGGCGGCGTACAATAGGACATATAAAACATAAAAACATATGTGCAAACACATAAACTATCCAAATACACACATATACAAAGACATACATGCACGGAGGAGGTAACAAATTACATCACATTAGGAATGTTAAAAATCAGCCATTAAAATACCCCATTAATAATAACACAATTTAAAATTCAAAAGGACTGTCAGGAGGAATAAGAAAAAATTACGGTTGAGCCAGGTCAGATAATTGAAAGAGGTGGGTCTTCAGCTGTACACGGAAGGAGCGGAGATCGGAAGTAATCCTGATGTCACGGGGGAGGTCATTCCACAGGGCTGGGCCCATCATAGAGAAGGCTCTGCTCCTGGGTGTCGCCCCCCGACACTGTTTAGTGGACGGCACCCGAAGAAGTCCCTCTCTGTGTGAGCGGATTGGTCGTAGGGATGTATGGGGCAGGATGCGATCCCGCATGTAACTAGGTCCTGTGCCATGAAGCGCTTTAAAGATCGTAATCAAAACCTTGAAACGCACTCGGTAGACTACAGGAAGCCAGTGCAGCTCACGCAGGAGAGGTGTTACAGGGGAGTATCTAGTCCTCCCCATAATCACCCGCGCGGCCGCATTCTGGACCAACTGCAGTCTCTGAGTGCATCTCAAGGGAAGCCCCATGTAGAGAGCATTGCAGTAGTCCAGGCGAGACGTCACCAGCGCATGGGTGACTGTGCGTAGGGCATCCCGGTCCAATAAGGGGCGCAATTGGCGCATCAGGCGAACCTGATGGAACGCCCCCCTTGCCACGGCTGTTACATGGTCATCCATGGACAGCCGGGCATCCAGGAGGACGCCCAAATTGCGCACCCGTTCCACGGAGGCCAGTTGCTCGCCCCCAATGGCCAGAGATGGAAGCAACTGGTTGAACCGGGGGGGCCGGAAGCCACAGCCACTCCGTCTTGGAGGGGTTGAGTTTTAGTCGGTTGCCATCCATCCAGACCCGTACGGCCTCCAAACACCGGGACACCATTTCAACGGCCTCGTTGGGGTGGTTCGGGGTGGAAATGTATAACTGAGTATCATCAGCATACAGATGATATCCCACCCCAAAACCACGGATGATCTCGCCCAGCGGTTTCATGTATGTGTTGAACAGGAGAGGCGAGAGCACCGACCCCTGTGGCACCCCACATGTGAGGGGGCTCAGGGTCGATCTCTGCTCCCCTGCCAACACACGTTGCGTCCGGCAAGAGAGGTAGGAGCCAAACCACCGTAAAACGGTGCCCCTGACTCCCAGCCCCTCTAGCCGGTGCAACAGGATACCATGGTCGATGGAATCGAACGCCGCCAAGAGATCTAATAGGACCAGGATAGAGGAACAACCCCTATCTCTGGCCCTCCAGAGATCATCAACCAACGCGACCAAGGCCGTCTCCGTGCTGTGCCCGGGTCGGAAGCCGGACTGGCGCGGGTCTAGATAATCATTCTCCTCCAGGTGACGTGGAAACTGTTGTGCCACCACACTCTCTACAACCTTCGCTAAAAAGGGAAGGTTGGAGACTGGACGATAATTGACTAGCTCCGTTGGGTCCAGGAAAGGCTTCTTGAGCAGGGGCCTCACAACCGCCTCTTTCAAGGCGGCCGGCAGAAACCCCTCGCCCAACGAGGCGTTCACTAGGCCCAGGAGCCAGTCGCGTGTAACCTCCCAGGATGCCAGTACAAGCCAGGAGGGACACGGGTCCAATAAACATGTGGTAGGTCGCAGACGTCCACGCAACCTGTCCAAATCCTCGATGGCAACCGAGTCAAACTCCTCCCAGAATGGTCCCTCAAGACTCGCCTCGGGCGCCTCCACTGGACCACTGAAAGGGGCCCATCCCATCCGGATTTGAGCGACTTTGTCCTGTAGATATTTCCCAAACTCCTCTGCTCTGCCCTGTAGAGGGGCTTCCCGCGGCCTCTCAAACAAGAGGGAGCGTGTCACCCGAAACAGGGCGGCAGGGCGGTTATCTGCGGACGCAATAAGAGCGGCACAATGTTGACGTTTGGCCGCTCTTAATGCCACAAGGTACGTCCTCAAATAGGCTCGTGCCTGTGCTCGATCAAATTCGGAACGGGAGGATCTCCAATGACTCTCTAGGCGTCTCTTGTGGCGTTTCATCACCCTTAGCTCCTCGGTGAACTGCGGCCTCCCTGCAGCCCTTCTGCCGATCTTTCCACTTTCCACTTTCCACTTTCCACTTCCTCCGGCGCCTCAGGCCTCACTCTCCTTCCCTTCTTCCCTCCGGCGCCTCGGGTCTCTCGGGCCTCCCTCCGGCCTCGCTCTCCTTCCTGCGGCCCTCTCGCCGGTCTAGACTCACAATTGCCGGCCAGTTTGGAGCTCAGCGTCCCCTGGATCGCAATTCGGGCCGCTTGGCTCTCCTGGGTCGCCACCATCTCTCTGTAATGCTTTCAATGCTTTCAATGCTTTCAGTCAAACAGACCACCGCCGCCGTCCTCCAACCTCCTCCAGCCTCCTCCGCCCCCTCCGCTCAGGCCTTTACCGCCTTTACCACGTCGCCGCTCCGCCGCTCTGCCTCAAAAACGCCGGCCGCCATGCTGGCTCAAAAACGCCAGCCACCATGCCGCGCCAACCGGCGCACTATCCTCCTCCTGCCCGGCTGCCCGACCGACCTGACGGGCTAGCCTGGAGCCGGGCAGGGGCCAGTATGTTCGGCGCCAGAAATCCCGACCCTCGAGCTGGAAATGAGGGTCGGCAGCATCCCGCCCGTCAAAGAGCCCTCCGCATTAAGCGGAGCTCAGAGGCAGTCCTCCATTCCCTCCGGAAGCTCCTCTCTCTCTGTAGAAGTTAAGGAGCCCAAGGAACGCCTGCAGCTCGGTCTGATGCGAGGTGTAGGGTGTCCTGGATTGCCTTAATTTTTTTGTCGGTCGGGTGAATCCCAGAGCGTCGATAAGGTACCCCAGGAATGCAACCCTTGGCATGTTAATTTGGCATTTTTCCTTTTTGAGGCGGAGGCCTTTTTCTCTGATTCTGGCCAGAACAGATCTCAATCGTTTAAATAATTGCACTTTTTTTGGAGCCGATACCAAGATGTTGTCAAAATAGGGGATGACTCCTGGAATTCCCTGCAGAAGCTGTTCCATGATGCTTTGGAACAGTCCGGGGGCGATACTAATTCCGAATTGCAGGTGGTTGCATTTGAATGCACCCCTGTGCATCACAATGGTTTGGGCCTCTGCCGTGGCGCCATTTACAGGCAGCTGCAGGTATGCCTGCGCCATGTCTAATTTTGTGAAAACTTTTCCAGGGCCTAATGAATGTAGAAAAAGCTGTACAATGGGTACAGGATAAGCGCTTTGTTGCAAAGCTTTGTTTATCGTGCACTTGTAGTCTGCACAGATGCAGACAGACCCATCAGATTTGACAGGTGTCACAATAGGGGTCTCCCAGTGTGCGTGATCAACCGGCTCTAGGATTCCCTGGCCTATTAATTTGTCCAGTTCCAAATCAATTTTAGGGCGGAGAGCGAAAGGTACTCTCCTGGGTTTCAGCCTGATGGGGGCTACATTGGGGTCCAAATTAAAGGATATTGGGGTCCCCACATACTTACCTAGACCAGTGCCGAAGGCGTCCTCGAACTCCTTAAGAAGTTCCTCAGTGCTTTTGTTCTCGTATGACGTTGATTCTGGTCACTTCTAGGCCCAGGGCATTGGACCAGTCAAGCCCCAAGAGGCTCTACAAGTCTCCGTTGACTACCATCACTGGTAGCTGGCTGCAGAAAGTCTTGAATTGCACCCGGAAGGTGCCCTGGCCTACAATGGGGACTCGGTTCCCCTGGTAGTTGTGAAGGCAGATGTCAGGAACCCGTAGATGCTGCTTCTTAAGGCTAGGGATAGCCTGCTTGAGTGCTGCCCAAGGCATTATGGTCAAGGATGACCCAGTGTCAATCTCCATTTCGCATGGAGAGTCCTCAATGAGGACTGAGACTTTCAGCTTTTTTGGCCGCTTCGTGCGAACTTGGCCTATAGAGGTGTGGTAGGTGACTCTGGCGTCGCCTTCTGTTTGCCGTGGTGGCAGCCGCCATGCCCCTTGGTTGGGCCTCTGCTGCCGGTTAGGTTGGCTTTTGGGCTTCCAGGTTGTAGTGGGGTGATCGCTTCTGCATATCGTGGCGATGTGCCCTTTTCGATTGCAGGGTTGGCAGATTGCGTCGCGGAAATGGCAATGTGTTCTGAGATGGTCTCTTCTGCAGCCAGCACAAGGCGGGAAATGCGGTTTGAATTTTAACGCCGGCTTGGTGCAGTCACTGCGCATGTGATAGTTCTCATCTTTGCTCTCCAAGCCTTCAGGCTCTGTAGCCTCGCTATGCACGCCTGAGCTCTTCTGCGCACTTTTAGGACTGTTTTGGCGCTGCAGGGTTTCCGTTGATTTAACAGCAGACTCAGTGGCCCTGGCTTCAACTAGGGAAATTTGAAGTGTCAGGTTAGATTTTGATAGTAGCCTCCTCTGGAGGCCAATATCTCGAACACCGCATATGATGCAGTCAAGTATCAGTTCATCGAGATCTCTAAATTCGCCATACGCTGCGGCCTTTCTAAGCGCTGCAACGTATTCATTATTGGATTCACCCTCTTTCTGGTTGTGAATGTTAAATTCATGCCTTCTGATGTGTTTAGATGGTCTGGGAGCATAGTGTGTCCTCAGAGTCTGTTGTAACACCGACCAAGTGACCAATTGGAATGGCGTTGGCTCAGACAAGTCTTTTGCCGTCTTGAAGCGTCCGCAGTAGCTCGGGAACATGTTCTTTTTCCGGCCTTCAGAAACGCCCATGAGGTCATTGGCTTCGAGGAAGCAGTTGAACCTCAGCATGTAGGATTCCCAGTGCTCTGTGACTGGGTTGTACGGAGTCAGTCAGGTGTGCATTGCCATCTTGTGTCTCTGAGGGCATTTGAATTAGCAGCTCAAAGATGGCTGCTCGATGCCATGTTGAGCTCCAGGCTGGATTTACTTGCTGGATTGTTGTGCTCTTTTTGTTTGCCTAGCTGCCTTCCTATCCCACCTTCGTCGCCAGTGTTAGATCGGGTAAAGGAAAGGCACACTCAGGCGTAGGCAGCAACAGCTCTTTATTAACAGAAGTCAACTATGTACCATCCAGCAAAGTTTCAGTCTGACAGCAGCCCTTTTATAGGGAGCTGTCAGACCCTTCGACCAATCAAGTTGAATCTCTGCTCCCGCTGGAACAGAGGACCTTGGTTCAGCCAGCTGACCCCATTGCTGGCCATAGGGGACGAGCAATTGCCCCCTGTGGAACGGGCGCGCAATTTGGGCATCCTCCTAGATGCCCGGCTGTCAATGGATGACCATGTGGCAGCCGTGGCAAGGGGGGCGTTCCACCAGGTTCGCCTGGTGCGCCAATTGCGCACCCTACTGGACCGGGATGCCCTACGCACAGTCACTCATGCGCTGGTGACGTCTCGCCTAGACTACTGTAATGCTCTCTACATGGGGCTTCCCTTGGGACGCGCCCGGAGGCTGCAGCTAGTCCAGAACGCGGCCGCGCGGGTTGTCATGGGGAGTTCTAGATACTCCCACGTAACACCACTCCTGCGCGAGCTGCACTGGCTGCCTGTGGTTTTCCGGGTGCGTTTCAAGCTTCTGATTACCATCTTTAAAGCGCTCCATGGCACAGGACCTAGTTACTTGCAGGATCGCATCCTCCCACATACATCCCTGCGGCCAATCCGCTCTCACAGGGAGGGGCTCCTCCAGGTGCTGTCCACTAGGCAATGCCAGCGGGCGGCGCCAAGGAATAGGGCCTTCTCTGTGATGGGCCCAACCCTCTGGAATGACCTCCCCCCCGACATTTGAACCACCACGGACTTCCGCTCCTTCCGACAAAAATTGAAGACTCACCTGTTTCGATTAGCTGGCCTGGCATAATTATAATTGTTACAACTGCTATCTCCTGGAAATATACTCTCAACTGGTATTTTAAGGGTATTGTTTTAAATCTAACTGATTTTAGGGCTTTTAGAGCCATATTCATATTCTTCTGTACAGTTCTTTTAATTTTTTAACCTCCTCCATATGTATATTTATATTTATATTTATATTTGTATTTATTATCTGTTATTTGCTGTGTGGACTGTACACCGCCCCGAGTCCTTTTTGGGAGAGGGGGCGGTCTAGAAGCGCGAAGAATAAATAAATAAATAAATAAATAAATAAATAAATAAATAAATAAATAAATAAATAAATAAATAAAACCATTGTAACTGATTCTGGTATCTAACACTCCAATATTAACACACTACACAATTGGCCTTTCCTTTAACCTGTCTTTAGAGTCTATCTTTAACAATATACTTGCTCCCTGCTTTAATAGCAGAATCATCTCAAGCACATGAGTTAAATAGGGAGGAAACTAATGAGCAACAAGGATGCATGAGTAGTAGGTAGTTAAGCTAGATTGACTGGTTTCTCCTAACTCCGTATAACTGCTGGTATTCTTAAATTTCGTCATTTCTTTCTTGACTCACAGTTTGTCACCTGGCATGTCCTTCATTTCCCATCTGACAGTAATTTGAGACTGGGTGGTCAAGGAGATAATCTTTCTGGAGAAATGACATGGGTCATTGCAGAGGTTGCTTGGGAAATCTTGAGTAATGGGAGCACATCAAAATCATGACAGTAAGACCCGTCTCTGCTAGCTAGCATTGTTCTCAGATATCTTAGAGTTGCCTTGTGGCAAAATGGGCAGCAAACAAATTTAATACATAAATCGTTTTCAGATATGCATAGGCTTAACACATCTCACTACAGCCCACTCTGCTGTCCACCAATCTGGCCACATCTTATTTCTCATTCCACCCAGTTCAAACATGTTCTAATTCAATTTTCTTCAACCACCTGCCTAAAATCAGCAAACTAGAGCCAGACACCTGTAATTTTCTCTAACCAATCACTCCCACACCCTCTCTTTGTAATCACAGTAGAATTTAGGATGAAAATTCTTTCATGGCATTGCCTTAAGGAGTCAGAGTGAAGCAATGTACATGAGACAGAAAATCCCAACAGAACAATGAAGGATAAGCAATTTTATAAGCCTGCTTACACTGTATACCCAGAACTGAACTTTTCTATCTCGTTTTTTTAATCCAAAGTAAATTATACTGAAACTATATATACCTGTAGCCCAGTGCCCAATTCTTCACTTTAAATCGACCTGGGAAGTACTGCTAAGTAATAATTCCTTAAAAACCTGCAGGCCCTACAAAAAGAGTTTTGCTAAAGCCTCAAACTGAAAGTTTAATTAGTAGATAGAAACAGCTCAAAATAATAACACAGTAAAAAATAAAGCTTTAAAGATAGCTATAATGGAATAGACACTCTCGCTTCTACCAGCACATAATAACAGACTTCTTCTGACAGTAATAATTGACAACAGTGTGGGTAAGCATGAGGGCAGAGGAGGAAAAAAAGAGTT